>NW_020653850.1:2618319-2695099 GCF_003589595.1 Hyposmocoma kahamanoa
TTCGATATTCATCAGAAACTAGTGGAGTAATTTCACAAAAAATGATTGAATATCAGTTCAATAAAATTTTTATTAGATGTTATCAAATGTTATGTTAGACGTAGGGTGGGGTTTCATTCCTATGTTGTGGATATTTGAAGGATTCCCCTGCCTGCAAACATGTTCCCTGAACGATTATCATGCTGGACTGCCATGCAGAGGTCCCTTTAGAGAGAGGCCTACATTTATTTCTCTCGTGAGTTTGGGTGTAATTTGTGGTTGTCTATGTGTGTCCATGGCACCCGCGGCACAGGGTTTCCTTAGTGCGGGGCTATGTTGAGTGTGTGCGTTATTATTATTATTATTATAAAATTCTAGAATAATTTGACGATTAATTTTTTTGAAATACACTTCAATTTGACATTCATTTTCCAATTAATTCATTGACTGTTCAGAAAATATTTGTTTAGATTTAATTATCATTATAATGATATTTTAATTAATGGTAATCAAAATGTATATTTAAAAAATTGACATTGCTACGCCCTTACAGGGTACATGTTTGATACTGTAAACTACTATAAGAACTATTATGTAACAACATGTTTTGCAATAAACGTTATTATTATTATTATTATTAATTGCAAAACAAACGGAATGACATTTCATTGGTAATTAAATATGTAATTTGTTAATTTTTTTCCATTATAGCAAAGCTCAAGTTAAACTGGTCGATTTGAAGTGAAACAATTGACGACACCCGTCAGTTGTTTCGAATTCAGGCTGGCCAATCGGAGTGCCGTTATCACCGCAATGATTTAGCAAAATAGTTTTCAAACAAATTAAATGACATTTCGTCTCTATTTCTGGTTATATACTCGATGGTGTAAGTACAGGATGCAATGTGCGAGTCGTCGTTCTGAATAAAGGAACATACCTATTCCACGAAACAAATAATTTCAATCTTGAATAAAATGAATCTATACTTCCAAACTACAAAGAAAAGTTAAATAGCACACGTACTTCAATAATCTTCTTAGCAAGAAAGAAGTGATGGTATTCCAACATCGAATTCTTGTACATGGAGGCAATCGCATGCTTGGACAGAGACAGGAAGTTGTTGTTATAACCTGGATGATCTAAATCGTGGCACAGTCCTGCTATCATTAAAGCTACCGTCTGTAAACAATCAATACAATTGTCAGCAGCGGATGTCCATGTCTGGAGATGGAACCTGAAAAGCAGCAATAGTGCTGAGGTTCCATCCTCTTCATTGGCACTAGAGTCCACATTTCCGAAACTAAACTGTTAACCTTTTTATTGTAAATGTGCTTATGAATAAATGTCTTATTATTATTATTGATAAGAGACAGATAATTCTGTAAATTAACCTCCTAAGACTGGCAAACTAGAATGAGTAAAGCGCTAAAGAACTAATGTAGAGTCAAGAGCACGTCAAGCTTGACACTTTGTGCTTTGGACCGTTCTTATCGTAAGTGGCATAGAGTTGGATTTAAATCTTAAGTGTCAAACTTGACGTGCTGTTGACCCTGTACCTTAGAATGTAATATATGCAATTACATGCTTCAGGCCCAAGCAAGTATCCCCCAGTTTAGTATGAAAGGAGTATTTTTCTACATACTCCATGGTCATATAGAACCCCCAATCGCTATCCCCCAGCTGGAAAACAGTGTTAGGTACTACGTCAGTGGTTAGTGTAGACGAGACTTTAGAAAGTGACGTTGTTAGTGTAGTGTGCAATCCTGCATATGACTTTAATAAAAATAAAGCAAACGAGGGCAGATTCTCGCCGACGCCGCCTGCGCTCGCTGCCGTACTGAGTGATCGGGCTGCCAGGGATTTGGCGCGCAGTTTCCGTCGAGTCACCGCCGCGGAATCTCATGATTAAGGACCACGAATTGGTTCGAAACATGTCGAGTAAAAATTCGACTTAAATACGTGAGTTATCCGTTATTTTTAGTTAATATGTCTGAGTCTCACGGTGGTTTTCTATTTAAAACTGCACTACATAGTTCGGAAAGTGCCCTTCGATTCGAGAACGATATCAATCGAACTATTCAAATATTCAATTAGAACGTAACAGTCTTGCATTAAAATTAATTAATAAAATTGAACAAAATCCAGACTTTATTTAAAATAACAAGAGATTTCCATAGTATATTCTTGCTTTGTAAACAATAGGACGTTGGGTAACTTTCATTCGCTGTGTTCTGAATAACGTTTGTAGCCTTTGCCGGTCGAGAAGTTCGACTACAGGAGTGACGTCATTTCGTTTCGATTTCGAATACGACAGTTTGACGTTCGATTCGGGTGTTGTGAATTAAAATTAAAAGAAATCTTACGAGATCACATCGAATCGGTCGACAACTGAGTTATCGTAGGGTTCTGAATCGAACCCCCGGGCGGGAATCGCCGCGGAGGACGCTTGCACGTTTGAACTTATTCTACCACATACAAATCTAAAATGTGTCAGATAGTGCAACAAAAACTTAAAAGTTTATTTTTGGTTTTATTACGTTCTGTAAAAAGTCATAGCACAATGGCTGTTGCTTATGATGTTAGTAATACAGTACATATTATATTTTACTTTCATGTGATAAAAGTACTTTTATCGTATGATCACATGTGGATTGCTTTACCAACGGTACGGTTACTTCTCGACAGTTAGTATGACGACTTCCGTGGTCGAGTGGCTTGCATACCGGTTTTCATTAGTGATGCAACGGAAATGTCATAACGGAAACAGATGTCAAAAGTAAGTCTTAGCGGATACGAAAACGGAAGCGGATGTGGAAGCAGAAGTACAAAAACTATAGAGATCTCAAGTAAATAGCAAAAAGGATTTGTTTTTGGTTTCATACTTTCACTTAAAACTGCTAAAACGTTTGCCCCACTGCCGAATGATCCGCGTGCGCACTTCATCCGTCGTGAACGTTGTAAACTAACTTCCGATTACAGTAATCCGTCGAAATAATAATAACAATATGGCGAGCGGCTAGGAAGTGGAACGCTATAACTTGGCGATTTTTTCAAGGCGAGAGTGATTAGGCTGTGACAATGTGACCTCCTTACATTGTCATCCCATCTTTTCATCGCCTTCTCTCCGGTTCCTGGCCACTCGTTTTTAACTTTAGAATTTTTCTTTAATTGCTTTGTCTCGCCATTCTCATTTTGTTTCGTTCCATCGCACTAGTGAAATGCGTGTACCGCTGCTGGTGAGTCCTGTTGGCACCGCTTTAGCATGTCCTATGGATTGCCATGTAGCTTCCGCAGTCTCCTCAACCTCCATACATCTTGCTTAGTAGGTAAGTTTAAAGTTCAAAATTCAAAAAGGTAAAGAAATAGTGGTAATAAATCCAGTTTTATAAATATTATTCCCGTTTTATTAATATTTGTGATCTTTAAAATGTTTATCGTAGAAGAGATTTTGGTAACTGGTAAACGGTTCAAAAAATTTACGAGAATACGAGTCACGATGGAACGAAAACAAAGTAAGTAATAAGTATAATATATAATAATATAAGTAAGTTTATATATATATATATATATATATATAAAATATATATAAACTTACCCCAACTACAATACTTGCCCCAATTAAATGACGTATGATACGAATGAAGCTTCATACTTGATTTTGTTTTTTGATTTTGTCGAGTGTTACTTATTTGACAGTAATTGTTTCGGACGGATGTCGAACAGAGAACGTGAGTAGAGCCCCAGAAACGGAAACAGATGTGAGAAAACGCACGGAACTTCCGCAGTTGCGGAAACACAAGCAGAGGTCTGTTGCATTACTAGTTTTCATGGTGTCGCCTGGCTTCAATCAATGTAGAAAAAGCTAACTTTTCTATGTTGTGTTTATTTCTTACATTTTTCTATCATTTATCTTTGTTATAAAATATGATGGAATGTGGACCTTTCCATCATATTTATCGAGGCAACCTTTATAACAGATATAAGTACAAGAATGTCACTGACCTCATGAAAATCAAAATATCCAGAGTTATTTGTCAATATTATGAACATGGTGTGCGTGAAACAGAATGCATGCTCTGCGTTATGATAAGGATTTGGTCTATAGCATCGGAGGATTGTCAGAGCGAAGTCAGCAAGCTGAGGCCTATCGAAGTTACGATCCGCGAAAGTCTCGATGTACATGTAACAGACTAGGCCCGCCATGTCTTCTTTGTTGCCTTCGCTGATGTGGTAGTCGAAGCTAGAGGGAGTTTTTGATCGATTAATAGAGGTAAGTATAGACTGGATAAAAACAACACTGAATACGTTGAGTACAGTGCTTTTTTTATCTCAATATCGCTCGGTAAACTTCGAGTTTCGGCTGTTGTCGGGTTTTATTCTGTTGCCCGTTGCCTTTGATATAGACCGGACGCTTTCACTCGACTTAGAAGTATACATTTAGAGTTGTTATTATATATTTTATTTATTATACAATGGGAGGAAAGCCGATAAAGTCACAGTCACGACAGATAATTTACAGCTTGTATTTGTATTCTTTACAAGAAGCCGATACGTTCAAGAAAGATAATGATTATTTTCAAAAAGTCCAAAATCGTGTTCCTGTAATTTGTGGTGTTTCAATCGGAACAGTAAAGAACGTTGTTCAAAATTAAAATTATTATAGATTTTAAATATAATAATTAATGGGCATGGAAACCAATATTCGTGTGCATTCGGAAATCCGGTGATTGCCGAGACACATTGAGAAAATAGAACCTATAGACTGAATTAAAACCGGCCATTCTTACATTCGACATTCTCAGCCTAATTACCCAATAACATTGAAATATGAACAACTTTAAGCTTAACTATCAATATGTCTAAATGACATTAGAATAAGACAGGAATATTTTATAGAAACAGTAATTAGATCTAATCACCGTATCCATAGCCATGGATAAATGGTTTGAACTTTGTAGCCACAAAGTTCAAAGATTTTTAAGCAAAACCGACTATTTCTGATACTGCTGAATTATTATTTGTATATTTTGCTAAATTTGGTATATTTCTACTGATACAAGCGCCATTCATGATTTTGAAAATAAATTTAAATTAGGTTTTTTAATATTTGGTTAGCATAATAATGACTAAAAATTACTCCAATTTTTTCTTATGATTAATCATAGCTGTTACAAGAACAGTGTAATAATTTACGGTTTGACTATTTCTGCTGATAAAAAAACCTTTAAAGTTTAAAACAAAAATTTTACATCGATGTAATTCATTACAAAAAGTGAAGAAAATTAAAATCCAAGTTATTTATACGTTGTTAGTTATAGTTTTTGTTTTTATGTTTTCTTATAAATAAGTAAATTAGATCTAATTGCCGTTTCCATAAAATATTTTTGTCTTAATAACTCGAAAATTACTATGTCTATTTCAACCATTTAGACATATTGACAGTTTAGCTTATAGTTATTCATATTTAAATGTTCTTGGGTACAATGAAAGATAAAACAATGGCTACGGTAATTAGGCTGAGAACACCGACTGTGAAAATGGCCGAATTATGAGAACGCTGTATACGTTAAGCAACTTCTTGTCTGTTGAGATAACGAGTTTTGAATAATAAATTCAACACATCAAAGATAGATAGTACCTAGGCTGCTAACAGATTGACTGAACGTGCAGTGAACCTATTAGCAGCTAACTACTGTTTAGACGGTGATAAAAAACGTCTTTGGTAAGAAAGTAATGAAAGGAGAACTTTGCACTATTTTTCTTATATGTAGGTATAATATATAGACGCTCGTAACAAACGTTTATAATGACCAATTTTTGCTTTAGAAGCGGCATTAGTGCGAACGTTTTTGGTTAAGAGGTCTTGTCAATTCATCTTCGTTATGTTATATTTTCTTTCTTGATTCGTATTAATACATAATTCTCATTTCAAAGGTTTTAGATACCTAGTCATTTGTACAGACTGTACCTTCTGAAATTAGGAGGTGCCAACACCAGCCCATTAGTTTCCATTAGCTCTTCGAAGTCGTGTTTGCAAGGCTTTAGGTGTAGTTGCATAAGTTCATGCCACACTTTGTTGAGTCCTTCCTAAAGGATAGCATCACAGAAATTTAAAATTAATACTTATATTTTCTATTTGATGAAATTTATAAATTTATAAGTGGAAGTGGAAAAAGTAGTCAATCATCACTGTGTGCTGTTACACATTTCGTTGACATGACACGTCATCGCCTTTTTGCAAGATGGCGACCTGATGCCAGAAAAAATATACAGATCTATATATCGGGTTTTTCAATAGGGACATAACAATTTTGTATTTCAATAAAACACAGAATAATTGAGATATCGAACTGAAATTTATTCCAGGTGTGCAGTACGCGTTACATTTAAGAATGGAATTCAATCTCGTTCATATGAACACCGCGAGCAAGTTTGCAGCATTCAATTCTTTGGAGACAATTTCCCACCACGCTTTCACACATATCGGCCGAAACGTTGGCAATTTCGCGTTTAATATTGTTTCTGATCGCTTTTAACGTTGTTGGCTTATTGGCATAAACCAACCACTTAACGTAACCCCATAAAAAGTAATGTAACGGCGTTAGATCGTATGAGGGAGGTGGCCATTCGACCGGACCATTTCGCGAGATTACACGATTCTTCCTCTTCAATAGATCGATTGTTTGACCAGATGTGTGACCGCTGGAAACGTACTCGCGGTGTTCATAAAAACGAGATCGAATTCCATTCTTACATGTAATATGTGTACTGCATATGGAATAAATTTTAATTATTCTGTGTTTTATAGAAATACAAAATTGTTGTGTCCTTATTGGAAAACCCTTTATTACTTCACGTCCTTTTCCCATCGTGGTATACACAGACAACAGCCTTCCATTTGCTACGATCCTGACACTTCTTGCACCTCATCAACACGCGTCAGTACTTTCATACGTGCTCCTCGGTTAGTACTCTGGACCAGGCCTTTCTTTAGGACGTCCTCAATTTGGTCATGGTAAGTGCGCCTTGGTTGAACCTTACCGACTTGCCCACTTCCTCTCGTCTTATAAATCTGTTTCCTCAATCTTCTTTCATTCATTCTCTCTACACGTTCTAACCATCCCTTCCTCTATCTTTGTCACTACATCTTCCACGCCGTATTATTTAAACTCTAATTTATAAAACGCACATAATGCTGTTTCTTGAGCTGCATATTGTAAAAGTGAACAATAAGCGAGCAGTAGCTGGTGAAGACTTCGAAAATCTTGACGTCATGTTCGTTGAATGACTGCGAATTTGTCTTGTTAGTGAGTGTCACCACGCCTGTAATTAATTTTTACTTCTAAAATAGGTTTGAGATACAGGAGTTTACTCTGGGGAGCAATCTCAGGACAACTGCTTTACACTGACGAACAAATCGTGTGCTTGGTGGTGAGTGTTACGCCTATCCATGATTATTGCAGTGTTAGTCAGAGCTTTAATCCCAAAGATCTGAGGAGCATTGCCACTGCTCCCGTCACTCAGCGACAAAAGTAGTTCCATGTGCCTGTAATTACTGCTTAGTGGCAGAAATTGGTAAGGTAGCAGAACTTCCCTGGACGAATTCTTTCACAAGGAGGTCTACTGGTACTAAACTGTAATATTATCTGAAAAGTTGTATGTCAAAGACGCGCTTACCAATAACGCCATCTTTATCAACAATAGGGAAAGCTAATACGGATCTGACGACATTTCCCGTGGTCTGGTCTATTTCTTTTGTGAAACGGGGATCTTTGTAGGCGTCTTCTACGTTCAGTGACTGGCCGGTTCGTGCTACTAAACCAGCTGGTGTCGTTTCAGAGGACAGGCTGCAAAGGATTTAAGTTCAGTTGAATTACTGTCCTCACCCCTTATGGTTTATATCCCAACGGTTGTTACTACCTACCATTATCACATCGGTTTGTTGCGGATTTCATGATTTGGAAGGAATTTTGTAAATTTACATTGTAAGATAATTTAAGAAAATAAAGCCATTTGATGATAAGGCCCCGGAATTAATTTTGCATTAAAGTATCGAATATTTATGCGAATACAGGCCCTTTTGGGATAAGTCCATTTTATGTTTGATCTGTAGGGAGTGTTGCACCTACCTGTTTTTATATTAGTGTATTTTTGGTTACAGTTTGTTTGTTCTTTTAAAATATCTCCTCAAATTTTAGATGGACCGAGCCCTCTCTTAAATTTCACCAAGGCTAGACCATTTTAACCGTTCAGGTGGCTACATAAGTCAGAAATAGCTTAACTTACTTAATCTTCATCTTCTTTCTGGGCATCGTGGTTCGCTCTGAGGCCCAGCCGTCGTCCCACATTTCCGCGAGGATCTGCGCGTTAATGTTGTCGCGGTCGATGATGTAGAAGCTGCTGCGCATGGAACCCACAAACGATTTGACAACCGCCTGTTCGAAATAATGATTGGTGTCAGATAATTGCACCAATTCGTACCCTGGTACAATAAAGCCCATTATAAAGCCACATGTAATATCTATGGATCATACGTCAAAAGAGCTTTCATTAGGTGAAAATGAAATTCATAAAATAACATGAACTACGAAAACAAAGAATGACTGTGAGATTTGACAACTCCCCTGTTTAAGCATAAAAAGATTACCGACTAATTTTGGCCGAATCTTTAAACCTCTCTCCTAAAAAGTTATTATTTTGCAGATGTGGCGTTATTACACCGAGGGAGCGAATTGTTATAAAAAGAAAAGTTTTTGTTTAGAAATAATAGTCCAAAGACGTATCTCTTACACTGGAATATTATTTATTACAAAATGAACAAACTACACACAAGGTGGTCGTAAATTGGTTCCACTAGAAAATAGATTAGACTTCAAATCAGACACCACTGTGTAAATATTATGTTGTTAAATTGTCAAATCTACAGGTGTAACAAACAGGTAGGTACATAAGTCATATCGAGTTCTTAGGAACTTCGAAACTGTTTTTCCGGATTTAAATCGCGCAGGCCCCGTGTGAAACCACCAATAGTCAAGCGAAGACCTGCCATCTTACCTTACGTGAGAGATGTTACAGACAAGATCGGAAGAGTCCTCAAGCGCGCATCTATCAAGACCTATTTCAAGCCCTCGAGGAAGATTTCTCAGTTCCTGAGACCCGTGAAATGTAACATCCCCTTACAGGATGCAGGAGTTTACAAGCTTGACTGTGAGTGCGGTCTCTCTTATATTGGACAAACAAAACGAAGTATTTGTACCCGCGTCAAAGAACATATAGCTGATGTCAAACACCGTCGCGTAAACAAGTCTGCAGTCTGCGAGCATGTCATCTAAACCTACACATTCAATGAAGTTTGACAAACCTCAGGTCCTTACAAAAGAAGTCCGTTATCTAACCAGGACGCTGCGAAAGGCCATTGAAATTAAAAAACATCCTAATTTCAACAGGGAAGATGGTTTCTCCGTACCATTAGTTTGGGATCCAGTATTTCCTCTAATGAAAAATCTCAAACAGACATAAGAGTGCAGTACTAATTAATATGTTTTAATTTATTCTAATTTCTATTATTAATTAATAATAAATTGAACTTAATAAAAATTCATTCAATAAAATAATTTGTAAAACTTATAATTTGTAAAACTTAATGTAGCGTAAATAGGAATGATTTCTTTGTAAAATTAAAAATAAGGTATTTAATTAATAACTATTGTAACTATAGTGAAAAAATAGGGTGGTTTGCATCAATATTAGACATAACTGGTTGAAGACTGTACCACCTCAGTCAACCATGACCATGGGACCTGTAAAGCGCCGGAAACGTCGGTTTGTTTGAAAAAACAAATATACGCGATTTAAATCCGGAAAAACAGTTTCATTTCCTACATAAGTCATATTTGCGGAATTTACCATGAAATTGAAAAACTTTGGTCAGAAATAAATTTTTAAAAGAAAAAAGCTATAGGATTTTTTAAACCAGCCTGTCGTCACGGGTTCGCCAATTAATATAATATTTATAGTCGAAACCGTTTCGTGTCGAATTAAATCTACATTTCAATAATAACTGATGATAATATGCCCATCAGTTTGCACTATGAGCACTGGATGAGGACATCTCAGGTTCGATTTCCGGTAGGAACAATTTGGGAAATGAAATTTATAAAGTGGTTCTTGTCTGGGTGTTCTGCGAAGGTGCCCCAAAGTGAATTCCGTTGCTCTAGAACATAGTTTCCCAAAGTGGTCCCTGCCGTCCCCAGTGCGCGCTGAACAGCCCTAGGGCTTTGGAAGCAATTGGGGGGCGTTGATGCTGTCCAGGGGGAGCTACCCCATTTGATATAAACTACACTACAAATATATAACTAATTTTTGTTCGCGGACGTAGAAATTTTTTTATCTTGCCTAAGTGAGCGGTGGACCAATAAGTTTGGGAACCTATGCTCTAGAACTCATAGTAAATTTTCTTTGCTTGGAATTCCCTAGTTTGAGACCAAGCAATCGCTTAGGTTGTCTCTATAAATTATAGCACATTACGTAAATTACTTACAGTACGATGGACATTTTTTATCACACGATATGCATCGTGTCTTCGACATTGTCATCTATATACATCACCTATTTTAAAATATCCAGATGAAAACTCCCACTTTTCCTTACTGAATAGGTTCTATGGCGTGGGTTGAGCAGCAGACACTGGCTTTATTTCAGTATATTTTTTTTCCAAAAAAAAGAAAAATGTATATCGTATACTATACGTGTTCTATTAATTCAGTTGCTATACAAAAAAATCATTGGTATACGTAAAGTATCTATTGAATTTCTTGAAACATTTCGAGGTAAGACTGTGTTTTTTTATATCGTCAAAAATCGTGATTTCACACCGTATACTAATCAGTGTAGGTATATCTTCAATTTTACTATATATTTTTTCCGAATTCAACACTTTCACTATTAAGCGGAATCAACCAAAGCCATTTGAGGCTGCATCGAGTCTTAATTAAAGCAATAGGACAGCAACACGACTTGTCCGTCCCGTCGCTTCATATCGTAGAAAAAAAGCAAATTTAATAACCTATTACGAAATTCAAAATCCCGTACCAGCATATCAGTGATCATAGTATCAATGGACACAAGGTTGCAGAAGTAGTTCTGCAACAGCGTCCTTAACTCAGTGTTGAGATGTGCTGTCTTCTGCAGAGTGATACGGGCTTGAGCTTGGTGTGCTGCTGCACCCGCCCAGCACGCTACGCTAACCACTGTGTACACTACGTTCTGGAATAATACCAAGAATACGTGAAAATTACCAGTTCTTCCAGTACTTCCTTAAATGATAAATGGTTGGACTCTTGAAATGCTTCCTCTAGTGGGCGTTGACGAGTCCTATGTGAGGCTTCGGGAGCAATTGGGGGCAGTTGATGCTGTCTAGGGGGTGCTACCGCATTGAATTGTCTATGTAAACTACACTACATCTTTTTCCTTGTGATTTTTCGTATTAAGTTAATTTAAACATAAACAAACATAAACGAGTATGGGAACCTCTGCTATAGTATCACCCAGGTAGTTTTCATATATTTTTGAAAACTGGCCATGTTGAAATAGCCATGGCTACAACACGCTGACTTCTGTGAAACATCTTAACAATTACTGTATCAAATGGAGTCTACAATTAGAAGCAGTAGAGCTTCTTGTGAAAGAGTTCGTCCAGGGAAGTACTTGCTACCTTACCTATTTCTGCAACCAAGCAGTAATATGAACATTACTGCGTTCCGGGTTGGAACAGTAAGGGTGCTAGTGAAATTACAGGCACATAGCACTTGTCAACTTATGTCTCAGAGTAAAGGGCGCAGTGGCAGTGCCCCTTAGATCTTTATGAATAAAGCTCTGAGTGGCACTTCTACTGTTATGGACAGGCGTGTCGCTTACCACCAGGCGCATAACGTGGTCGTCTCGTCAGTTGGTATTATAAAAAAATCGCGAATAAGCTTAATTTAAGTTATTTACTAAAGCCCAAGAACAGAATTACACAATAAATTCACTTGCAATATAATTGTATGTTGTCTACTATTACTACTACTCGTATAGGTCTATGGGCGTCGACTAATTTCACGTCTCTAAACTAAAATGAAATATTATGTCCTATTCCACTTATAACGAAGGAGATGTATCGTATTTATGTTTAATTCAAGATTTGCATCAATTGACGCCATCATAGAACGTGACATTTTAATTTAATAATCTCAGTACAGAGTACTAAAAAAACCGACCTCAAAAGTACGTGGAATTACATATAATTACCAAGTTTTATTGAAATCGGTTACCGGAAAGTGCGCAAACCCGGATTCATCCCCTAGTTCGCCACTATAGGGTACTTGACACAGGAGATAATAAAAATCGGTTCTCACTACCCAAAGTATATTGAGAGAGAAAACGCCTTGAATTAAAGAATAGCAAAATCAATTAAAATAATTGCTCATTATACTAAAATTTAGGCGCTATCTATAAAAATAAATCTTCATGCGTGAACAGCCACTCTTAGAGATGGATGATTTTCTTCAAAATTAAATGGAACAACTATGGAGGTACCCTCTTTCCAACAAAAAAAGAATCATGAAAATTGGTTCACAAATACCGGAGTTATCTCGTAACATACATACAAAAAAACATACAGGCGAATTGAGAACCTCCTCCTTTTTTGAAGTCGGTTAAAAGGTTATTTACATTATCATACGGCTCAGCACGCGTTCTATACAGCTCCAAAACAGCATAGCAGTCTCCATCAGGCTTTACAACGGGCATGCACAACGCAACCTTAGCTTCCACCCAGCGCAGACCTTCGGCGAACCGTCTATCTCTCTGTACATCATCCAGCAATAGAAACTCTTTAGTTGCTGCCACGTGCGCTGCCGCTATTTTCCCTTCAGCTAAAAATACCATAACTAGTTTTTTATCATCTGAGTTATGTCATGTTATAATTTCATAATAGTAACTGTTTTTGGGTTTACTCGTTGAAGGACCAAAATGACAGTTTAATCTTTTTCCTTGTAATTTATTGAACAATACTTGATAACATAAAAGGACAATTGTTTTCATGGACGTTTCCCGTTCGTCACTGGTTTATTGAATGCAGAGAGACCAATGCTCATTTTTCCCTACATAAATTTAAATAAGCATAGATAAATACTAACCGATTGGTATATTGACTTCATGACGATCAGGATTCTTTGTATTTTGTGACATTAAGACGATTTCATTTTTTAATTTATTCACAGTGTACACAAACACTCCTGAAATATATATCAAGGAATTTACTTCAGAAGTATAAGACAGTAAATAATAAATATAAGGAATTCTGAACTAGATCAGTGTGGCAAAGTACGACCAACGTCCAACTCCGGCCCGCCAACGGCATTCCAAGGTATATGGCCCTCGGAAATTATTTCGACAGCCTCCTCGGTGTGACACACATACGACATATATACAGGGTGGCCGGAGAAGTGATGTTCAAAAGTGAAATCTAGATCGCTCATATAGCGACAACCGAATCACCCCCATGTTCCGCGATTTTTCGTAATTTTCGAGTCATGATTTTTAAATGGATTTGTGGAAATTTTCACCCAGATCGACTCTAAAAATTATATTTTTTAAATTTTTGGGTTTCTTCGGGATTTTGTTTTGTTACTCAGTCTAGATCAAAATCAAAATAAATGTTTATTTCATAGGTAAGCATTATTACACTTGAAATCGTCACGTTGGTTAAACTCTACTGCTCATTCGTAAGGCAGATTCCCCTGAGAAGAATAAGCAAGAAACTCTAGGGGTTACTCTTTGTAAATAACATTTGTACGCTTTCAACATTTACAATATATATATTTTTTTTTTTTGCTTTCAAACGTCAGGGATGAATTAAACTTTCAAGCCTAAAATAATTAACTTCGTTTAGCGCAGCTTTTAAAGTTGCCCAAGAACTATGGAATCACATTTTTAGATTTTTAATTTTAGGTTGAAAATTCAAATCTGATTCGCTCGAACGTGAATTCTCCCACTTCAAGTGAAAATTTTCGAAGCTTTGGTTGACATTAGGAAGTTGATTATTTATAAGTCTGGTTGGAAATTTCCAAAAATTAATTAAAAAATCATAATCAGAAAACTACGAAAAATCGCGGAACATACAAATAGTGATGATTCGGATAACTCTCATTATGAGGGACCGAGATTTTACTTTTGGACGTCACTCTCCCGGCCACCCTGTATATCTTAACACGTACGAAATAACATAACACTATAAAATTTCTTGTGTGTTTCTGGCCCCTAATGAAAAAAGTTTGCCCACCCCTGTTCTAGACCTTACCTGAACTGCTTGTAACAGTTTTCAAAACCATAGCAGTCTCGTAGAACAGTGAATCCAAGTCGACAGTATCTTCTAGAAATACGTTAAACCTGTTGATGTCTAGGTACGTCCCTTCTTTTACCTCGTCTTCTTTTAATCCTAATCGGAAAGACCTGATTATGAAAATTTATTTCCAATAAAACATAATCAATAGGTGCGAGTAGGCTTTTCCACTTAGCACTGTGTATTTACAACATTTCATAGTTTACTGTTAGTCATTAACCTCTCTAAAAAACGTTTCGTCAAACTGTAGGGGAAAGGTGTACGAGATGATCCTTGGAGGTAAGATGATCATTTTCCATTATAGCGAAGCTAGTAACGTCATCTAGATATTTTGTTCGGTAAAATGTAGGCCTCAAAGTGCCCTCTCTCTCTCTCTCTCTCATCTGAGCGTTGTCCCGGTTGCGTCCTCAGCAGTGTTGCTGCGGAGCCCGGGGTCCGCAGTGTGGTCCGCGGGGTCCGCCTCAAAGTGCCCTCTCATCAGTCAATTTGTAATGGCGATGTGAGTGACGACTTTATTTTTGTAGAAAAGAACAAAAATTGAGTGAGTTTGAGCTAAGATAAAGTTGATTCAAAGCTGAGGCTACTTCCATTCTAAGCAATCAATTGCTAAAATTTTTGTGTTGAAGGCTTTGTATAATGCTCTATTTACTTTTTGAATGGCATGGTGACATTAGATAGCATACAGGTTATTTTGCCGAACAAAAAACAAAAATTAGTAAATTGGGGCAAGATGATTATGGTCTTGGCGTACGACATGATCCGTGGGGATCATCTTGTACTTTATATATTGTTAACGGACTATTTTTAATTTGTATGTTTTTCCGAGTACCGAAACTAATACGACTAACATAGTAGAAGACTGGATTTTGTTGATATGATCGATCTCGATTAATAACAAATATAATGCTTTTTCTTGTTTTAGACCAGGCTGTGTAAATATAAAAGAAAATCGAGTCGTGGTTGGTCGGAAGACTGATCTAAAGAACTAGAGGCGTAAAAAGTAGGATGCTACATAGATTGGCAAATAAATAGTTTGCAGTAGGTACGCGGTATGTCATTAATACGATGGGCTAAAGGTAAAAATAAAGGGTCTGTAGGTTCAATGAAATATTTAGGTGAAAAAAATAACTATTTTCATCAATGCGTTAAACAGGAAATCAACCTCGTAAAGTACATTAAAAATTTGGAGACGAGGATATATGGACTATCGAAACAAGATGTTTTGTCTATGGCATATCAACTTGGCATAAAAACCAATATCGCCCACCCTTAGGTACCTGTAAGATATGAAGTAATTAGGATTATTTAGATAAACTTTGGCGCGAAAGAGTACCTTGAGGGTCCTTCTGTTAGGGTTTTTCAACAACAACTTTGTTTTGTAAATCAAAATAAAACAATACATTTAGATGACAATGATTCAAATTTTTATAGTATTAAAAAAAGTAAGTTTTGGCAATTATGAATGAAAAATGATATCTGATAAATGTCCACCACAACCGCAGTTACAGATGTCGATTCTTTCATCAAAGTTTTTGATCACGTTTTGACAAAATGGTGAGTCTATTTCGTTAATTTCTTCGTGAATTTTGAGTTTTAAGGCTGCAATGGATTCGATTGGCTCCGTATAGACTCTGTCTTTAACATAACTCCATAAAAATAATCCAGCGGTGTTAAATCACATGATGAAAGTTCTTGTTGAGAAACCCTTTATCTTTTTCCCGCCTTTTGAGAGTCTTCCTCCTGGGTACGAATTACTATGGCCGATCTGGTAATCTTTAAATAAGCTTCGGACTCAGATTGGTTGGAGTAGATCCATTTGTTTAGGCGGGTATTATCGGATGGTTCTACCCTGAATTGTTTATGATTTTTGGCTCACTGCCCACTTAGGTAACACAAAAAAATTAACCACTACAAAAAATAATAAAAAACACGTATTTTTTATAATAAAAATCGGAAAAAATTATATATCATATGTAGTGTAGTTTATATAGATAATTCAAATGTTTAATTTGGCGTAGGCAGGTACCTACGCTATTATTAGCACTGAAAAGATTTTAGGATGGCTTGTTACCTTACCTTTGCGTTCAATTTGTGCATAAGGAGCTATGACTCTCTTAGTTACTTTATCTAATTTCTCTGGAGGCACCATAAAATGAGGTTGCACTCGTGTCGTGCTAATGTCCACAGCCTTTTTACTAGCATTATCGCCAGCTGAATGGCCTGGAGTCAGGTTTCCTTGTCTACTTTTACTTGATTTCACTTGCCTTGGCTCATACATGACTAAATATTTTATAAATTAAAATATCTATCAGCAGGCACAAACTAATTTTCTGAGTTTTGAAAATATTATAAGTGACAAGTTATTTGACGTTTTCGTAATTATATTTTTTTTTTCTATAAATGAGTGAGGAGATGAAAATAGATCATTTAATCATACTGAAGGTCGTATTCCAGAACTCTACTCAATGCTCAAGTCAGGATCTGAGTATGATTTCAAGCACTGAAAATACGACCTTAATGGCAGTGATTTGAGTATGATTTCGAGTGCTTTAAACCATACTCAAATACTGACTTGAGCAATGAGTTGTATTGCATTCCAGACTTGAGCATTGGACTGGAATGCGACCCTAATGGCAAGGACTTGAGTATGATTTCTAGTGCTTTAAATCATACTCAAGTCTTGACTTGAGCATTGAATAGAGTTCTAGAATACGACCCTTTGTATTTTTTAGGCAAAAGCTTATCATCGTGGGGTGGATAAGCTTCTGTCTATTATTTATAGTAAAAAAATATTTGACAAATAGAATCGAATGTGAAACTTTCGTGTGAAACTTTTACCCATGCATTCATCTAGAGCTCAGGATAAATCGTTTTCGATTCAGGCAGCTCGTTTATGGAACAACCTGCCGGAAGCGATAAGGTGAATAAACATTACTTATCACTTAGTAATTTCAGTTTAGTAGAGTAAGTCAAGTATTCGTCATCCAAATTAAAATAATGTATATATGTGTATATATAATATGTATCACAAGAATATTCTATATCGCACCCTTAGTAATATAAGGGCACAATCCAAAAAAAGTAGATTTTTGGGAAATCGCGTGTTAAGATTCTGGATTCCTACATTACACCTATTTTTTCAAATAATATGCTTATTATTTAAGTTATAAATATGAAATTTGGCAGATTTGTTCTTTGATAAATGTATTATAAAGAGCAATAATAAAAAAAATAATATAAATAAATTCCATAAGTTTCAAGCAAGTTAAAAAAACACTTTCAAGTCAGACCCATATAGTACAAAAAATATAACAGAAATATGGAGCTATATAAGTTTGATCCCATTTATTATTTAAGTCCCTATCAATTCCCAAATTTCCCAAAAATCTACTTTTTTTGGATTGTGCCCTTATATTACTAAGGGTGCGATATGTTGTATGTGTATATTGTTATATATTTGGTATGTAGTAATGAGTATGTACCAATGTTGTTATAATACATACGTAGTACGGTTTTGTGAAGTTTGTTTAAGAAAGTATTCAGTTCAATTTGTACATCGTTTAGCTGCTTTGTGCCCTTCACATAAAACTTCGCAATAATTTGTTGTAGGTTGCCTGGAAGATATCGCTGTCTAGCGATAAGGCCGCCGAGTGTACCTTTAACTACGTTTTATCTTTTTTGTATTGTCACAGTTTATTATTTTGTGTGCAATAAATCTTATTCTGTTCAATTCTATGTGTCCATGCATTATGAATGAGTGGGAAGGACGTCGCGCTTTTCGCTTCCGCTGGGATCGCCGACGCGAAACGTACAAAACGTTATTCTCTCTTAGTATTAGCACACCCCGGACACTCCATACAACGGTCGAAATTTATTTACCTACTACTACTACTACTACTACATACAGCAAGGCGCTATCTGCACACGCGCAAATGTGTGCGTGAAGTGGCAGGGTTATCCATCACTTCTCGTACTGTTACATCACGTGGTCAGAGCGACACCATAGCGAAAATACTTACGCGAATCTATTATCTATAATTCTATTAATAGAATCCTAATAATTACACTAGTTCATTAGGTAATATTATATTTTTCATTAATTCACTAACTAGATAAATATAAATAATATTGAAGATTTATTTAAAAAATGTATTAAAAGCACTTAAAACGTTATATTTTGGAAAGGTACTTTTAAATAAGGTAACCAAGGTATTTGAAATTGCGAGTCCAAGTTTATCATTACCTAGTTAATAAGTAGGTATTTATATTCACTACGTAATATTTATCGGCAATACAAATTAAAAATTCGATAATCCTTCTCTATAGCACGAAGTTATGGCGTTTCATTATATTGAATAATAAATGTGTATTATATATTACTCTGCACTAAATAAATGATTGAGTTTAAATGAAAACTTCGTTTCTTCTCTCAGAAAATGAAAGAAACTCTTCTCTTTATCCTGTTCAGATGATAAACAGCCGAACACAGCACAATTCACGACCATTATAATCAGTAACGTACAATGATGTTATATATTAACGTTCAAGTTCCGTAATGAATAAATGAAAACTATATTCAAATATCAAAGCCGTCTTAGCACGAAAACGGCTCGCAGACAGCCTTGTTGCCGTTCAGTCAATGTGACCGTCAATGTGCGGCGGGGCATGGTGTGGTATCTAAAGCTAGGGAGGGGCGGTGAGTGTCCATTCTCTTTACTTTTTATTCTCTGGTATTAGTACATAGAAGAAATAAGGGCTTCAGCAACTTTGTTATTATGTAGTAACTATTAAGTAATCTGTGGTCAGGGCTCAAATATTACAAGGCTACAATATAACAAAGTATTTTTACCTTACCCATTTTTTCCTGTACAGGTACTGTTAAGTAGTATTCGTCCAGTTACTGTATAACAATATAAACACATTATTTTGAGAAAATAAATATATTTTTATAATTATTTATAGTGCCTCATAAAAATTAAAACTGTTACACAAAACATACGCAACTTCATTTAATTCGTTGTACAT
Source organism: Hyposmocoma kahamanoa (assembly GCF_003589595.1). Classification (NCBI taxonomy): domain Eukaryota; kingdom Metazoa; phylum Arthropoda; class Insecta; order Lepidoptera; family Cosmopterigidae; genus Hyposmocoma; species Hyposmocoma kahamanoa. The sequence goes on from NW_020653850.1 coordinate 2,637,707, forward strand.
ACATTATTATTTACACAATTTATTTAATACAAAAAACAAATTTAAAAGCTGAAAAGGCAAAAAATAATTTAAACCAAATTCATTAAATACATATAAGTTTTCTATGAACAAAAGCGTTTTCTTTGATTTAAATGTTAGTTTTGTTCCAGATTGTACAAAACCAGGACATGTCCTTTTGAGCACTGCTTTGTAAGAACGTGCCAAGTATCTCCTCATGTATTTTGTAATGATTAATGGTAATGAGCAATTTTACGAGCAAAAAGCAGAAAATATTAATTAGGTCTTCTTAATCTATAACACCTAGTTATTTTCAATATTATTATTATTATGTTGTGTAATATAATATACTAATATAATATAATAATACATAATAATTATCATAAACAACAACTTTCATTCCATGACTTTTAATAATTTATCAGATTTGAATTTCAATAAATAGATTTAAATAGATCGCTCTAAACGGTAATAACTCTGTGCAGGATGGGGGTGGCAGTGGTGGTGGTAAAATAAGCAAGCTGAAGTGGCACCGGGCTGGCCATATCTGTCGAAGCATCGATAGGGGAAACAGTTTGGCAAACCTAGTGTAGGGCGTCCTTTGGCTACATGGAGTGATGATCTGCGATAGGCTGCTAGCAGCATGCGACAAACTGAGGACCGGGCGAAAGACTCACATCGGGAGAGGCAAATGTCCAGCAGTGGACTGCGATAGGCTGATGATGACATGGGCAGGAATATTTGCCCCAGTTAATGTCCTTAACCTTATGGTACAGGGAATTCCCTAAATTGCGACTAGGTACGTAATTGTGACCAAGAGAGTCTTGCATATTCCGTTATTAATAACGTAAAATAAGTTTTATCTTTTTCTCATAACAGTCACAATAGCCCTAACATAATGGGCCAAAATATCAGATATTTTAAGGGAGATGAAGACTAAAGATGTTGACGATTCAATTTGGTATTATGTAAGCTGAATTCATGGCCAAGTTATGGGTTTTCTTCCTTTTTTAAGCGGAGGACTACTGATTGCGGGGGTCACCTGAAATTAAAAAACAAATTGTGTATTATATTCCACCACTTCAAATTGATAATTTGCAAATTTATTTAATTCTACGAAATTCACTAATATTGGTTTATGTTCCAAAGCTCCACAATTAGATTATGAACACGAGAACAAAGTGTCAATGAACAATTTCTATACATAGGGAAATTATGTTAAATTAAAACTGCTTATTAATCTTGTACATAGGCAAAATTATAATTAGAAGGTTTTGTTTTGCTTTTCAAATTAATAAAATGTTACATATATTTTATATGTATTATGGGAACGAGAGTAGACCCCCAGATTTGAACCATCAACCTCTTCATTCCCAAGCAACCATTATCCAACTAGGTTACCACCCCTATAATCTATAAGAAAAATATTTATTACCTGAACCTTTGCCCAGCAAAGGGAAAGAATAGGTTTATGGATAATAGTCTTTTAGTTGTCTTTCTTGAAGACAGAGTAAAATGCCATTTCCAAGGTCGCCTGTTCTTTTTAAATTTTAATTCCCGCATTGCAATCCTTGTCGGAGATTATCACTTCTTCTAATTATTGGTCACACAAGAAACTTTCTTATCAACAGGTTTAACAAAATTTCTAACCTCCCCTTCCCTATTTCCCAAAATTATATGAATCCGTTGTTTGAAACTGACTTTAAATGTGTAACGGTCCGCCCAACAGTCTATCTTAGTTTTGGAATCATGAAAGATACCCCTGGAGCAAACCAAGTCTTCAACCATATAGTTGAGAGAGAATGGCATGACTGGACTGTTTTTACCGACGCTTCAAAATTTGCCTCCAAGACATTATTAAGCTACCGTTTCATTCCAAAGACAATTTGTCTATCACCCTCCCAATTATGGAAGCTCTGTACCAGCCAGGTAACTCTGGGCTGGATTCCCAGTCACAAAGGAATCAGTGGCAACGAAGCAGTAGACGCCTTTGCAAAAGATGCGACAAGAATTAGCGTATTCCAGAGATCTGCTCGCCATGACCAAACCCCAAATGCTAGCCTCCTGGTCGGAACTACGGAAGGAATCACGACAAACTGTTGGTAGATACTATGGTAACCTCCAACCAAATTTACCCACTAAACCTGGTTTTTTAAACGTTGAGATTTGTCTAAAAACATCACTTCCACCATTATACGTCTGCGCTTAGGCCATGTTTGCACCCCTGTATTTTTGCGTAAAATCAGAGTCCGAGATCACTCTCTGCACGAGTGCGGCCTAGAAGACGGTACCTTGGAACACATTTTTTTCAATTGCCCTAATATTGCAGTTCCACTTTATAACTTACTTCCTCTAAAACTCCCCTGCCCCAGTAACATAAACAACCTCTTAACAGTGTTTTCCCCCTATATTGTTACTCTATGTAAAATTATCCACTTAAATAATATATATTTATAAATACATGTTACATGTTTGCGCTGTCTTTTGTTTTAGATTCTCAACTGAGTACCCCCATGGACCAACTCATCAACACCGGTTAATGTCAAAATAGGAGCACTGAGCTCCTATTGTGACATTATTTATTTAGTTTTTTTCTTTCGACCATGATGTTGGCAAAATCATCATTTCTCCTAATGATGGAACCATATAAATAAAAAGTGAAGTGAAATAGTCATGTAGTTGTTGTCAACAGTTTTATCGATGGATTGTAAAAGGTAAACTTTTACCAAAAATGTCTGAATTGTGGCTGTTACGTTTTAATGGTTACTAATTGCATTATTGTATCTTTATTCTTATTTTGACAGTTAGCCTATTAGTTTTGAAATCAATTTTCAACAGGCGGATTAGATTATGTATATTAAATCAAAATTTAAAAAGATATGAAAAACATTCTCTTATTTGTATTTTTAACAGAAAAAGTTCTAAATTTAGTATATGTGTGTATAAATTTTCTAAATTGACAATTGCAATGAACCTATACCCAGCAATTGGACAAATAAAGGGCTGGTGATGATTCATATGAAACAAGTTCGGCTATTTATTTCATAAGTGTGGCCATCATTCCGTCGATAGACAATGTAATATTTATTTATCGATGTAATCACTAGCTGAATGCAAACAGGCAATATTTTTGCATAATGAATCGTCATTTTACTCCATCTTCAAAAAAGACAGACTATAGTAAGAATAAACAATGTTAGAGTAGAGGAAGTGAAAAACGGTATGTTAGGCATGCAGTGGGTGGTGGACCATAGTCAGACCAGTGGGATATGGCAGTTATGGTATGTCTAACCTACTAACTAATATGTAATTAAGACTGTTCAATTATAATACAGGTACTTACTGCGTCAATAGACATTTTTCTTTTAGTACCATTTACACCATTATTCTTCTCTGATACCTTGTCTAACCTTATTCTTTTCATATGTCCTGATAACAAGTCGGGAGGGGGCTTTACTCTATCGTGGTTGGAGTGAAACTTTCTATTTTGACTAACATCTATTGTGTTGAGCTTCGGAATACGTTCCGGGCTCATACGGCGAGTTTTATTCAGTACTTTCCCTCGTCCGCTATCTTTGTACTTTCTTTGCCCGTACGGCACGCAGAATCTATGAAACAATTCTAATAAGTCGTCCCTAGCCATCCCCTCGATCTCAGGAACACGCAAATGCCTCTAAAACAAATGTAAATAAAGTAACTTATGCAATATAAACAAAAAAAACATTTCAGTCAAGTGCTGCGCTATAAATACCTGCTGTATTATGTATACAAGTTGTTCATTTGTTAGCAGTTCAGGGTGCAGTAACATATCACAAGGTATTTCCATGTTAGTTCTTTTAATTATTTAACACATAAACTAGGAGTAATATTACAACGAAAGTTTTTATTTTGGAGAGACCACCCAAGACCACCCGCACAATAACCGCATGAAATATATTTTTTTAATTTATTGAACATTGGCTACGAGGACATCAGCTTAAAACTACAACAAAACAAATAAATGAGTAAAAACTAAACTTAAACACTATAACGTGATAATTAATAATACAAAAGAAAGTATTTACAACGGACCAAAGGTATTGATTAAAAAAGCAAAAATAATATTATACAAAGTGAAATTCTTTGAAAGTCCCTGTACAGTATTTGGTAAACTATCTGAATTTACAATATCTTTACTTTACTTTACTTATACAACAAGCGCTGTAGATTAAAAAATGGACAACTGAAAAATAGGTGATTGAGATAACAGTGTTCGAATGTTCAGTATTTACAAAGTGAATTATTAGGTGATATGGCGATTTTAATCTAAAAAGATGTGAAGGAAATTTACAACGACCTATCCTTAATAAATAAGTTGTAATAAAGTTTCTACTCATAAAAGTAGAAGCTTTTTCAAACCAAGAAACGAAACAAATAAATTCGTTTGTAAATTTTGATTATAGCGCTACGTTCAAGGTTTAGCCTAAACCTTACTCAGTTTACTTCTTAAAGGACGGAAAAAAAAATAAAGGAAAAGGTTTAACCTTGATAAAATCCTTAGAGGATGGAAAAAAATAATAAAATCTCTGTCATTTTGTAGAAATATTGGCGTTTGTCTTAAAATAAAACGCAATCTTAGCTGACAGCTGTCAAAAATAGAGCTGCCCGAATAGTTTGTTCTCTAATCCATTAATCAGATAAATGGATACGAATGATCGATTAGACATATTGCTTAAATAAATATTTCCTTACCTACTCCTCAATTTTATTTGACTACTGACATACTCTGGCTGACTATGAAGTTTCTATTTCACAGCTTTTAAAAAATCACACTAATAAGTCAGTTTTTTCAACGGTCTTACAAAATGCAACTATGTTTGAACCTATATTCTTTAATGTTCCAGTCTCGACATTATGGATGCAAAAGTTGTCTTCCGGGTAACCTCTTCACTTATAAACTATCATTGCAATAAGTCCAAACACGAAAATCAGGATTTAAGCCTGATTATTCTAATTCATACCACTAAACTTAGGTACACATCTCTGATAAAAATTTATTCGATCAAGCAAGGTTAAATATTATAAAAATTTTGCTTTAATTTCGTACAAATTTTAATAAATAAAAAGAATAGCAATAAACAGTATTTTTTTAATCGAGTTCTTAGGTTTTCGCGATTGTTATTCGTAGGAAATGAAACTATTTTTCCGGATTTAAATCGCGTATATTTGTTTTTTCAAAAAAGTGTTTTTTTCTTAACAACTGCAAATGATTTAATGAGTGCTCAGAAATTGACAGATTTTTAATCCAGTTTGTTAAGGTGTGCACATTAACTAACCGCTTCTTCTTTTAGAATTATAGCTATGAAATAATCGGTTTGAATTATTTCAACGTTTTCTCGTTATGCAACAATAATTTGAGTTTGCGGACCATAGTCTCAACTCTACATAAGTCAATTGGTTCGTCGTCAACTAGTCAGTACTCACTGTCAGTACTCGTCAGTCTTTTAGTTTGTTCGAGTTGTTCGGCTGTCATTCGCGTAGGCTTCGATTGTTTGCTTCTTTTCTATCTCCTAACATTTATTTCGACTCTTGAAGCCGATTTTATTCTACACGTATTAATTTATTACCAATTTCCACATTGGACCACCTTCACTCAATGCTTCAATCTGTGCAGTGTTAGTGCTAATTTTATTTTCGTGTAGTTTTAAAAAAATATTTAAAAATTTTTAAAAATATGAAGTAAATAAAAAATACTGCTTTTAAATAAGTTGTGGTTAATAAAAGTTGAGGTCGCAAATGGTAGCTGCGGGAGTTTCGATGAGAAAACTTGATGGGGAGTGTTTTTATGATGTTTATATTGAGTGCTTTTGCGATCGGCATCGTCGCTGGTCTTCAGAATGTTACGGAGCCCACGGAAGGCAATGACGTCACTGAAGCTGTAAAGTCGACAGACATGGGTCTACTGGTGCCAACAAAGGCTTCGGACCCGCGCGTGCTAGACCATTTGAATGTGACTATACAGGATCACACTTCTATGTGGGATATGTATCTTCACCAATGCTCCTCGTGGAAGCCGATTAACCATATATTTTTCCAAGTGACGAATGCCTGTTTTCTGCTCGCGTTTTTGGCGCCACACACTCCCTCTGGTCTGATATGGTTAAGAGTATGTCTGGTGTTAGGTTGTGCATTTTCTGGTTTCTACGCTTGGGTGGAGTGCAATTTGGATGCGGTGATATGGGACTGTGCGTTTTTAGTGATAAACTTTGTGTATTTAGCTATGCACTTCTATTTGCTGCGGCCGATCAAGTTTCATAAAGAAATTGAGGAGGTAAGTATATCTTTAATAAGCTTACTATACACTTGTATATGAAATAATGTTAATAATAATGCAAATTACTCTTAATATGGTCACATTAATTAAATACTGGGATTCACTTGCAATGCAGATTCCTCTGGGAATAATAAGTGAGAAACTCCATGTGGGGTGTTCTATGTAAATAAATAGACATTTAATTTTGTACACATTTGTCACTCACTGTATTTATTTCAAATATCATAGACAAAAACAATTTGAAAGAACGAAATGGGCCGCTACCTTGGATTTTCGTCATCCAAGTACACAGAAGTTGTAAATAAGCTTCAGTAGAAAGTTTTTGTTTATTCTATATATTTATGCGTTTCCCACTAAAATAAATATGTGCTTTTGTGAAGACGATTGTCAGTTTATTTTTATTACTTATGTATATCACTATTTTTCATGACAAAATTACTAACCTTATAATTGTTAATACAAAAACTAAACACTAAGAAATATTCCTTCAATCTGGCTGGATTCGAACTGGTGCCTTCAACATACTGTACCTGACGCTCTACCAACCCAACTGAGCTACGGAACAAACTAGCACACCTTACGAATTTTTGTGTGCTTGTTGCAGATGTTTCTGATTTTTAAATGCCATCTGTGAGAAATTTGTGAAAGTTTTTCTTCACTCAGCCAGGTTTTCAATAAACCTAATATTACAATTACTATTCTTCTTAACATAAATTACATTTGCATGATATGCTGTGATACAAGTGTAAGAATGTTCATTTCTTTAAATGTATTCTACTCTACACTTCTAGAATTGTAGAAGTAGAAAGCGTACATCCCGGGTGCTTGATGTTTTTTAAATATATTACCCTGTATCAACATTATGTGAAGACATTTGCCAAGATTTATACTGTTGTAGTAAAACAAAAATTGAGGCATATTTTAGCTGCAAAAAGTATTAAAGAACTGTTGAATGTGTGTATAAGCTTAAAGAATTTTATTTACCTGCAACAACTGTGATACTTACTTGTGACCCTTAATATTTTAACTTGGGCCACCAAAATTGTCCTCTTACATTTTATACAGCAATTTATTATTGTTAGGTGCCCAGTGCCTATTCTTTCTACAAATACGTGCTCTGCTGAGCTACAATACTGCCTCCAAATTAAACATCCTTCAAAGAGTCCAAAACAACATACTTCGAACTATCAGTGGTACCACATGGTACACCAGGAACACTGAAATCCACGAATACCTGGAGATTCCGACAATTGTAGAAGTGATGGATGTATATAGACATAAACAGGGATCTGTTCAATACTCATCCAAATCCTCTCGCTAAAGCACTGGTTGATGGTGGCAACATTAAGAGACTAAAACAACAGCATGTGTTCGACGACTAGGAGTGGCTGAACAAGTGGCTTTCTCGCTCTCAAACGCCAAAAATCACTCAAACAAGTAAAGTCTGGCGACTGATTATAAATAATAATACTTAATTAAGAAAAAAAATTAAAAACTAAATGGGTGTTGAAAAGGCTGGCAGTTACATTATCCAACACCTATTAGCCTAGTCATGCAAAATGGGTGTGCAGCATTTTGGGCATGCATTTTGTTTTCCAGTTATACTCATGTCCCAAGCCATTCTGTGTAAGTAGTCATAGTAGTTAACATAATGTTATTACTATTCTTTATTTCTTGAATAAAGACACGAAAATAATTAAATATGAATGTATTCTTATTCAAAATACACTATGAAAAATGTGTAAAAAAAATTAGTACAAAAAATTAATTGTATAAAAGTAAACCTCAACATTAAAACAATTCAATACCTACTTAATTCTTGAACTGAAGGTCAGCTAAATCGTAATATTGAACAAAGGCAATTTTAATTATTGCAATCGTAATTGGATTTTAAAGATATTATTTCATTGAGGTGCGTAAATGAGGCATATCAATACAGTACCTATAACTGTAGGCACACATGACTAAAAATAACAGGAGTTCTGTATTTTGTTTTTGCGCCAAAAACAAAAACATGAAAGTTATTTCAAAGATATTATTGATAAATTATTGACCTTATTTGCAACTAAAACCTTTTACGAATTTTGTTTTGTGGATTACATCTATGAAAGAAACGACAAAGTTAATTTTGTTGTTTAAAAAAAATTACCATTTTCCCGCCGAAATTCCGGCGCGAAATATCATTAATTTTCCACCAATCAGTAGGTCACTATTTTGTCATAGAGGTCATTTCTATGATTGAAACATTGATTGGAGCAAATAGAAAGCGTCGAATTTACGCAAAATTGCAGTACATATGACGCTAGGTTTAGTCAAGAAATGTTACGCATAATAACAGTGTCAGATGGTGAGACATATCACCTACTTAAACATGTAGTGTTATCATTGCCTAATTTATCCACAACTTTATATTTGCACTTTACCTGTTAAACAAACAAATTACTTGTTACCTACTAAAACGTAATAAAAATTAAAATATAATTATTTATTATCTCGTTGCTTTAGATTTTGCGTTGGCTTTGATACGTGTGAGGTAGACGTGGAGTAATTAACTGAATAATGCTGAAACATTATTCAGCTTTTAGAAATAAAATATAGGCTCTTAATGTAAAATAAGCTCATATTTCCGCGACTTGTTTGTTAAGGAACACGGGAGAGACAATTTAGAGCAATTGAGGGGCGTTGACGATGTCCAGACGGCGCTACCGCTTTTGAAAAAAATACCTGATTTATTTATATAAAATACACTACAAATATATATTTTGTTAAGTTAAATATAAAATTTTTAAGTTAATGTAAAAAATACGTGTTTTCAATAATTTTTTGTGGTGGCGGGCGTTGACATTTTTTATCTTGCCTAGTGAGCGCTCGAGCGGTGAGCCAATATGTTTGGGAACCTGTGATCTTGTACAGCGTTTTCCATTTGGTGGATCGCGACCCGATACCGGACCTTCAGAATAAAATACCGGGTCGCAACATTCCTTGTAGAAGTGGAACCAGACCACAGGACAAAACTTTCGTCATTTTTCGCGAACTTGGATTCTTCAGTAAAAAATAAGCAGCAGCTCCATACTTCGCACTAAATAGGCGATACTGAAATAATATTAGTAAAACATTCTTGGTAACAATAAATGTTTATTATTTTACTTAATGTAACCAGGTTGGGCTTAAAAGTATTGAGTGGGTCACGAAGAAGCGGAATGAAAATTACCTGGCCATGGCAGAACAATGTTTGGGAAACACTGGTCTAGTATATTAAACATTTTATTAACCTTGACAAAACTGATTTCTTAAATCCACGACTACACGCTATAATTATAAAAAAATCTTATTCATTTTAGATCTTTTAAATAATATTTTTAACGCATGTTCGTTAAATAGACAATATTTTGTTATATATTTGACTGGGCACAGTGAAATTTTACAAAGCATACATTCCACAAAAAAAATGGTTATTGACTGACGAATTAAATAAATCAGTTAAGATAACAGAAATTAAAGAGAATAAGATTTTTTTTTATTAAATGTTTGCACATATCAACTTAGGAAGACGATGAAATATAATTATAACTTTTTATCAATAAAAAAAACCGTTTTTGTCAACAAAAGACCTCAAACGTTTGTTGAATTACATCTATTTACCAAGTTTTATTGAAATCAGTTAACGGAAAGTGGGTGAAATCCAATTAACGAGATACATCCCCTTTAGAGGTGGAATATTTTCTGAAAAAATTGAATGGGACTGTAGTGTATGCACATAATGTACCATAGACATTAGACAATATAAGTTACACTGCGGCGGCCGACCGTTCCTGCATTACGACACTAGACAGTGGTGCGAGCGAACGTGTCCCACGTGTACGTGAAGTAAACACATGTTGTTTTATTGAGCTATCCATGTATTATGTAGCGTAGTAGTAGTAACGCCACAATGACTACTGAGGTATCATTCTCTTTCCAACAAAAAAATACAATCTAATTAAGAACTTTTTCCTTTATAGAAATCTGATAAAAATAATATTGAAATTGAAAAGATATCATTACAATGTAAATTGAATAGATATTTATTATAACAACTAGATAATAAAGAAGCTTGTCAAAGCCACAAGCTTTCTTACCTATTTACTGTTATAAAATACAGATTATGTGAATAAATGTAATAGATATAATTATTCACAAGACATAGAACAAGCTAAATGAGTTTAATGTGTTGTTATTTAACAATCCTTTTGAAAATTACCACTCTATAAAATGACTTGTTACACATTGGTAAAGAAACTATTTTTTTGTTACCATGGAACCTATAAAGGACCCGAAATGTTTATTTCGAAGAACTAAGTTACGATTTCGTTTAACTAAGGTAAACGATTCTTTTGTGGGGAACTGTATACGTTTTTACAATAAATTCCGGAAAATATATTAATTAAGATTATCATTTCCTAAGTTTAAAACTTACATTAAAAAAGTCATATTACAAAATTGAAGAGTATGTTTTAGATAAAGAAGTATGGAAAGACAACAAAAGTCTAGATTTCACACAATTATGATTCAAAGTGTATTCCGTAGCATTTAAGTTTATTTGAAAGGAGCAATTCCTAGAGTTTCTTGCTCGTTCTTCTCAGGGAGGTCAGCGTAGTGATCGAGCAGTAGCCTTAGAATAATAACGCATAGAAACCTAGCCCGCACACGCTAAGTGAGGCAAATTGAAGCGCGCCCAATGGGCCTACACGAGCGGGCGGGCCTTCAGTGCTCAAGGTCAACTTGCACCGCGAACAGCTTAAGAATTTTAGCTAAAAATGACGAAATGTGCGGTAAATGAGTGTAAAAATACGTCAGACATACATAAAATAGATACTAACATCACATTCCACAAGGAAGTAACGCGTTTCAACTTGTATTTTTAATAAATATTCACTAAAACCGAAAATTAACCTACTACTAAAACTAGCCCACATGAATTTGATTTTTGCCTCACTTGTGACAGTTCGTTTGATATGAAACTATCATTCTATGCGTTATTATTCTAAGGCAGTAGCTTAAAAAATGACGTTTTCAAGTGTTAAAATTTTACTTAAGAGACAAATGATTATTTGACCTTGACTTTGACTTTGAACAAATATACGCGATTTTAAGTCCGCGTCTTCCGTTAAAATACCACTATCTAATTACGCCCAGAAGGCTTGAACATAAGTGTCAAGTTAATAGTATATTACGCTAAATGTTACGAAATGCAAAGTTGAACTTTATTGAATATTGCATCATTTACGACCTTAATGTTACAAAAAAAGCAGTAACCATCGTGAGTTTATTACACCTAGATTATCTTCCAGATAATAAGCAGCATTTTTGAGTGTTCATCAGTTTTACTTTGTAGGCAGTTTATGCTTATTTTCGGTGCCTATATTATTATGTACTTACATACAATATTGGCATAGAACACTGTAGTGCTTAATGGGCGTGTCACGTATGCCAACTAGGCTTGTATAGTTCATGAACTACGAACTATTAGGAATATATTCCCTACACTGACCGGGACGAACTAGTTCGTCTTGCACGGTTTTAATAGTTCATCGTTCTTTTTAGTTCAGTACGAACTAGGAACTGTCTTCGTTGATAGTTCACCTGTCTTTTATACAGTAGGAACGGTGCGAGCGGGACAAATAGCTATCTTACACTTACACTTTTAGTACAAGTTCGGGTGGGATGCACGATTGAACGTTCCCAGCTTGTTCTAAGTCTCTAATACGTATCTACATTATGTACATAGACAAGCTTGCAAAAAAGTAATATTTTTGGTAGGTATCTGTGTGTATAATATCAACCTACGTATAGGAGGATTATATGAAATAGTTGTACCTAGATATTGATTTTTAAACACACCATTCTAACTTTCTTATTTTGTAAAAAAAAAAGATTATTTAGTTAGAATGACAGTCTTTAAACCTGTAAAATATGAAGGAAAATCAAATGTACCGATTCCATACAAATTGTAATTTAAATATTTAGTACAGTGTAGTATTGACCTCATAATACTAGAAGTCCGTAGTTGTTCATGTGAATAAAATTACTCGTTTGGAGCGTTCGTTCAATGTTCGAGCAAGGACAAGACGAACTAACTAAGGAACTAGATGAACTAGAAGACCGACCTAGTTCAGTTGACCGATTGAACTAACTAGGATCGCTCCCGCTAAGGACCGATCAGGGACAAGTCTAATGCCAACAGTACGCGGAGGTCTGCGTACTTGAGCTCACGCCGTCATTTCGCTTTGCACGTTATGGTCGTGTCAACTATCATGCGCAAAACCTTGAAAATCGTTGAAAAATGCCTTATTTTGCTACTTTGGAGTGAAAAAATTATTAAGTAGATGATCCGCACGTGTAATATTCATAGTGGTGTGTCGTGTTATCATCGTTGAATCTTATTTCATTTAATGTTAATAAATCGTCTACATACTAATATTTCTATAATAATAATGTTTCTGTTTCTTGTAATAGATTATTTGTTATAAAAAACGAAAGTAAACCACATCCCGCTGCAGTATGGTCGACTTTTTTTTTGGAGAACGTTAATAGGCGTTAATCGTTCGTCATCTTTCAGCTATTGCCGCTAGATGGCAGCGTATTGAATGAAATAGAAAATCAAAACGCCGTAATTTGCAATAATAGGTATTTGACTTTCAACGATACGCCAACTGGGTGAGGTTTAAATTATATTAACGGTCCAAAATTTGTAATTAAGTTTTTATCGAATGTCAGGATGTTTCAGCATCACGAATTTTTTTTTGTGAAATTACTCCACCAGTTTGTTATAATTATTAAACAAAGATCGTACACTTAGAAAAAAATCACTTCGATCCCGTTGGATTCGAACCAACGTCTCGCAGCAAATCGTGTCTGAAGCTTAGTTGACATAACAGATCTTTGTTTAATAATTAGTCAAGAATTTGTTACGTCTTTTTAAATTAGAAACTATGACCAATCATTATCAAGATTTCATAGTGTTTAAACTTATGATAATGTGACTTTTGGCGACGGCGACTCGATGCTTAACTCTTCCAATTTTTTTTTCTTTCGTGGCATAGAGTATTATTCGAAATACGAGGTTACTTTAAGTGGTTTATGGTCTAGGTGCTCTATAGCCTTACAGAGGCTAAACAACGTTGACACAATAACAACAAAAACCTGTCTAATTATGCCTTAATGTCGAGTCATACTGCATAATCAACCTGTTCTTAACATTTATTTTGTTCAACCTTGTACGAAAATGCTGTGTAAGTTTTTTCGTAATTGTATTTTGTTACCGAAGTAATGTGTTTACTTAACATAGCATTCAAGGTCAACGATATGATCGAAAAAATCCCCTTCATTCTGATTGGATTTTCATTGACAACTTGTAAAAAGAGTTGGCGCATGCATGAACATTTGTGGCATACCAATAAGGGGTATCGTGGTCGCGCAGGCTTTGAAGCACGTGAGATGCACGATTTATTCCACGATATTTAAGGCGAGGTATTTCATCGCGAGCTTAGAAGGTGAGGTGTGCGGGTTCGCCCCCTCGCGTCCGGCAATCCGTGCGCTGTAAATTAATATGGATAGAATAAAAACTGGCGGAGAAAATTTGACTCAAATCCGATGTCAACAAGCGCCTGATGGCGACTGACGGGGCAGCAGGCGGCGCGGCGAGTCGTTAAACCGCTGGGCAATTGCAAATTTTAGGATAAATATGAATTTAATAACTAATAGGGCTTCAGTTGAAAACCGAAATTTAGCAGTTTTTGTGTAGTACTTAAAGAGAAATATCTTCATATAGAAATTATGCACAAAGTTAGATATTTTACTCTTAAATAATTCGTTTTAGACTTTTTAATTTGATTTTATATGATCGGAAAAAGTACATCATATCATGTTAACACATTAGCACATTCTTTAGGTAATATCCTTAGGTGTATCGTATATTTTTTGTAAGATCGTTACATAACAGTAAATACCTAAACCATTTTATATGGGAAGACAGTTTTTCCCGCTTCCCCTCCGGTGACTCACCTTGAACATTTGCCTTTTAGAAATGTACTCTCTTACAGTAAAATAAGCTCATAGTCCCCTGACGTATTTATTACGGAACACGGGAGAGACTGATTTTGTCGTTGATGGACGTATTAAAAAAAATTGAAAATTTTGCGGAAATTTGTAATTTTTTAAATTGGAGCGAAGTTTAGTCAATCGTCTTTCGGGCCCCATGGTTCTCAAACAAGTTGAATTCGAATTTTTTGTGTCGAATGTAAAAATTAAAAATAATTAACTTGACGACCTCCGTGGTCGAGTGGCTTCCACACCGCTTTTCATGGTGTCACCAACTCTGAGGTCCCGGGTTCGATCCCCAACCGGGTCAATGTAGAAAACTAAATTATCTATATTGTCACGAGTGTGGGTGTTTATTGTACCGTCGTTGTTTCCGATTTTCCATAATACAATTGCTTTAGTTACTTTGGGATCAGAGCAACGTACACGTGATTTTGTCTAATGTTTATTTATTTATGTATTAATATTTAAAGAAAGTAAAAATTGCTATGATATCCAACTTCTAGTGGGATATCGACAAGAAAAAAATTGTGATCCTTGGATGTAAATATCACGATGATCATTTCATTCCCCAAAGATTGCAAATTAAAAAAGTTACCGGAGCCAAGTAATATTTTTATGCACAACTTTGTACTCATGGGAAATAAAAACTTGGTATTTTTTAAATACACGTTTTATCTTCATAAAAGAAAACAATACAAAACAAATTTAGAATGTCAAGTACACCTAATAAACTAATTTTTAGGTCTTTTTTCAACTTCTCTTTAACTTATCTTTTTAAAATTTTGTTACATTCAAACAGCAGCGAATTTACATAAAATGATTTACGTTATGAAAGCTTTTGTCAGTTGATGTCATAATAACCATGGTTTGTGGCGCCATCTAGTATAGCCTATTGTCTTGCGTATTATGCGTATTATTCGTATTTTTCAAAATATCTTTTGTTATTTTTTCTACCTTTCCTCACCATACTCCGTAAAATTTAGCTTATTTGGTATGGCGGGTTGGCAAAATTAAAACGACGTACATTTGTAACAGCGTCCAAAAATAATGTATATTTTTAAACACAAACAAAACAATAAATAATAATATTATTAATTTATTTCGGACTGCGGGACCACAGTTTTAGTAACAATGTAACTTAATCTAGCGTTACTAAGAATTGAATATATTGAATTTAAGCAGGTGAAACTCTCCGACAGAACCACGCGTAGTACAGCTACTGGTTTGAAGCCATGTGCAGCTGCACCCAGCGCCGTACCATCATCGGAGAGTCCTATCTGTTGGAAAGGGCGCTGAGGATGCCATTCGGACTGGCGCGTAGCCGACCTAGGAGTGAGGCTCAACACGTTCTTATTATACTAAAGAAGCATACATGCCTCAACAAAATATATTAAGAGCACCTAAATACTTGTGTGATAGATTTACGTTACACTACGTAAAAATACGGCAATCGAAACAACTACAATCTACAAATCATTGATAATAACAACAACGCACACACTCAACATAGCCCCGCACTAGGGAAATCCTGTGTCGCGGGTGCCATGGACACATACATAGACAAACACAAATTACACCCAAACTCACGAGAGAAATAAATGTAGGCCATACAAATATTTCTCCCGGCCCGGGAATCGAACCCAGGACCTCTGCGTGTCAGTCCGGCATGGTAACCGTTCGGCCACGGAGGCAGTTGATATATCATATATAATTTTAAGTACTGCCACCTTACCTATTTCTGCCTTACCTTTACCTATTTTGGAGGATAAAGGTGGTGGTGAAATTACAGGCACATGGGACTTGTCAACTTATGTCTCAGGGTGACGGGCGCAGTGCCCCTCAGATCTTTGCGATTTGAAACTCTGAGTGGCACTGCAACTGTTATAGACAGGCCTGTAGCTTACCATCAGGCACACGACATGTTCGTCCCGTCGCTTGATATATCATTAATGAGTAAAATCACAATTTGATAAAATGAAGTTACGTCGAACGGAAAAAAGTTTGTGTTGAGAGTCGATCAACTAGCCATCGATCAGTCGAGAAACAGCGATAATATTTAAAATGTTACGTGTTTTGATAAAAGAAAGAAAGAAACTGTGCAATTTTGGTAATTTTATTATGTATGTATGCTCGGTTACATATACGGAAATTAAAGTGAAAATTAACAAATAGTGCCGCTACGCCTTCTCGCCATTGTTCGTGGAGCGGACTAATGAATAACATGTGTTTGATTACAGTTATTACCATGATGTTATAAAACGAAAATTTAAATATATTATGACGTGTTTAAATCAGTCAGTCAGTTTAACATCGAATCTCGATTTCACTGATCGTGCCCCGAAGTTTGACATGTATCATTCTAATCAAACTAAATTTTAATTTACAAATAGACTCTCCAAAGTTAATGTCAAATAATCTTGATTAAACTCTACTCTCGTATAGTACATTCCCCTTAGAAGAATGAGCAAGAAACTCTAGGAGTTGCTCTTTGTAAGTAAATATTTGTACACATTTATAATATTTATTTCAAACATCATATATCGATTTTATTGGCAGTAGAACTTCTTGTGACAGAGTTAATCCAGGGAAGTACTGCCACCTTAACCTGTTTCAGCCGCTAAGCAAGTTATGTGAACATTACTGCGTTTCAGTTTTGAAGACATGGGACTTTTTAACTTATGTCTCGGGGTGACGGGCGCAGTGGCAGTTCCCGTCACATCTAAAGTTCTGTGCACTGCTAGTCGCTTACCACCAGGTGCACTAGATGTTCGATCGGTCACTAGGTATCATAACCTTTAGTGTAAAGTTCTATAAGTGAATATGTTTCTATGGGTCCAGTAGAAAACTTGTGGCTTATTTATTACCTAGTTATTATAATAAGTATCTATTACATTTACATTGTAATGATACCTTTTCAATTTCAACATTATTTTTAACCGACTTGAAAACAGGAGAAGGTTCTCAATTCGACTGTACTTTTTTGTGTGGTATATTACGCGATCTCTCCGACATTTGTAAACCGATTTCGATAATTCTTTTTTTTTTGTTAGATAGGGGGTATCTCAGTACTGGTTCAATTTTTTTTTAAACAAAATAAATCCACTTCTAAGGGCGGCAATTTAGGGGATGAATCCGGTTTATTGGATTTCATTCAACTTTCCGTCAACCGATTTCAATAAAACTTGTCAAATAGGCGATTCCGCTAACTTTTCAGTTCGGTTTTTTATTAATATTCCATTTAATTACTTATTTATTTGTTCACGTATTACTTTTACTTTAATGTTGTGTATTTGTGATATCGCACATGCTTAAAAAATGGTAGGATTCTTAATGTAGTTTACATTGAAAGTTAAATATTTTTAAAGTATATTTCTTAAGTATTCATTAACTGTGTAGTATGATTTTTTAATAACTTGATCTTTAAGTTATTATCAAAATCTACAACTTTAGCAGTTCTCTTAATTGTTCTGGTAGTTTATTATATATATATCGTCGCTTAAATGCTAAACGGCTACATGTCGTAGTTTACTTTTTTACAGGAGAGGCGATCAAAGTTTTCGACCTCAATTTTTAACATTTTAATATGGTTTTATTTTTAAATAACCATGTATTTATACTTAAAAGATGCGTATTTTAAGGTTCTTTAAATTTGTAAACACAGACACAACTCACAAAAAGACTGTTTAGCTCAAAACTTAGTCACGAAAGTGCAGAATGCCAAACAGGCATTTGCGTAATTCCGTTGTTTATAATGCTAAATCGCTAGGTGTCTTCGTGTAGTATTAAAGTTTGACCGTTTTTAAACACATTTTTGCAATAAAAACATTTTTCATTTACAATTTAAGCGATATTTTTACGGTCATTGCTCGTCTGCTTGAGCAGTGCAGTTAGGGATATGTATGTACTAATTTATTTTTATTTCCTATAACAAATTTAGCATTGTTATCTATCCGTGTCAAAAATCTGGGTGTTTCCTAAGAAACTTATAAATTTGCAAGTTGTAAATAAGGTAAAGTGAGTATTTTATGTTTTCCGAAGTGAGGTTATTCATGATACTAAATGACGAGACGAAAAAGTGGTGGGTCTGGTGGTTTTAAATCGGAAAGGTCTGAAGGGCGCTGCCATTGCACCCGTAACCCTGAGATATTCAACTGCCTCCGTGGCCGAACGGTTACCATGCCGGACTGCCACGCAGAGGTCCTAGGTTCGATACCCGGGCCGGGAGAAATGTTTGTATGGCTTACATTTATTTCTCTCGTGAGTTTGTGTGTAATTTGTGGTTGTCTATGTGTGTGTCCATGGCACCCGCGACACAGGGTTTCCCTAGTGCGGGGCTATGTTGAGTGTGTGCGTTATTTACTGTTTATTTATATTCGTTGATGTGCCTGTAATCAGGATTGCAAGAGTCTATACGCTATACTTTCAATGTTAACTTTTTTCATTTTTTTTACGTAGTATAATTGGCAGTATCTGATTTTTGTCGCACGTAACTGAGACATTAGATTTCATTGTTTTCAAAGCGGACATTACTAATGTGTTTGACATAAGCTGGAGTTTACGATGTGACATGCTAAACCAATTGCCCTGAAAAATTGGCCCAATATTGGTTACGACAGTAAGGTTTTTTTTAAATTATTATATCAAGAGACGGGACGAACAAGTCGTGCGCCTGATGGTAAGCACTGCCCCTGCGCCTTTCACCTTGGGACATGAGTTGACAAGTCCCATGTACCTGTAATTTCACAAGCACCCTTACCCTTCAAAACCGGAACACAATAATGCTGACATTACTGCTTGGCGGCAGATATAGATAAGGTGGCAGTATTTCCCTGGACGAACTCTTTCACAAGGAGCTCTACTGCTACCAAAGTCAGAGAGAGACGATATTGTTGTCATTATATTTAAGGCGAGGTATTTACGCGAGTCTACATTTTAGGAGGTGAGATGTGGGGGGGTCGCCTCTCGCGTTCCGCAATCCGCGCGCTCTAAATTAATATGAATAAGAGCAGGCGGAGAAAATTTTACACAAATCCGACTTCGACAAGCGCCCGATGGCGACAGACGGGGCAGCGGGCGGTGCGGCGTGTCTTTAAACCGCTGGGCAGTTTACAAATTTTGCGATAAATGTCAAATTAATAAATAATACGGCTGAAAACAGTTGAAAACCAAAATGTTGCGGGTTCACTGTTGTACTTATTATAAAATTATGTACAATGTTAGATATTCTACTCTTAAATATTTTGTTTTGACTTTAATTTTCGCCTGTTTTCAGGATTTTATATGATCGGGTGAAGAACATCCTATCGTGTAATACATTAGCACATTCTTTAGACATTATTCTTTCGAATATAGTATATTTTTTGTAAGACAGTCATTTAATGGTAAATACATGAATCACTTGATTTAGCAAAACAGTTTTTCCCGTTTCTCCTCGGGTAACTCGCCTTAAAAGAGTATTAGATCATGCCATAATCGTATATATTGCTTTTTATTTCTCATTGCTTACGTTGATTTGAGTTCAATTTCGACCCCATTTACTAAACATCACCTATCAACGGTGTATCTATACGGGGGTGGCGCTATATTGAGTATGAATCACGGTTTCGAAAGTCAATATATTCTCGGAGTAGGCGCACCGTACTTGCAACCGGTGCATTGTGCTTATGGTGCAAGACATAAGCGTTTTCGCAATACAATTATCATATTTAAAATATTTATGATGTGACATGGGCACCCCACGTGCCTGTTCCTGATTAACTAGAAACTAGTGACTAGGTATATCTTATAATAATAATAACGCATACATTCAACATATCCCCGCACTAGGTAAACCCGGTGTCGCGGGTGCCATGGACACACATAGACAACCACAAATTACACCCAAACTCACGAGAGAAATAAATGTAGGCCATACAAAATATTTCTCCCGGCCCGGGAGAAATATTTTGTATGGCCTCGAATCGAACCTCGAACCTCTGCCACAGAAGCAGTTTAAAATGTCTCTCTTATAATTATATCTCTTTTTTATTCCTCTACATTGGTGACCCTTTGGACCCAAGATATGCCAAGCATACGTCTATATAGTCACATTTCAAAGAACTCCGTTTTTGAACATAATGCTGGGGTCAAGGTCCCACTCTCCATACTAAAAAGCAAAAAGCGCTGCAATAGTAGCTAGTTTCTTATTTCCTAAAATATTTAACAGAATAATTGTTTATTTTCGTCAGATATTTGCAATAGCTGTGGATTATAGTTGCACACATATTTTGTATACTTCGTTTCAATCCATTTTAAACAAAAAGTAAACAAACAAGTCACTGACCCGACCATAGACGGTTTAGTGATGGCCAATTTTACTGCTAACTACAAATCAATTAATTAATTGAATGAATCTATTTGTTAAATTGAGTCATTGTAGCGGTTTTCCTCACATAACCTATAAAGCATACTTAAATTTTCCGAAATCCTTCAAATCCTCGCACTTGGATACAAGGTCGATTGCGATTGAAATTTTTGATTTACTAATCGATTACAAAAGCTTTAATTGAACGAAATAAATGTTCTTTTCCGTACAGCACTATGCAACCATAGACTATTCATACATCTTTAATTAAAAAATAACTCACTTTTTGATTACCATTTTTCAAATACGAATTTACGATGTTATTCAATTTAATATTGTTGGAAAAAGTAATAAGAAATATATATTATTATTATATATTATAGATTTATTGAGTGATTGCTTTAGAAATTCAATCAAACCGTTTTTTTACATTTCATTTAAAATGGATTGCAACAGACTTTAATTCTGAATAATCGACCACAAAAAGATATCGCTTAAAGCTTCGTTGACTTTACTAACGAGTTAGATTTGTATCTTGTTTATTGTTGCGAATGCCTTCCGCTAACTCATATTTCTTGCGACACACAAGGCCCCGCATTCAAGCCTACATTGCATAACCAAGTTGAGCTGTTAGGCACAAACATTGTCTCCGATCTACTGTATAATATAGCAATTTTGTGAGCGTAATTGCTTTATTATAATCTTTACATCTTAACACAAGATAAGCTTCGATTCTTAATCTGTTGTATGGACTAAAAGCAACGCTGCTTTGAAACTACAAAAATATCACACACACACACAGTTGCTCACTATTCAAGCCTTTTCACACCTCTAGAGGTAGTGTGCTAATAAAGGCATAACTGTGTATTATGGCATTTTACCCAAAGTAATCTGCGTGTCTTGAAAAAGAAGCTTAGCATAACTATCAATTCAGCTTCGGTACAGCTGTAACGAAATAAAAAAAATTTTTTTTTAATAATATTAAGTGACGGGACGAACGAGTCGTGCGCCTGATGGTAAGCTACAACATACACGCCTGTCCATAACAGTTGCAGTGCCACTCAGAGCTTTAAATGGCAAATGATCTGAGGGGCACTGCCATTGCGCCCGTCGCCCTGAGACATATGTTGACAAGTCCCATGTGCCTGTAATTACACCAGTACACCCTTCTAAACCGAAACGCAGTAATGCTTGACTTTGACTTAAGCAAAGTACACTTGAAATCGTGAAATTGATTAAAAACTACTATTCCCGCGAAGTACTGTAACTTATATTTTTAATGAAAAACGGTTAAACAAATCATTTCATTGTTGGTTAAAATATCAAAGAGGAGGAAATTCTCAATTCGGCTGTTTTCTTTTACGTTTTGTGAACCGATTCTTTTTTTTCCTGGAAAGGGCTTCCCTCCGTAGTCCCATTCTTTGAAGAAAATATTCCCCCTCCAAGGGTGGCAAATGGGGAATAAATCCGGTTTATTGAATTTCATCCTCTTTCCGTTAACCAATTTCAATAAAGCTTAGTACATAGATGTAATTACAATGAAAAAAAAAATGTTATGGCGTATGCCTATATATAATAGCTACCCAACTACCCAACCTACCATATACTTTTTCATCCAAATTCCGTAGTCCTTCCATAATCAGTAATTCTGCTTTCCCAACCCTTTCATTGGCTAAATTCGAAGGCAAAGCCGTTAATATTAAAAAAAAAATTAAGGCGAGAGCTGATCTGGTGATAGAAATGGCAGACTGATGAGATGAACTCCTTAATAGTGTACAGCAGCTTGTGTTTGGGTTCATATGTTCATTTTCTCGAGGACTTCCATATGCGTTTCAATTACCTTTTGAGACCGGTTTGTGTGAATCTCAGTGACGAATTTCATGATGGTCGCCGGTCCACTGCTGTGAACAACAAAAACATCGATGCTGTGCGCCGTATGATCAAAACAGACAAGCATGTGACATACCATGAGATTTGGGCCTCTTTAGGCAAGGCATGAATCAAATACCATCAATACAACACAAACATTTGGGTGTGAAAAAGCTGTGTTCTCGGTGGTTCCCACACAATTTGACTGAGGCTCAAAAAACGGATCGCGTCACTAGGTGTAATGCCATGCTTACCAAATTCAACGAAAGGGCGTCAAATTTGGTGTGGACATAGTAATAGGTGACGAAACATGGATTTATAGTTACGATCACAAAACAAAGCAGCAATCGAGCGTATGGGTCTTTCGAGATGAGTCGAAACCAACCAAAGTGGCGCGCGTGCAAAGTGCCTCTAAGCGGATGATTGCTTCTTTTTTAAATAAAACTGGACACGTGGCTACTGTTGCTTTGGAGAATCGTTGTACCGTGAAGAGTGGTTAGTCCACGACCATATATTTGCCTAAAGTTATTGACAAACTCCGTAAAAATAACCGACCGTTTTAAATCACAATAAAAGGCAAAAGACATAAGTGTTCAAAAAATATAAAAGGGATTGTCAACTGTTAGGAATAGGCGTGTCTCTTACCATCAGGCGCACGAGTTATTCGTCCCATCACTTGATATTATAAAAAAAATATATTTTTATTTCGTTACAGCTGTACCGAAGCTGAATTGAAAGTTATGCTAAGCTTCTTCTTCTAGACACGCAGATTACGTTGGGTTTAGTGCCTTAATACACAGTTATGCCTTTATTAGCACACTACCTCTAGAGGTGTGAAAAAGGCTTGAACAATGAGCAACTGTGTGTGTGATATTTTTGTAGTTTCAAAGCAGTGTTGTTTTTAGTCCATTAAAACAGATTAAGAACCGAAGCTTATCTTGTGTTAAAATGTAAAGATTATAATAAAGCAATTACGCTCACAAAATTGCTATATTATACAGCAGATCGGAGACAATGGTTGTGTCCATGTTGTGTCCTATATATAAATATCCATTGTTACATATTTTATTCATGATAAAAACGACTGACTTCGTATGAAATACTTTTTACTAACGATGTAATTTAATCTCGCACCATTTGGATGTAATCGGAACGAAGTCCTATTTTAAGCAGACATGTTTTCTCCCAAAACATTCCCGCGTTTTTAACTCTGACAAAATTCTCTCTGAATTTTCTGAAAGTTTTACACACCTGGTGAATCTATGTGCCTTAATACGTAAAAGAGGTCACTGTCAAAACCCTTATTTGAATCATTACAATAGTAAGAGTCGACTGCTGGGAAAGATGTTTGGGCGTATGATACGACCACAGACATGTCTGTGAATACGACACGTCGGTTTTCTTAAAATCATTATAGAAGGGAAAATCAAAAGAGTGGCAGGGGAGTACCTATACTTCGTTTTTTTAGAATGACAAAAAACGTAAACAAAGAAGCAGTGATCATCAACTTTTTTTCAGACAACAAATTACAGTAAAAGAAAATATCGTGAAAATTGTGGAGAAATGACATTTATAATGACACGATATGTTATTATTTAAAAAAATCCATTTATAGTGCGTGACCTCTGTTTCTGCAAGTTTTTTATAGTGCAGCTTTGTTTTGCATTGAGCTATGACGCGAGTTTTCCGGAGGTAGATGTTGTGCTGGCCAGCGATCCTAAAAGTGACTATCGCATTATATTTCGTTTTTAAAAATTTCGAATTTCGAAAAACAAAAACTGAGTTGTGTCGTAAAATTATAAATCCATAAATTTTACTGCACGTCTATATTGACTACAATGTACATCAATTAGCTCCTTCAACGTAGTTATGAATTAATACGAAACTTGATGAGCGGACAAACGTCAAACCGGCCATCATAGCGTGCCGGTACTTTAGTTACGATAAACTGGTAAAACACATTTTTTGGGAATTAAAGATAAAAGTTTACTTGAAAAAAATATTGCAATTATTGAATTATATGAAATATGAAAGAACAAAAATTCAGAGTAGTAAAATCATATTTAAAAACATGAAAGAAAAATATGGCAGCAACACATTATGATCACCTTTTAATTTTGTTACGTACTCACTACTAATTTTTAATTGACTTCAAAGAAAGGAGGAAATTCTCTATACAACTGTATTTTTTTTTAAGATTTACTCGGGCATTTGTGAACCGATTTTGAAGAAAATATTGTACCTGTAAGGGTGTCAAAGTAGGGGATGAAATCGGTTTTGTTCCAGTAATAGATTTCAACAAAACTTCGCAAATAGATGTAATTCCACTAACTTTTGAGGTCGGTTTTTTAAATGTTGAAATTTCAGGTAGTGGAGTTTATTTGTTAACTTTTTTTGTTTATTTAGGTATATATTGCTAGCCTTGAATAAATCTTATTCAATTCTGTGTTATTTAAACAAGAGAAAAATATAGAGTCGTATAATGAACTCGAAGTTAAGGCGCTGATCATAGTTGGCGAGTACTCCACTGACAAGAGCCTACCTCTTAAATATAAAGATGAATAAATAGCTATATCGACCTACTCATCGCCCGAACAGTTTTCAAATTTCCCAACAA
This sequence comes from Hyposmocoma kahamanoa, assembly GCF_003589595.1. Classification (NCBI taxonomy): domain Eukaryota; kingdom Metazoa; phylum Arthropoda; class Insecta; order Lepidoptera; family Cosmopterigidae; genus Hyposmocoma; species Hyposmocoma kahamanoa. The sequence goes on from NW_020653850.1 coordinate 2,662,928, forward strand.
TGTTTGACCTCTGACCTTATACCGAGACGAGAGTACGAGAATTTGTTATACAAAACTCAATGTAAAGTTATTCTAGCGAAGCGCGATTACGAATCATTTCGATATTCGGCTTGTTACTAATTAGTAATCCGAAATTGGTCCGTATCTTATACTTTATTAACGTATTTATCAGAAAGCAAATGGTTAAGCGGAGAAAAAGTATCGCTTAGTGCACTGCGGTAGCCTGTAGCGTTGAAAGTTAATTGGCAGTGTAAGCTCGCAAAATGTAAATGATTACCTTTGTCCGCGGTTTGGCCAGTTCGTTGTGATTAGGGCTTGCAGAACCGGTCCGGTTCCTAAAATTTTGATTCTCGGTGCTGGACTCAGCTCAGTATCGGTACTCTCGGTATTCCCGGTACTTCTTGAAAAGCCTAAACTGTAACCAGTAAGTATGTTTTTTCCGGGCTATCCGTACCTACTCAATAATTTACTTAAATGTTAACACCATGAATGATAAAGGAAAACTTAATTCTCTAATCAAATTAAAGATTTTTATTCAAAATATCTATTTAAGAGGTAATTACACTATCAAATTGAACATAACACAAAATCGTAAAATCACATTGTGGTTAAGTAATAAGTTTAAGTAGCATTATAATGGCAATAACGTGCCCCCGTGCGATGTTGCCAACGGGCGATATTGCTTATAGCTCAGTAGGTAGTAGTAGGCACCCCGCCAGTACCGGGGTTTCCCGGTATTTCCGGAAACGGGAATTCCGATAGCAAGCCCTAGTTGTGATGAAACTCGCCTGCAGGCCAGCTTAATCCAGATTTAAGCCTTTGGATTTTCTTTGTGGTAGGTAGACATCATCGATCGTGACTTTGTGCGAACCTGGCAAACCTCCCGCCTCATTTACATTCATTAATATTTTCATACAAGCCTACTACTGTTTTTCTAACTGCGTAGTTTAGTCTTTTTAAGAACATTCTCGATTTGATCTGAGAACGTCCTTAGTGGCCGTTCTTTTCTGTAATGTCTTCCACGTCTGCTCTATACATCTCTTTCGCTATTTTATTGTCGTTATTCGCTCTGTGTGCCCAATCACCTAAACATACCTTTCTCTATTTCTGTCACCACGTCCTCTTTTCAACTTCATCATTACCACAATATTTTATCACTCTGTCACGTAACCGTATATTATATGTTAAGTTTTCGTCTTTCGCAAATACTTGCAATGTAATAAATATCATAAAGTGGGTTAACGGATTTTCGATTCGTGACTTAGACCACGTTGCATTACATTGGAAGACTTGTAAACCAATTGCACCATTGATAAACTTAATTTGTCTGGGCCCAAATTTTATAATTCAATTGAATTTTCCTACAGTACAGTACAGGCAACTTCATTATCTTTAAAATGAAAATGTAAACTTAACAAATGACGTCAGTGACGTAAAAATGTGTGAGAAAATTTATTATAATACGTTATTATATTTTTAATCGCCGTAGGTACCACATTTCGTGTTCAGATTCATTGCGTATTTGAAAATTGTGTGTCATTGAATCGTAACAAAGCGTATTAGGTTAGATTTATTTTTTACGACGCAATTGTAACTCCCAACAACATCCCGAATGGAATCTCGCTCCAAATTTTTGTATTTCTCCTCACGTAACAGTATCATGAGGCCCGTCCGATTTTGCCTCTACATAAATAATTTTTATTATAGCCAACCCTTTTAACGTAATTTTATAATTTGAATATAGGAACTTAAACGTCAGGGATTAGTGAAATGGTAGCGATCCTTTGAGTGAGATTGGGTTAGTGGGGCAAGACGATGTGAACGCCCTTGCATGTGACGTCACAACGCTATTACTGTGCTTTATTATTTCTTTATTAGAACCTTTTAAACCATTGTTAAATCACCTAGATACAGTTACAGATTGCGATCGAGATAAGTGACAAAGTCGTTTGAAATTGTAATTATTAGCTTTATGAGCATAAGTTTCGTAATCTTAACTGAACTTTCTGAGAACACAACATAAATTCTAAAGACGTGGGAAGTCTCCAAAGATTTCAATCCAATAAACATTTGTCGTGGTACATAAAACGTGGGAAATTATAAGACTGCTACCACTCCAATCGTCTGGAGAAATACATGCTTACCGACCTACATAGTACACCAGCAATTCCGACAAATCTTCAAAGACATTAAATTAAAGGCTCCTTCTTGAATTCATGATAGCATTAAAGTTGTGGAACGAAATGTCAGACGAGTGCATTGTAGAAAATGGATTTCAAAACTTGAAATGTATTCCTAAAATTTCGTTTCGCTTCACAAGTCTTGAAGTCAGCGTTTTGTTTGTTGACGTAGAAACAATATGAACCAGGTCAAGCATAATTTTCTCAATTAACTGAATATTTAAATTATCGTTACTAATTCTTATATTCAAGTTTATGCTGTCGTTCATTAAATGTTCCGAAGACCTTTAATCTTAGTTAATTAAAGTATCGGTTCTAATATTGTTATGAATTTCGTCTTTGAGATGGGTTTCATAAAGTTGGGTTGACAAAAAGTCCATTAATCGCCTTTGTGTACGAAAAAGTTTGGAATCGGAATCTTGTAAATATTCCTCTTTTTTGTTATAACCCTTATTTGTAAGTATATCATCGGACAGCATGCGGCGTGTTTTCGGCCAATCGATTTTATGCAAAGGTGCACGCCTGCCAATATTGGTTCTGAAATATAAAACGTTCGATGAAAATGTTTTTTCCCCTTTATTAGGATTTCAAATGACAAATAAGGTCGTTACAGTTTTCGGAGGTGGCAGATAAAGTTTTCTGCATAATAATAAAGCCGTCTGACGTAGCTATCTGGTCTTTGATCTTGTTTACGTTTTGTTGGAGTTTTCTATCCAACAAATATTTTGGAGTCTGAATTTTGTAAATATTTATTTTTTTTGTTACAACCCTTATTAGTAAGTAAATCATGGGACAGCATGCGGGGTGTTTTCGGTCTATCGATTTTATGCAAAGGTGCACGCCTGCCAATATTGATCGGGTACATGGTGCGGTTTTGTTCCTCTGCAGCGTAGATTAATTGATTTACATCAGTCTTTCTTGGCGAGAGTCAAAGGGTTCGCTTTCAAGATTGCTAAACAAATCCAATTCGATGTCTGATATTTTGTGCCTATGTATATATATTCATTTGTGGAAATCTATTTGATGGTCACAGATTTTTTTTGAGCTAAATTTATTCACGATTGAGATTGGATCGGTGTGGTTCTATGCACTTTTATTTTATTCTAAGCTAGTTACAAAACTTGTTTACGAGATTTGGGCTAGATCTGACACAAACATTGGAGGTTACATTATGAACCTGCCATTTTAAATATCTGGTCACTTTCATCATACATGTACACGATACGCTGTACAGCATTACTGTGGTATAAGCCATCCCCGCGTTACAGGAGTTGACCGTTAACGTACACCATTTTGCCCAAATTTCGGTACGTCTCTATAAGAAAAAAGGAACTAACATCCTGCAATAAGTCGACAATGAGTTCCAAGACTTTATGGGTTCCCGGTCTCCACTGTTCTGGCGCAAATGAATAAATGAAATTTCAGCAAGAAGGCATAAGCGTATTGATAGCGTAGGCGCATATTTGTTTTCTTTTTTTTTCCTCTATAAAACGACAAATTCATACTTTAAACCCTTTTACTCTTTCAGATAGTTGATCACAATAATTAGAGATCGGATCTGCTTTTAAAATACTTTCTTGTATTCAAAGTCATTGGTTTTTAATTAGTGCACTCAACCAATATTGTCTTTCCGTATCTTGCGGCATTGTGCTGCCACTCAAATTTGTTGGAGACTGAGCTTAATCGATTACAAACTTCGTCCACAACTTGGCGTTTATTGGCGATCGTTACCAAGATGATACTATCGATGTCGCCGATATCAGTAATTATTGCATTCTTGGGAATGGGGAACATATCGTTAGGTCAATCTTTGAGAACGTTTTCGAAGTTTCCCGGGTCGTCTATCGTTATTAATAGATTTTAGTTTGTTCGTAACGTGTTACGTCGTTCAATTTAGATTATATGGACGTATGTCTGATCTAAACGAGAAAGACATTGTCAAACAACTGATTAATGTACGACTTTTTGATCAACAACTCTATCTAGATTAATTGCAACAAACCTACTAGTTACGGTTATTTATTGACACTGTTAAGGTTCCAACATAAGTTAAGAGCTTTGCCAGCCGTATAAATAAATTGGTATCAAGTCTACAGCACGTTTTCGAACCATTTATAGAGTTGCTCCTACTAGCTTTTACTGATTTGGTAAAAACCATTTCCACGGTCTGAGTTTTATTCTAGACTAGAGAAAGCTAACTTTAGCTTTTTAGAATTAACGTCTTCATAACTTTGTATTATAACATTGGTATTTGATATGGGTTCATTAAAAGAAATGTACATTTACATATAGGAAATGAAACTATTTTTCCGGGTTTAAATCGCGTATATTTGTTTTTTCAAACAAACCGACGTTTCGGGCCCTTTACAGGTCCCATGGTCACGGTCCTATGTGTAACAATCGTGAAAACCTAAGAACTCTATATGTACATTTACAATTTCCCATAAAAAGTGAAATATTGTTAAATTGCTACATACCTGTACGTGCATTTTCCACCCCTTATTGGCGCATTTCCATAAGGGTACTATTATAGGCTTCAATGACTAGGTGCTACCAAGCGCAAAACATTTGCTTCCCACGTTGCTGGTGTAATATAATTATATACAGTCTTCTATATTATGTAATCCATTTGATCGTCAATGGGGATTGAGAAAAACCTCCACCCTAACGCCTTATTTATTCGATTGATCTAGTCTTTTTCTTATCACTTTCACAGTTCGCCATCATTGTCCGTATTTCTTTGATTCCATAAGGCAAGCTTTTTTCAGGTCACTGCCCTATGAAACAATGTTAGTCATAAAGCAATGGAAAACAGTTCTGTCTCATAATTAACAATTGAATGAACATTGTATAAAAGCGGTACTACAGATACAGAACAATCAACTATTGGCGGTATGAGAACTTGAACTAGTTTTTTCCTCATTGCAATGATTCCATGGTTTGTGCGGTATTGCGCACCCATCACAAAATAAAAACTAACGAGTTCATGCGTTTAAAATTCATATGATGTTAAGGCCCTGACTAAATCTAATATTACCTTGCCATTGTCGGGGACGCACTAAAAATACATATAAAACCATAAATAGACCGTTATCCTGAGTTATAACAGCGTCCGATCAAAATGTTTTTTTCCTTTATTAGGATTTCCAATAATAAACGAGGTCGTTACAGTTTTCGGAGGTGTCAGATAAAGTTTTCTGCATAATAATAAAGCCACCTGACGTGGCTGTCTGCTCTTTGATCTTGTTTACGTTTTGTTGGAATTTTCTATTCAACAAAAATGTTTTATGTTTATTGTTGATTGTATTAAGTTTAGGAAGGCGCTTATTTTTTTCTAAAAAGCGTTTTCTCTTGAAAATACAACACTCAAACACCAAAATTTGTGTTATCGGATGGAATTCAAATGAGGCTCAGTGGACAGAACAATTTCTACCTACGATTTTTCGCTCCTACGCGGTGATTCCGCCCACCTAATAATAAATAAAATATAGACATAAAATTATACAATCGATTGTTTGATTTCTCTGTTAAAAGATTTTGTATACCACACGCAACAGATAACACGAATGTTATTTATAATACTCCGTGTTTGTTTGACGTTAGGTTCGATAAGTAACTGAATACTAACAAAATTCGCACCCCTCATGGAAGAATGGCGTGAGTGGAGTTACGTCACACAATATGCTTATTGCTTTATTAGATACATAATAATATAACCCACATCCTCTCCAAGTCTTGTAACTCTAGGCTAGAGTTATAAGAATTGGAGAGAATGCGGGTTATACACTTCCGGACATATAATTCGAGCCACCACGCATTTTCAGTACTAAAGTGACCTAAGCTTAAACAATCTTTGATTGATCAAAAACTATTATGCAACGTTGAAACTAGTATAATACTAAACTTCTTTTCCATAAGTCCTTGTTAGGAATTTGGATTGTCAACCGGGGGAAAACGTTTTCTTTGATGATAACACTGTTTTTGTATTCTAGCCCTTTACGACAAAAATGCGAGGTGACTTGAATAATGAAGCAATAAAGGTTTTTGTCCAAATTCCGCTTATGTCTTTCTTCCGCGAGGGGTGCGTTAATAGTTTCAGAGTCGTATTCTAGAACTCTATTCAATTTACTCTAATCAAAATTTAAAACACGTATTTTTTGTATTAACGTAACACAAAAAATCACAAACAAATATTATATATATATATATATATATATAATATTTGTTATATAATATATGTGTATTACAACATATATTACAATAGTGTTGCAACTCAAAATACGTGAAATTCAAGATTATACCATTTATGAACGTAAAATTTGTTTCTCTACACGTTAATACAATTGTCATTAGAATATTGTAAGAAACCATGAACATATATCTACTGAACCTAGAATGAGACAATCATTTGTGAGCTAGTTGTAGATAAAACAGTCCTTACTCGAAAATATGAACTTGTTTTTTACTTTTATTTTCAAATATACTTCCAAATTGGCAAATAGGAGTTGTTTACGTGTCTACTAAATTTTAAACTATTCATAAATTATAATAATCTTCACGGGAATTGAGTAATTACTTTTTAGCTATTCTGAATTAATTCACTTTTTGAGTTAATACAGTATTGTATTAGCAGTGCGATATATACATATATATATGTAGCGTACGTTATGTGTAGATAATTCAGGTTTTTTTTCCCAAATGCGGTAGCACCCTTTGGATAGCATCAACGCCCCCCAATTGCTCCCGAGGCCCCTACCGCCCTAGAATTTTTCGGCGCGCAATAGCGTGTGGTAGGGACTACTTTGGAAAACTATGGTTTAAATCATGGGAGAACTTTGCTGCTGTCCTTATCATAACTAACGTAATCGATATTTTTCCGAAATTGAGTTATTAGCATATCTGGGATCAGTGACATGAGATCTACAACCCCCTCTAATCGGTTTTTTAATATCTTATTTAGTTCCAGTTTTATTGTTAAACAAAACCATCAATTATTTTTTTAGGTGACAATAAAACTTTAGGTGCCAATATCTCGAAAGTTATTGAAATGTAATTATGCGTTAGTTACGACAAGGCGCGTGGTAGTCCGGTGATAGAACGTTTAGTTCCCAATTGTGACTTTGATTTCCAAGTTCGTACACTTGTGAACGTTTACTAGCAATACCTCGGGCTTAGCGACCAGTTACGTGACGCGAAAGTTGCCGCACGGTCGCCGTGCGGCTGTTACCACTAAGCAACAACATTTAAATTCCTCGGAATAATACAACCGCGCGCCGCGGCGAAGACCAAAGACAAGCCAGTCTCGCCCGCGCGCCCGGAACGCTCATTGAAGTTTAAACGTAAAAGCTAAATAAATAAAACGTATTTTGCAATGACAGTTAGATGCACGCGGTAGCTGCGCGGCGAACGCGCGGCAACCGCGCTGCACGAGCGCCATGAAATTCGTGTCGCATAAATGCAATAAGGGTGAAGGAGAATGTGATGAATTATAGGAAATATTCGAAAACGTGTCAACGTTTACATTTCTTTGCACGCGACTGTTGACGTGTTGACAGATTCTAGACAAACATAAGACATGAACTGAATGTTCTATTCACAAATTTTATTAATAAAAACATAGTATATACTTCCAACAATTTCTGCTATTTCAAACTCAATAACGCTAAATTAAAGCTGGAGGCGTTCTGCGAATTTAAGTCTCAATGAATTCCGAAACATATCTTAAAATAGTCGATTGGTGCTTTCGTCATGTGCTAAACTCAGTTTGTATGCCCTCATTGTGATGCTTAACTTTGTAACACTTGGTTGGAATATGAGGGAGCTCTACAAGGACATTTTTGCACTCGGTAAATCTTATTAACGTCGAGGTAAAGGCTAAGTTTTGAAATATTACGCACCCCTGGGAAGCCTTTTACATCCATGTACCTTTTATCTATATGTGTAGAACTTGAGAAGAATGTGGTATTGCGTTCAGATAAACCAATGTCGGGAAGGCCTGAAAAACATTTTGTTTGTTAGATCATTATCATCTTCAACCAATTTATATGTCCCAATGCTGGGTGCTCTCAGGCGAAGGTTTAGGCCATAGTCCGCCACGTTGGCCTAATGCGGGTTGGGGACTTCACATGTTTTCCATGGGCTGTGAAGCTTCTTCGACGTACGATGTTTTCCTTCACCGAAAATCTCGTTGTCAATTTAAAATTAAATTAAATTTCGCACATAAACTCCGGGAAACTCATAGGTTTCGAACCCACGGCCTCAGCTTGAGAGAAGAGAAATCATTAGGTTACCACGGTTTTCAGTTAGATACTTTTCGAAATCAAACTATTTTTATATTGTTTTTTCAAAGAAACTAACGTTTTGGGGTCTTTATAGATCCCATGGTCATAGCTGTCTGATGACCATGGGACCTGTTTCAGCAGCTTGATTTTGATTGCCTCTCCCGATCGGAAACTGCGTCTCTTCCGAGTCGAGGCGCATAATTGTGATTCACGATGGCCGATCGGAAACTTTGACATTTCACATCGGAACAATAGTTGATATAACTCACAAATTATAGTAGGAATCAGGTTCATCTTCTCGCTCGGAAATCCATCTGATTTCGAGACTCGGATGGGCTACCCGATCGGATCGATTGCAATTTCAATTAAAATCAGCGTGCTGGTCCGATAAAATAATTTCATTTCCTATGTGTTGCTAATTGTGTAAACGTAAGAACTCGAAAGATACTTTTATTAATAAAAAGCCAATTTTTTACCAGCAGTACCTGAGACAATGTAAAGAAATGATTTGATTGTATGGGTCCGTGCGAAAGGATTATTTCGACCCAAAGTATCCTATTAAAGCTGAGTCAGGTGGTACCGTTGCCGGTCAGGTAAAAATCAGACAAAAAAAAAAAGGTTTTGAACACACGCAAGGTGCGAAGTGGTTTTGTTTTTGTTCGGAGTTGGTAGTTGGAAGTTGATTTCTTGGCTACGTTTTAAACTTTCGAATATATTTAGAACTTAAAACGTCGTGTAAGTACAACTTTTGGCGCGCAAGACTCATTTACCACAGTCCCGCCTTCAGAGAGGCGTCCTCCTGGACGAACTTAACCTCAAATCATCTTTAAGCAAATTACACTTGAAATCGTTATATTGGTTAAACTCTACTGCTCATTCGTAAGGCAGATTCCCCTGAGGCAAATTAGCAAGAAACTCTAGGGGTTTTCTTTGTAAATATACATTTCAATACATTTATCATTTACAATAACTGTTTCAAACATATACACGTGCATATAAATACCAGAATCGGTGTATTTTTTTAAATTTTTATAAATGAAAAATAAATTAAAGATATTGGATGAAAACACAGAAATCAGAAAAATTTATTGTATGAATTAGTAAAATACAGGTGTTACTTACAAGTGATTAGATCTACAATCCTTACCCAAATCAGGCGTATAATGTCTTAAAATTACAATTCAATAAAAATTTAATACAACTTAAATGTCAAAAATTAAAATTGTAATTAAGTTAGTTATACAATTGTCCAATATTTGATGTCTTTATATAAAATTCGTTAAGATTGTAAAAAACTTTGTCAATTAACCATTTTTTTAAACAAGCTTTAAACACACAGCTGCTCGTGAGAGACACTGTGTGGCTCTACTACGTTACAGTACAAAAATCGTTGAGATACCGCATTTAGTAGCAGTAGAGCCCCTTGTGAAAGCCCAGGGAAGTACTGCCACTTTACTTATTTCTGCCTCCAAGCAGTAATGTGAGCATTACTGCGTTCCGATTTTGAAAGGTAAGGGTACTTGTGAAATTACAGGCACATGGAACTTGTCAACTTATATCTCAGGCGCAGTGGCAGTGGCCGTGACCCTCAGATCTTTGCGATTTAAAAGCTCTGAGTGGCAAAACAACTGTAACGGACAGGCGTGTAGCTTACCACCAGGCACACGACTTGCTCGTCCCGTCATTTGATATTATAAAAAAGAGTTTCTAGGATGTGTGACGAGGTAAATTGCAAAGATCTAAGGGTTACTTCCATTACGCCCGTCATTCTTGAGATATAAACTTGACAAGTCACGTCTGCCTGTAGTTTCACCAGAACCTTTGATAATTGTAATTAAATAGGTACGTGAGCGTTGCTCATAATCCATATACTTCGCCTTCATCCTATATTCTTTGCAGATCGATAGAAAATTGAAATTTTATGATAATAATGGCCCATTTATGAAAACGTTCTTTTGCGCAAACATGTTTCACGAACAATTTGCTTATCTTAGTCGTTATTTTGGTCGTACTAGCTCCCAGGGGATAATGCTAAATGCGAAAGTTAGCAGTAAAAGCGCAATGTGCCCATTTCTGGTAAGGAAACAAAATGTTGGTATTATTTTAATAGCAGCAGAGCTTTTTGTGTAAAAGTTCGTCCAGGAAAGTACTGCCATCTTACCTATTTCTGCCGCCAAGCAGTAAGTTAACATGTCAACTTCGTCTCGAACGCAGTGGCCTTGCTCCTCAGATCTTTGTGATTGCTTAAATACTGTTATTGTGGTGAGATAAATAAAACAATATTTATTTAAACTTAATTGCACACAAAATAGTACAAATGGCGGACTTAATGCCATTAGGCATTCTCTACCAGTCAACCGGAGAGCTGGGTGCAAAATAATTAACAGGGGTGCATAACATGATAATTAAAACAGATAGGAAGATATTTATAAATAATTGTTATATATAGTTTAAACCACAATATAAATATAGCACATAATATTATATGACTAACTATATACTTATAATTTAATTTAACTTATTATTTAATTTCATTTCGGGTTTTAATGTTTCTATAAGTGAAAGTTACTAACAATTATATGGGTCTGTGATATCTGAAATAAAGAAATACATTTCTATTAGAACAGCGTGGCAGACTAAACACTCCCTAAAAAGAATTCCCGTACCCAGCACCAAGTCGCATAATGGGTAAAGACTTCATCATCATTGTACGAATTGCATAACAGAAAGTGCCTCTGGCTGGAGACGACAAGGTTTTAAAAGCCAATCTTGTAGGACTACGTTAATGAGATTGTCTAGGCGTCTTGCATACCAACTGACTCGGCCTCACTAGAATTTCCAATAATATTTTTAATATTGTGATACCAAGTGACCGGACGAACATAACAGTTGCAGTGCCTCTCAGAGCTTTAAATCGCAAAGATCTTAGGGGCACTGCTATTGCGCCCGTCACCTTGAGACATAAGTTGAAAAGTCTCAAGTGCCTGTAATTTCATCAGCTCTGATTACTGCTTGGCGGCAAAAATAGTTAAGGGGGTAGCACTTTCCTGGACTCACAAGAAGCTCTTCTATTACTACTTGGGGCCCTGAGTTTATTACAAATCTATCAAACCAAAAATCACATTTCAGATATTTTTTCTAATGCAAATTGGATAAGGTTCTTCGAACTTGTAAGAAAAAGTTTTCGTTTAAAATCAGTTACGTTAAAACAAGCGAGCGTAAAGTGCCGTATAACCTTGTCACAGTTAGCATCATAAAGTAGTGGCCTTATTGGTTTGAGTTACATTTAGAAAACATACAGGTAAAGATTCTGAATAAACGCTTCTTGACTTCGACGAAATAGTGCTTTAGCACCTTAAAATACTTTTTCTTCTCATGCTCTTAAAGTTCGTATTTATGCCGGGTGTATCTTATAATAGGATTTTATGCAGCCTACACCCAGCATAAATACGAACTTTAAGAGCATGAGAAGTGAAATAATCGTTTATTTGTAATATTGCTGTTTAATTTCCTCGCAATTGAAGTGAAAATCCGAGTGTATATAACTCGTTCATAAAACCCATTTTATCCTCAACTTAAGTATCCACCCGAGTCGCAGACGAATACTCATCTCGGGTAAAATGACGCGTTTTATGCACTTGTGGTACAATCTACTATTTAAGTCGAAGTATAATACAATATTTTAGTAGCAGTAGAAATCTTTGTGAAAGATTTCGTCCAGGACAGTATTGCCGTCAAGCAGTAATGTGAACATTACAGCCGTTCCGGTTTTAGTAATAACTTAGGAGTCGTTGTTGAATCTGAAAACAACACCTATAATGAAAATATTCTGTCGTTACTAGGTAGCAATCTCGTTACTAGGTAGCAATCTCTTCCAGGCGATCCAAATAATTGAAATTGGATATCGATAACTTCGGTTTTAACAACGATTTTCACTATGGGTGCTAGATGACCAAAGATTATTAGGGGATTAAAAAATCTTCGAAATTGGTTCTGGACTGGGTTTTCTGGTAAGTGCTACAGAGCGAATTCCATTGCTCTGGTACACGTAGTACAGGGAATTCCCTACTTTGAGAGCATGTAATTGGAAAAAGCTGTCATGAGCAGTTTGGATCAATCAAATGTAATGAAGCTGTGTTCCTATAAATAATGCTTCTATTTTTTTATTATATGAATGAATCAACACTTGATCGAAGACAATTAGCGTTTGAGTTCGTTTTTCTGACCCGTATAACATTCTGTTTGACTATCGTTCATCCGAGATTGTCACAACGTTTACCTTTAATTTGTGTTCGAACGGCCTCAGTCGTATTTGGTCCATCTTGTGATTTATCACCCACACGCCTTTCTGATCTCCGAGTAACGGATATCAAGGCACCATGAAGTAAAGTATAGTGTTTGTTTGTCTGATGATTTCTTCGAATTGACATTATTTGTACAAACTATCTTTTAATTACATTATATGTATAGCAATTAGCAATGCAAATGCTTTTAACTTTCGTGACTTTGACTTTGGTGTTTATCTGTATTGTAACAACTGTTTTTCTTACAAGATATTGTTGCAGCAGTGCTGCAAAAACCGCTTATTCCCAGTCGTCACCACTGGCTTTGTTCCCACTGGCGAAAAATGAGAAAACCCCATATGTTACCAGGTGGTGACAAATGGGATAAAAATATCTGTCGTTGCCAGTGGTAACAAAAGGAATAAAGAATCCCAATTAATGTTTGTTTATTGCCGCTATCGAACGGGAATAAAATTAAATTCGTTTCGAATCCTGGTATCACAGTTGAAACCAGCCAAGATTTAACTGCCTTCGTGGCCGAACGGTTATCAGTTCCGGGTTCGATTCCCGGGCTAGAAGAACTATTTGTATGGCCTACACTTACTTCTCTCGTGGGTTTGGGTGCAATTTGTGGTTGTCTATGTATGTGTCCATGGCACCCGCGACACACGATTTCCTTGATGCGGGACTATGAGTGTGTGCGTTATTAATATTATTATTTGATCACTAATTAGTTCCAAAAATTATAATTATCAAATCTCCTTTCACAGCTGATTTTGGATCGTAATTCTAAGTATTATGTAGTATTTGCTTCTGATAACGGTACATTTCATATCAGTCATTTGCGGCATGGCTTTGCTTTAGATATCAGTATTGCTACGTTGTTGAATTGAGAACTTGGTTAATTTATACGTCTATCTAGTTTCTTTACATGCTAAACGTGAGGTTATTGACCTAACAGTCATGAATATGGATTGTTGATTTTGGAGATGAGAAACTGTGAGTATATAGGATTTGTATTTGTATATTTAAGTTATCAAACGTGTGGATGGTAACAGAACCTCGTAAGCAGAGCCGTTCGAATCCGGGCACCAGAGTTTTTTGGAATTCATGTGCGAAATTTAAGTTTAAATTTACTATGGGCTTTTCGATGAGTGAAAACATCACAACCCTCGTAAAATGTGTCAATGCCCCTTAACCCGCATTGGCCAGCGCTTACTGGAGAAGAAACCCGTACCCAGCAATGGAAATTATAAATATGTTGATGATGACTTGAGTTATCATCCTTACTTGGTCGATATTCCCTTCCGACGTACTAAGCGCTTCCATCATCTTTTATCACGCGCACTGCCCAGGAATGGAATTCCCTGATAGAGTTCGTCCAGGGAAGTATTGCCACCTTATCTATTTCTGCCGCCAAGCAGTAATGTCAACATTACTGTGTTCCGGTTTTGAAGGGTAAGGGTGCTGGTGAAATTACAGGCACATGGGACTTGTCAACTTATGTCTCAGGGTGACGGGCGTAGCGGCAGTGCCCCCCAGATCTTTGCAATTTAGAGCTCTCAGTGGCACTGCAACTGTAATGGACAGGCGTGTAGTTTACCGTTAGGCCCATGACTTGTTCGTTCCGTCAATTGAAATTATAAAAAAAAGCTAAAAATCTCCGTTCCCGGCAATGAATTGTCTATTTACGAAAAGAGCTATTCCAAATACTTATTTCTAGAACTGAAGTCCAGCCATTCAGATTGATTTCGATTCTCTTGCCAAATATTGACATAGAGACGGGAGTTATTTGAAATTCTTTGAAAAACACTTACGGACTGATATTGGCTTCAGAGCTGGGTAAACAGAGCTGTTCCGTAGTCGAGACAAATATTTTTTTGCCTAGCATTGGGCACAATGCGAACAATATACCTCGCTTGGAATACGCTGGGGCTAAAAGGTTTCATTGTTTTGGAAGACATTTAGTGCTTTTTAGCTCTAGCGTTTTTGAATTGAAAAAGTATGCAGGCTGCTTGAAGCTTATGCATAGGAAATTAACTGCTGACTGCCGTGACCATGGTACCTGTAAAGGACCCGAAACGTTGGTTTATTTGAAATAACAAATATATGCGATTTAGCTCTGAGAAAATAGTTTCATTTCCTATATGTAATAGTCGCGAAAACCTAAAAACTTAATTTATGAAGCTTAAACAGTACATGAGAATTTTTCTGAGACCTGTTTTTTAATAAGGACATGGTCTGTAGCAATAGCCTATTTTAGACTTTGCGTATATGACGATAAAGAAAAGGGTTTGGTTAATTTAGCAGGAATGCGTACTTTGAAAACATTTCTATTTACAAATATGTTGTACGTTTTGTAAAATATTCGACTCCGTTAATCTATGGAATAAAGACCGTCTTATAGTCCTTATAATAAAGATTATACGACCTCTGTCTAAGTAATAGCACATGTTTTTTTATGATATCTAGCGATGGGACAATCACGTCGTGCGCCTAGTGGAAAGCAACACTCTAAGCTTTTAATCTCAAAGATCTGAACTGCACTGATTTTTCTCAATTTGTTACAACTTCATCCGGTTCTTCGAGAGGCTAGTGCCTCGGGTGAGCCGCCCCGGTTGCACGTACTGTACCCTCCCTATTATCCAGATAGGTACCGGAGCTGTAGACACGCTCGCTTCCCGTTGCGCATTATACAACTAGCATTTGCCACCGCTAAGCCGTCGACTCTGAGTCCACTACCAAATATCCTATAATAATAAATATTGGTGGCGGAGCTGTAAGGCACGCTCACTACCCGACGCCGAAAAACGACGTCTCTCCAACTCCCAATAACCTAAGCGGCTGGAGGGACTGGAGGATATCTAGCTTATCCTCTACTAGGTCTCCGGTCTAGTGCCAGAGATGCTAGTCGTAGTGTCCTGCGACAATGTCCGGACATAGCTTCCAACTTAAAGGGCAACTCACGTGACCCGCGCGTCTCCTCGCTTCAGGCCCTCAACTAGACCACTACTAAGACGCGCTAGCTGCTCACGAGACAGACGCCCCGGCACACGAAAAACCGGGCAGACAAGTCTCTGCAACTAACCACAAACCCCAGCGAGTCCTTACCCAAGTCCGGGTCCGCCAGAGACGCCCGCAAAGGCGTATCACTGGCGGAGGGCTTGGCCCGGACGCCCGCCGTACCCTGGTATTGCCGTCGAGCCCGTCCCGTGTCTCCGAAAAACCTTATCTCTCGAGTCAATAGATAGGGACACAATAGGGTTACAAAGGGGACAAATTAAGTAAACGTGTAGAACATTTATTAGCAGTAGAGCAGAAAAGGTCATCCAGGGAAGTATTGCCAACTTAACTATTTCTGCCGCCAAACAATAATGTGACCTGCACCCTTCAAAACCATTAGGTTTTGGTGAAGCTCATGGTAAATTTTAAATTTAAATTTGTTGACTTTTTTCAATAAAGGGACATCAAATGTTTGAAAATTGTGAATTATATTTAATTAAATTTGTTGACATTTAAATCGTAATTACTTGAATTTTAGCGATTCTAATTTTAACACTTTTAAGATGCCTCATTTGAGTAAGAAATGTCAATCAAATTACATGTAACACCGTTACCGCTACGAAATTACATTAAACGTTACTGATTTCTTATAAAATATTGAAATTGTAGATTTGTCATTGTATGATATCAAGTGACGGGATGAACTAGTCGTGCACCAGCAGCTTGATTTTGATTGCCTCTCCCGATCGGAAACTGCGTCTCTTCCGAGTTGCGATTCACAACTGGCCGATCGGATTCTTTGACATTTCAAATCGGAACAATATTTGATTTAACCATTAACTTACAAATAAATGGACGACGGGTCTAATACAAAAACCACGAAAAAAATGTCCCAAGTCAACCTATTTAAACGTAGTGACATGTAAAGGAAAATGAAATAGCTAAAACATTGAATTTAAATTGTAATATCATCGCAGTACTGTCTAATTTTGCTTGCTTCGCTGTCAGTCGAACAAACGAAGACTAAAGCGTGAATGACGCTCTGTATACGATTTTAACGCCCTATAAGTTCGGACACTTTTTAGCGCGGACCCGACGTCCATATAATTGTAAGTCAATGGATTTAACTCACAAATTAGTAAGATATAGTAGGAATCAGGTCCATCTTCTCGCTCGGAAACCCATCTGATTTCGAGACTACCCGATCGATTTGAATCAAAATCATCATGCAGCGGGCGATAGCGATACGTCTGTCGATAACAGAGCTTTAAATCGCAAAGATCTGAGGGGCACTGCCACTGCGCCTGTCACCCGAAGACATAATTTAAAAAGTACCCTCTGTTTATACGCAGTAATGCTTAGATGACAAAAATAGGTAAGGTGGCAGTACTTCCCTAGACGGACTCTTTCAAAAGGAGCTCTAGTGCAACTAAAAATTGTATAACTAAATTGTAATGGAGCAGAATCTGTTTGAACAATAGCTTGAAAACCTAACTGATGATCCATCTTATGCTTGAGCCAAATTTTTAGCAAACACGAAGCAAATTACGAATTTTTAAATGCCGCTTTTCAACGTACTCGCCTTGCATACTCTCGCTCCTATTAGCTTCCGCTTCAAGGACCCATTGTTTTAAAAAGTTGAATGAGTTTTGAATAGTGTATACTTCACATACAGTTAGGGTAGTTTCAAGTTGCACGTGTGGCTGTATGTTGGAAGCAGGTTTTTGGGGACATGTGTAGTCACGTACTGAGGATTGTGGAGCTTAATAGTCAGGATTTCTTGCGAAGTTTCCTTTGTCTATGGTTTTACAGTTTTAAATTCGTAATTTTAGTAATCTCACAATAGTTGTAATGTTCCCATTACTTACGAAAAATTCAATATTATATTCATTATCTATAGTCATTTTTCAATTGAGTGATTCCGGTGACGTTGGAAATTTGAAGTTTCTGGAGATGTAGTGATCGCATGAAAAAAATCAATTTAAATCGAGACAATTTGTAACGAAGAGGGAATCGATTTACAGAAAATAATTTAAGAACAACTAATGAACAAAGTAATGGATAAATATTTCGTTTTACACATTAAGTAATTAGGGTAATTTATGTTGTGTTTATCCCTAAAAGCAACCAAACAAAAAGTCTACAATAAAGCTTAAAATCAACAGCAACGAAACGGAATTTGAACAATTACTCCAAAAAAATTACGCGAAGCTAAAAACAAAATAAAACCCGCTAACAAGGTATGTAAATGCCTCGTATTGATGCGAGTTATACAAAAGCCGATTCGATTTATGGATTCTTTGGTGTAAATCTCTATGGATAAATAATCCGTTTTACGCATTAAGAAGTTGGGTAATTAATTTTTATATTTATTATTTCATTTTCTATCTACATAATGTTTACTTAAAATTACATCTACAACAAATATTGTTTGATTTTGGTACATTATAACAAATTTACTATTTATTTTTGTAACCTGGTTGACAGATTGGTTATAAATTGTATGCGTGCAACGTAAAAATTAGAAGTGTCACAGAACTAATCCCTATTGAAATGGACTATAATAATTACTGAATTAAAGTCATAGCGCCATCTGTGAGAAAACTAATCTAAAAAAGAGAAGATACTTTCAAAGATTGCTCACAGATGTCGCTACGGCAAAAAGTCTTAAAACAAAAAAGAGATCTGCAACAAACACATGGAGAAATTCGTAAGATCTGCTAGTTCTATTAAGTATTACTAGAAATAGTTATGTGACAATTTATAATTATGCCTTTATTTTATAACTAAAAGACGGGGTTTTAAGCTTAATATGCCCGATATTGCGCTTGAAGAATAATAATTTGCTTACGAATTCTTGTCTATTCCCTTAAATTAATGACCACAATTCAACGTTAGTTTCAATAAAAATTTTGTCGGCAACTCTTTTCGAAAATTTTTACTTGCTTTTATATCACAAATGGATTTCTTTTTATATTTTGATATAAGGCGGAATGGCATGTGCTCTTTATTGGTAATGTGGAGTAATTGGTGTGCCGGACCACCATGAACGAGTAAATGGTTAGGTGACATCATCAATTTCATGACCTTAATATCGGACGTTACAGTACGGTGTTGAAAGTTCAAATTGATACATGTGTAATATCCTATAATAGTTATGTGTATCTGACGAAATAAATAACTTCGCTCTTTTTAATAAAGCTTCAAACAAGATGTAGTTTAAGGTGATCATGTGACTCTTGTTTCGATGTAATAAAATCAAGCGCAGTGACTGCAGAAACAATTTTAAGTAATGATTCTTTGTATTAATTTGAACAAAGATAGAGCATATAGGAAAATTCCTTTAAACCGGCTACTCTTTTTTTAAAAATGAGTGCGTCCATCTCACCTGATGGAAAGTGACGATGAGGTTGACGATGTAGTATGCACGCCTATATATATAATGCCTATTCACTCTCGCATTGAAAAGGTCCAAGTTATAGCGTTCGGGGAACAAGTCCGTGGGCAGGGAATCCCACTACCTAGCCGCTCGCCATATAAACGTGGAACCGAAACGCTTTGTGCGATTCCTGGGAATATCCACTCCACTTCTAGTCCCCCGATGATGGAAAGGGGTCGAACCGCGACCTAGCTATACCGTTGCCGACGCTCTCTCAACTGAGCTACGAAACGAACCAGCAAACCTTACGAATTTCTCTATGTGATTGTTGCAGATCTTTGTTTTTAACGGCCTTTTGCCGTAGCGCCATCTATGAGCAATTTATGCGCACTTTTAAATTTATGGGCACTGTCACAGTGCCCGTCACCTTGGGAAATGAAGTTGGCAAGTCCCATGGGCCTGTCACCAGCATCCTTACCCTGCAAAATCGGAATGCAATTATGCTTACATTACTGCTTGTGCTTCTAAATAAGTCAAGGTATGATTGATTCTATCAAGGGTCTTGAGAAGCTAACTTGATTGAAGTCCATCTTTTTCAGTGTACCAACGGATATCATCTTAAATCTGTATATTACCTGTAGGTATTGGAATGAGCTCAAGAACTAATTACCTTAACCCCAGAACACGTTTCAAGCGAGGTTACATAATTTCAAAGCTAACTATTTACGTGCTTGCTTCTGTAATTGCTAAATTTTATCTAGCCAGTCGCAAATTTATAATGTTAGTAGGAGTGGAGCTTCTTGTGTAAGTGTTCGCCCAGGGAAGTACTACCACCTTACCTATTTCTGCGTCCTGATTTTGATTCAAAGCAGAGTCGAACCGATCGGGTAGTTTCGAAATCAGATGGGTTCCCGAGCGAGAAGATGAATCTGATTCCTAATATGTCTTTATAATTTGAGTGTTAAATCAACTATTCTTCCGATTAGAAATGTCAAAAGTTTCCAATCGACCACTTGTGCAGCTTGATTTTAATTGCCTCTCCCAATCGAAAACTGCGTGTTTTCCGAGTTGCGGATGGGCTACCCGATCGGATCAATTCCAATTTGAATTAAAATCAGGGTCGTGAATTGAAATTATGCGCCTCGACTCGGGAAAGACGCAGTTTCCGGTCGGAAAAGGGAATCAAAATCAAGCTGCAGGTGCTAGTAAAATTACACTTTAGGGTGACGTGCGCAATAAATATAAATAAATGTTAGATACGTTGCTCTGATCCCAAAGTAAATAACTAAAGCACTTGCGTTATGGTAATCGGAAACAACAACGGTACCACAAACACCCACACCGGAAACAATGTAGAAAAGTTGGTTTTCTTCACTGATACGGCCGGGGATCGAATCCGGGAGCTCGGAGATGGCGACACCGTGAACTTCTCACCGTGACCGGTGAGAAGGCCAGTGGCAGTGCCTCTCAGATCTTTGCGATTCAAAACTCTCGAGTGGCACTGCGTCCATTGCAGGGACAGGCGTGTGGCTCATCACCACGCGCACTACTTGTTCGGGCCGTTATGATGATATCATAAAAAACATATATTTGCTTACTTTATATGAAAGTACATGCTCCTAACGATTTTTTTTCCACCCTGCAATGTAATCATCGTAAAGTTAAAGTTGCAGATAATGTTAAAAGTTACTCCGTTCTGAATTTCGCCGACCACAACACAACTTAATTGATGCATATTTTAAACCACAGCGTGGTCCGTTGAATAATGTATTACAAACACTCGCTTATGCCAAGAATAACCGTTTGGTCGCACTGTTTGTTTATTAAGCTAGGTTTAGTTGGGCTTATGTATAGTCAGTCAATAACAGTCTTTGAATAGAAAGAGTTCGTCTAAGGGAAGTATTGGCACCATTTCTGCCGCCAAGCAATAACGTGAGCGTTACTGTGTTCTGGAATTAAACGATTATTGCTACACTACAAATAACCGAATGTAAACAAACCGTAATGAGGTATTTTATGAGGGATTACCAGATTATTTATTGTAAACTTATAATGGACCTTTTGAAAATAGTTCTAAATATATGATAACATTTTCAGGTATTTCGACCTACCTATTTGAAATAGTACTGAATATATAAGATGTTTAATAAAACATATCAACTTTCCTACGATAAACAACCTAAAATCCAGCCCTTTATAAAGATGGCAGCTAATAACATGCGACTAAATTATAGAGTACAGCAGTAATACGACATATGAAACTCGCTAATAAATATTTTATTTGACCGGTTAACGAAGTGACAGCTGAAGTTTGTTTTCCTTTAGTTAATTATCTATACCGTTTATGAGATTTGTGATGGACACAGTGGCAGTGCCCCTCAGATCTAATAAGCAAATTAAAGCTCTGATTTAAGACCAGGCGCACGCCTTGTTCGTTCCGTCACTAGGTATAATAAAAAGAAATAATCTCACGTGTTAAGCGATGACGTAATCTACGATTGGGTGCACGAAAGCAGCCTCCTAGTAGAACTAGCACGACAGGGCGCGACTTACACGAGAGCGATATAGAAGCCCGAGATATTGCTTTTCTCTATGCAAGACCAGTAGTGTCTCGCGCTGTTTGTCGCTCTCGCGCAAGCCTTGCCCTGTGGTGCTAGCCCCACTGGGCAACAATCACCGAGAATCACATGCCTATTGGCATATGTTTTCACAACGATGGTACACAAGTCTCATAGCTCTGGGCTGCAAAGCTATACTATCGACTTGCGATTTGTCGGTAGGCATGTTTGCTTACCACCAAGTGCACGACTAGTAGGGCTAGCACGACAGTACGTGACTTGCGCGAGAGCGACATAAAGTGCGAGATCTCTATGCAAATATAGCAGTATCTCGCGCTTTATCTCGCTGTCACGTAAGTCGCGCCCCGTTCGTGCTAGCCCTACATTCGTTTCGTCATTTAATAATAATATAAAAATATTTTTATTGAATATCATGGTGTCTTTGACTACTAAATTAATCCGTTTTTTGAGAAAATAGTCCTATTACTAGTTGGAACAAACAAAAGAAAAATTATTTCGATCCGACTGGATTCAAACCAGTGTCTGTTGACTCAACATGACTACCGCTCTGCTAGCTGAGCTACGATTCGAGCCAGCGGATCTTACGAATTTCTCTATATTCTTGTTGCAGATCTTTGTATTGTAAACCCGACCTCAGAAGTTCGTGGAATTACATCTATTTGCCTAGTTTTATTGAAATCGGTTACCGGAAAGTGCGCGAAAACGGATTCATCCCTTAGTTTGCCACCCTTAGAGGTGGAATATTTTCTTCAAATTTAAATGGGACCAATAATGATGTACCCTCTTTCCAACAAAAAGAGAATCATCAAAATCGGTTCACAAATTATCGCGTAACTACTTACAAAAAAATACAATCGAATTGACAACCTCGTCCTTTTTTTGAAGTCGGTTTATAATAATAATATAAAAGTATTTTTTAAATTGTTTTGATGACGGTTGTGTGGGTTGCCCTAAGATACCCGAGTCCCTAACTAACTGTTTACTTCTGAGTAGATAGCGACGCGTGAAGAGAAGTGTTAATCATACCTTAAACTTGTGAATAGTAAAATTAATTTTGATGTGACTTCCTGATTGCATCTCATCATTTAAGAAACTTTTTAAACCAATTTGATTTGTAATGTATAAGCTGCAGTTCCTTTTACACTTTCTGATGAATGGCATCGACTGAGCCTGATGTACAAAACATATTCAGAAGTTTCTACCAAAAAACTGTCTTCGCAAGTAACAAGTGCCAAAACAAGTGATGAAATCAAGTTCTCTTGCTCAGTCGACAACCTTGTATTCATCGAGCGATACGTTATTAACATTTTAATATTCTTATGAGATGCAAATTATTTCATTAGCTAGTTATTGTTTGCAAAATTTGTTTTTAACTTGTCGAACGTGGGAGTTATCTTAATGGAATAAAATTACTCGACATAAACTAAGTATATACCTGCAAAGGTCTTGTTACTAGTTGGAACCGTCTGTCT
The DNA here is from genome assembly GCF_003589595.1 of Hyposmocoma kahamanoa. Taxonomy (NCBI): domain Eukaryota; kingdom Metazoa; phylum Arthropoda; class Insecta; order Lepidoptera; family Cosmopterigidae; genus Hyposmocoma; species Hyposmocoma kahamanoa. The sequence continues at coordinate 2,686,105 of NW_020653850.1, forward strand.
GAATCAGAAGTTGAACGATTGCAATGGTTCTTTGATGTTCTTTGATCTAGCACCAATGGACTATCAAAGCGAATTAGATACGTTCCTATGGGAAAGAAATTTAGTATTAGCGTCGTCTGTATCAATCTCGTCATTGAATACATGACTGGTTGTTGATTTAACAGAAATATTTACTATACTCCGTCCAATCATTTATTTCACTTTTGTCATAGGCTTGCCTCCGAGTTCCGTGATTATTGGCAAACAATAAATGTAATACTTCCTGGACTATTTTATATGTTTTTCGTATCGTATGATTTTTCAATTTGAATATTTTGAATGTAGGTTTTAAACTTAGGAAATGAAAATCTTAATTTATGCTCCGGAATCTTGTCTAAAAGCGTATACATTTCCCTATAAAAGAATCGTTTGCTTTATTCAAGCCGATTCCGATTTAATAGGTATGATGATTCCCTTATGAAGTTAGGTGTCGCGTCCAGCCTTCACTCTGTAGGGCTAGCACGATAAGGTGCGACTTACACGAGAGCGACTTACTACGATATAACGCTAATTCTACTGATGACCAGCGGACTGACTGGCCACAAAAACTCACTAAAGTGACAGGAATTCAAAATTAGATTGACTTTCTTTTGGACAAAAGATGATGAGGCAAGTCTTGGCTAAACATCTGACGACGGAAGATGACTCTTCCTGACCTGCAACTTGTACAATATCGTCGCTGACTTATTTGTTGATCTATTGATGATCTAATAATTTTTTAACACACTATTTTCACCTACCGTTTGATCAGCACAAGCACTTATTTCTGATTAGTGCATACGTCACGTTGACCGCGAGACATACTTTAAAATAGACATATATTACTTATTTGTCAACTAATTGAAATGAAACAGACATTAAATGTCAATCCAAGCTTATCTTACCCCTGGATGTTGGCATCTGGATGGAGGAATGTTTCGCTCACAGCGACGAATAATTCAAACCGTTGTCAGCAGACCGCAAGAGCAACGTGTTTTTTATTTATGTAATTTCCATTTAAATATATTATTTTAACACTTACCTGTTATTATAATTTATTCACTCGCTCGTTAACATTGGTCCTTCGATTAATCCGTACCGATAAACTATATCCAAATTGGTTAATCCATTCAATAGGGCTGGCACGACGGGACGCGACTTGCGTGAGAGCGACATAAAGTGCGATATACTGCTACAGTTGCATAGAGACCGTGCGCCTTATGTCGCTCACGCGCAAGTCGCGATCTGTCGTGCTAGCCCTACTGGACATAGCGGTGTACAAACGCACATACGAACAGTAAAAAAAAACTAACAACTGATGTTTTAGATTTAGTAGTGTGTCTTCAGTAGTTTTGACTTCCTTTAAAAGTATAGATTCAGTTTTATTACGATTTTATTATATGTATTTATGCAATTATATATGTTACTGTTTTATGGATTACCATATATTAACAATCATATAAATAGTATAACGTGGACCGAAAATAGATTCTTTAGGAACTTTTTATTTTTTTCAATTTTATTCGAAATTCAATCGTGATAAAATCATCCTTATAATTATTGTTATATCAGATTTTTCTTCGATTAACCGGCAACCCATTTTTTCAGGTGTACATAGCACTGTTCAAGCCTCTACGTGTCTCAAGGCGGCAGTTCCGTCGCGTGTTAATGTGCATGCGCAACGTGCGCCATCTCAAGTGCCATGAGCTCTACGCGCACGAAAAGGTCACCAAGGTCGACAGCCTATCCCTTGTGCTGTCTGGCAAGTGAGTATCCAAACATTCCAGGCTTTAGTCTATGTTAGGGAGTCTTTAAGACAAAGAGATTTTCATACAATATCTATCCAAAGTACAAAGCACAGTCGTAGTGCCACAGTCACAGTTGTGACACGCGCGCACCATTTTTGCAAGCAGTTTCCATATTATACTAAAAATAATCTAGGATGATCCTTCTGACAGATCTTAAAAATCTACACAATATTATAACCTTGAAACTACGTGCACTAGTTTACGTATTTCATAAACAACTTTTATAATTTTCGCTTTTAAAGAATCACCTTTGTTGAAGTAAATACTTTAAAAGTCCAAATCAATGTTAATCTGTGAGAAATGGGCGGAAAAACATTTTTCCGCTTTCGGGATCCCAGTTTACATATAGTGAAATACGTAAACGTAAACGTACGCTTGCACAGTTGCCCTACTAGTTTTTTTTGTATGATTCTAAGTGCTGGGACAAGTCGTGTGCCTGATGGTAAGCGACACGCCTGTCCATAGCAGCTGCAGTGCCACTCTGAGCTTTTCAACGGCAAAGATCTGTGGGACACTGCCACTGCGTTCGTCCCTGAGAGTTATCAATGTGTAAATCAATGTGTAATGTGTAATCAAGTAGTTAAATTAACAACTTTTGTGTCCTTACTTCGGGTGGTTTGCGTTAATATTTATTTTTTAAGGATTACCAACAAAAATTTTACACTTTAACATACACAAAACAATAAATACTTAATAATTTTTAATCTTAATTAATTATTAATCTCTGCGTCGCGAGCCATGGACATACGACATAGACATACACATATTGCACCCAAACTCACGAGAGAAATAAATGTAGGCCATACAAATATGTCTTCCGGCCCGAGAATCAAACCCGGGACCTCTGCGGGACCAGCATGGTAACCGTTCGGTCACAGAAGCAGTTGTATCAACAGCTTCATTGCCGCAGGGCACTTGATTATATAAACTAGACAGGCGAGGGACTGGGGAATGCTCTCCGACATTGGTTTTACCACAGACAGGTTCTACTGACACGGGCATGGGATAAGGGGCGCGGCTGGCGAGGTGAACGTAGGGATGCTTGCAAACGAAATTTTGCGGCTATTATGCGAAAAAGTGTGGCTTCTTTGATGCGTAGAATTTGTGGCAGCGGTAACGGCCTCCTTATTGAAATCAGGGTCCAGGATTCGTTTTATGAGCACTAGATTCGAATGCATATCAGTGAGATAAAGAAGAGTAAATGTATGTAATACTAACCCTATTTTTAATTGCTCTGTTACCAACCCTTATGGCATATAAGCAGCACAAGCCGAGCGAGCGTGACGCGGCAGCGGCCGGCGAGTGCCAGAAACAAATTTGTTTGCGTTTCCAAACATGTTTTTAGGCCAAATTATAATTAGTGAAATTAGTATTAAAAATATAGTTTTTCGGAAATAATCATATCTACATGAAATGAAATTTAGATAAAATGACGTTATGTTAATGATGGTTTATATAACATAAGGTTGTTATTAAAAATGAGTGTTAATGTAAGTGATCGTTACAAAAAATTTAATTATGAACGTAAGTTTATATCAAACGTTCGTTATATGGAGTCATCGAGTATATGAAGTGAATTACTATATTTAATGAGTTTATAGGAAATAAAATTATGCCAATTGAGTGTGACGTAAATAATATATATACGATACTTTACACACCCGACTAATGCCATCTTAGTCAGTCGTGACCACGGTTTTGGATTTAGTTGAAAAGCGCGCGAAGAGGTTTGTAGGTGACTCGGATTTAACAGAGGCGAAGCTGCAGAGCCTTGAACGTTGTGTAAAGTTAACTCCTTATCGGTGTTCTACAGGATATGCCACATATATCACGAGGAGTGTGCGAGGGAATTGCATGATATATCCCGCCTTCCTCTTTCATCATCGGGGAACTAGATGTAACCTAGGGTTCCACATCAAGGTCGTGGGTATTCCAAGGTTCGCACGAAACGTTACCCTTTTTTTACGAGGGAAATCTTTATAAATCTTTATGTGGGGACTCTCCCTCCAGACTGGAGGGCCTACCCCACTAAAACCCCCCTGGGTTTACGTCTGGCCGGTTGAGTCGGCGCCGTGGGGTCGGTGAACATTCACCACGACGCCGCCCGGCCGCCCTAACTTGCGCCAGGGCTCCCGCGGCAACGGAAGGGCAGGTCGGAGGACAACCGACCCTGTGTCTATGGCTATGCCCAGAGACACAGCCACCATACCCTCCCTCTCGCCGTTAGCCTCCTCCACGATGTGTCGCAGCGACTCCAGGGCATCCAAGGTGGAGAGTCCAGCCCTGAACCCGTACTGCCGCTGCGACACATCGGGGCCTGTCCCCCTCAGGTGTTCGTTGATCCTGGAGGCGATAATTCGCTCCAGGATCTTCGCCACCTCGTCCATAGGGACGAGGGGTCTGAACCCGGAGGGGGACGAAGCGTTACCTTTCCACATTTATATGGCGCACAGCTATGAGACGGAATTCTCAGACTTATTGCCTGAACGCTATAGCTTGGGCCTTTTCAAGACGAGAGTGAATAGGCATTATTTAGGTGTGCACGCTCCATCGTCGACCTCATCGTCACTTTTCATCAGTGAAGATGAAGTCAAATGCCCGCTTATTCCATTATAAAAAAAAATTGAAATAATATTTAGAAAGAATATTTTAATACCACTAATAACGCACCTGATACTGGATCATCAAAAGGTGTGTCCTAGTCCGATATTATTTGGGATAACGATCACGAAACTCTCTGGTAACAATCTATATTTAGTAAATAACTATCCACAAACAGGTAAACATCTTTACGGATCTGAAGTGCTTCGTATATTTTTGTTATTTTCGAAAACATTTTCTATGATAGCTTTTCCTTTAGCATTTGCTTTGAGAAGTTTTTGTTACCTGTTCCAATCATGGATCTTACAAAACTGGTTCAATAAACAAGACATCGTTATATTGAAAAAGATCAGATTTTTTTCTTTTTAATAAAGGATTCTGTACAATCGCAGATAAAATCATTGTTATAAGTTTCCATTCTTACCGTTAACTCAAACTTCTGAGTTCATTAATTTTTTGTTTCACCTTCGAGCTCTTGGAAAAAAAGCTATGTAGTTAATTGAATATAATTGGCAAAATAAGGATATCAGGATGGTCCTTGTACGAGTTTTTACCTAATCGAAATTTGCCTACAATTTTTTGGATATGCCAGACCAATCGCACCAATCGCCTGGTCTCAAACAAGGGAATCCCCTGTACTATGAGTACCAGAGCAACGTAACTCACTTTGAAGCACTTCTCAGAACACCATGAATAGAAGCAATTAAGAAAAGTGCTTTTCCCAAAAATCCCACCGAGATCATACAAAAAAACTATAACAAATTGCCTAATCGAACGAAACAAATTATAAGACGTTTAATGAATTTCTGATCGAAAACTTCCTATCCCAACGGAATAGTTGAAAACAGCCTACTTTTACTCTCTTCCCTTCTAATTTGCTGTGCCCGGAAGGGTTCATGATGTGATTTGTTTTACTATGTAACATAATTGTGGAATGCAAATAAAGAATGTAGAATCGAACCCGGGTCCTCGTTGTTCTGTACCTACAGGTAGAAATATAATAGAAATTGTATGAAATTTAATTTTATTTAGTAAAAGAACAAACAGATTTTTTTGTCAGTTATATTTAAATGCGATTTTTTGAGAGACAAAGAATTATTATAAGGCGATCTCTTCGTCCCTCCATCGGTATTTGGACTCCACGTAGTCTCTCTTCACCGATTATGATTAGACGATTTCAAAAAAGTGGAATAGAAAAAGGAGTACACCAGCCGTAACCTTAGTGGCACCGCCCCGACTGTCAGTCAGATAAAAGTTTAACAATTACTCAAATATTTTGTATACCCGTAAAAATATACATAATTTCATTAAGAAAGAAGATATCCATAATATTAATCTTAGAACTACGTCCAAACTCATGGTACCACGATTTCGTTTAACTAAGGTAAACGACTCTTTTATGGGGAACTATATACGTTTTTACAATAAGATTCCAGAGATTATATTTAGATTATCATTTCCTAAGTTTATAACTTACATTAAAAGTATTTAATTGAAGAGTCATATTACAAAATTGAAGAGTATGTTTTAGATAAAGAAGATGGAAAGACAACGAAAGGTTAGATGTCACACAATTATGATTCAAAGTGTATTCCATAGCATTTAAGTTTAATTGAAAACAACAATCCCTAGGGTTTCTTGCTCGTTCTTCTCAGGGAGGTCAGCGCAATGAACGAGCAGTACCTTAAACAGTAGCTTAAAAAATGACGTTTTCAAGTGTAAAAATCTACTCTATGGCTTAGAATAATAACGCATAGAAACCTAGTCCGCACACGCTGAGTGAGGCAAATTAAAGCGCGCCAAAAGGGCCTACACGAGCGGGCGGGCCTTCAGTGCTCAGGGTCAACTTGCACCGCGAACAGATCAAGAATTTTAGCTAAAAATGACGAAATGTGCGGTAAATGAGTGTAAAAATACGTCAGACAAACATAAAATAGATACTACATTACATTCCACAAGGAAGTAACGCGTTTCAACTTGTATTTTTATATAAATATTCACTAAAACCGAAAATTAACCTACTACTAAAACTAGCCTGCATGAATTTGATTTTTGCCTCACTTGTGACAGTTCGTTTGATATGAAACTATCATTCTATGCTCTATGGAATAAATGATTAGTTGACTTTGACTGGCCCTAATCATTTACTGCGTCCAGCGATACCAGAAACATTATTATACTTGCCACGGCTTCATTAGTCCACAAAATCTGCGGATATTGTGGAGTATACATGTATATATCGGTGAAAACCAATACTACTGTGAGGGTCGAGCAGTAGGGGTCCCGCCACAATGTGAATTTTAATTCATTTATGATGAGAGTACCAACTCAACATCTGTCGACCTTCATGATGGAGGAGTTTTGGCTGAAGCGTTCCGAGGCCGGCTACCGGATACCCACCTTAAGTCGCACGTCTCAGACAATACGAATGAGCATGAGCTCGAGCGAACGGAGTCTTGCGGGTTTCTTTTCTCCAATAATATTGGGCTCAACGTCCTCCAGCTCCTGCTTCTCTTGGATCCTCCCGCTTACATTTTCCCGAAATTACATCACCCAATTTAAAAAATCTGTTGACTGGTAAAAATAAACTTAGTCGATTTTGGTAAGAGGAAAACTCGAATTAGTTTAATGAAGCTCTATGAGTAAGTCATTAGGTTATAATTTATAAACTTTGACCTTTGAAATGGAATACCGCTCCACGTTTTTAAGATAATGACGCAGTTACACTCATGTTGTCCTTATGACGAAAATAGAGTCAATGCCATGTTCATCTACGACACACTTTGGTAAAACAATATTGTCCGGGAAAGATTGGACGACAGGAAAGGAAATATTACTAGCAGTACAGCTCCTTGTGAAAGAGTTTGTCCTGGGAAGAACTGCCACCTTACCTATTTCTGCCGTCAAGTTTACTACCATGCTATTTATTTATGTTTTGTGAAAATACTCCACTTGTTATTTATTAATACACAGATCTAACAAAAAGAAAAAAAATTCGATCTGACAGGACACGAACCTGCGTCTGTATGCCAAACTTGAGCGACATATTTAAACACATATACAGGTTTTTTTTTCTTCGCTCCCGCCGCCCGGGCGCTCGAGGCGCGTGGACACACTCCACACTGACGCCGTTTCGCACAAATCATGAAAAAAGAAAAACAGTGAACTTAATTATTGATTGTAATGTAGTCGGCTTCATTTCATTTATAATTTTTGTGTAAGGTACATAAAAAAAATTTATCATGCATACCTAAAGTTAAAGCAAAAATGTATAATGCTTAAATAATATTATTTTTTATACACAATTTTGTGCGATACTTAATAGATTTAGATTTAGATTTATTTTATTATCTTGTAAACTTTACATTATTATATACAATATATTGTATTACAACAATCGTTACAAATAGTCATAAATGTTACATTCCAAAAAATTACAAATATCGAGTACAAATTTTGTACTACGTAATTTTAACATAGTCAATGTAGTTATGTGAAATAATGTAGGAACATATTAAATAATATAATAATAATTATGTCAATATAATGATTGTATGTATAAAGTTTATGTAATTAATTCATTTCTGTAAAATAATATCTATACCTAATAATCTATAAATTACAACATATGTATATTACAAGACCATGTCCCTATATTCTTTAGTGGAATAATACGCATTATCCAACAAAAAGTCTTTCAGTCGACGATCAAATGTTTCATCATTAGGCTTATTTTTTAAGTCAACGGGTAGGTGCTCATAATAAGCCGGGCCGATTACGCGCGGATTTTTTTCAGTGAGTGCTAACCGTCGCGGTACGACTCTCAGTCGTCCTGTGGAGCGGGTGTTATAACGGCTTTCATGCCTTTCAAAGTTGTGTAAGTTTTTTCGTATGAATGTGATTATTCCATATAAATACAACGAATACATGGTCATTATCCTGTGTCTCACAAATAAGTCCCTACTCGGAAGAGTCTCTTACTCTTCGTGTTACTCCGGCAAGTATCCTCATTGCTCGTTTCTGAATAATGAATACCCTGTCAGAATCAGTGGAGTCACCCCATAGAATGATACCATACGACATTATGGAGTGGAAATATGCAAAATATGTTTGTCGTAGTATGGAATCTGTAACGACAGGTTTTAATTTTTTTAGTGCATAAGTCGCACTACTTAGTCTACCACACATAGAATTTATATGACGCTTCCACGTTAAATTTTCATCCAGAATGAATATTTTAAGTATGTAATATGAATAAACTGTAAGGGCGCGTTCCCATTATGTCGTAACGTTTTATTTATCGTCTAGCCTGTTCCCATATCACGGCTATCTGTCGTAACTGTGTCATGGACGTTTATTTTATCTTTGAACAACCTGTCGTGTCTAGCTGTTCCCACTAGATTGTGACGATAATTTATCGGTTCACGGCAGCCGCATTGTCGTTTGCACGACAGAATCGTTGGAAGCTGCGATTATCTGTTGTCACATTTTTATCGTGACCTTTTATTTATCGTAGGACGAGTGTCGTTCTAGCTCGTCCCATTGTCATAACAGTCTGTCGTCGTAAC
>NW_020653850.1:2695109-2711402 GCF_003589595.1 Hyposmocoma kahamanoa
CCGGCACGGGTGGTCCGCTGATGGAAAGGAGAGGAAGGGATAAGGTTGAATAACTCTTCAGAGCACTCACCGTGGTACAGGCGATATCTAGATTTTGTAGTGTTTCAACTTAAGAATGTGTGAGTTTTGGCGACATCGGTTCTGATATTAATCGAGGCATAATGCACTTCTATTGTTTTTTTCCCCTCATATCTGACGATCGTGGTTAGCTTAGTGTCTACGTCTGGAAAGGATGCCTCCATCTGTTTCTGCCCATGACCGTGTCAAACGAGTCCATGAAGGACGATAAGTCTTTTACTTGATCGGTCCATCTTATTGTTGCACGACTTTATAGTCATTTTCTTGTCGTGGTTCCATCTACTATCAGTTTTTCCAAACTTTCATCGCCTCTGCGCACCATGTGGTCGATGTAGGAAAGATTACGTTGGTGGCATACGGTGGAAAAATCCGATTTTAATTTGCAGCTGAGACGGGATCGATGCATTAATGCGTTTAGCAGTCCAAGGTATCAGCTCTGAGTTTTATTCAATATTTATGCTAAATATTTCGTAATCGTGATTGCCTAATGGTTTGACTTACCACCTCTCAAGCCGAGAGTCGTGAGTTCAAATCCCGGATGGCACTTTTGAAATTTGCCATGAGCCTTTCGGCCAAGGAAAACATCGCGAGGCTTGGGAACTACAGCCCAAGCCCTAGAGTTATGTGTCTTAGTTCTGTTTGACTATGGCAAACTGTAAAAAACATCAGCGGCGATAAAAAACGCTCCGCTATTTCTCCGGGCTTTTGACCTTTTTATTTCCCAGCACTATTGTCTGATAAAACTCGTGTGTGTGCGTGTCGATCGGCCCCTCCCGCGCCCGCGCTCGGTTTGTTGTGGTCCATATAAATATACGGAATTAGACATTTATTAATTATGCTTTCATATTATATTAGTAGCCACATTAGGCGGGCTCTTAGTGCGTGCGTGCGTCCGTGCGTGCGTGCGTGCGTGCGTGCGTGCGTGCGTGCGTGCGTGCGTACGTGCTTGCGTGCGTGCGTTCGTGCTTGCGTGCGTGCGTGCGCGCGTGCGTGCGGGCGGCCTAGCGGGCGAGTTTCGCACGCGCGTGCGTGCGTGCATATAATATAGAATAAAGAAAATAAAATTATGTGTGTTACTTTTGTAACTTATGATGTGCAACGATAAAATTAATTATAATAATAGAGCTCGTTGTGAAAGGGTTCGTCCAGGGAACTACTTACTGCAACTTTACCTGTTTCTGTCGCCATGCAGTATTATGAGCATTCCCGGTTTTGAAGGGCAATACTCTGGTGAAACTACAATCACATGCGACTTTTGTTGCAGTGGCGGTGTCCTTAAGACCTTTGCGATTTAAAGGTTTGAGTGACACTGCAACTGTTATGGGCAGACGTGTCGCTTACCACCAGGTCCATGACTTATTCGTTTCATCACTTGATATCGTAAAACAAATTTGGTAGTCATAGCGATTTTGTACTTCTTATATACAAATAATACGTTCCTGTGTCGTACTACTAACCTCGTTGTAGACCGCGCTATCTACCCAATATGAGATCATCAAAATAACAATGCTATCAAATATTTAATTCCACTAAACACACTTGTTATACATTTTTTAGTCTGAGCAATTTTGCATTCGTGTCTTTTTCTCTCTGCACATGTTATAAACCAGAGGTTCCCAAATTTTTTGTCTTTTATATCACTTGCCAATTTTTTCTGCTTTGTGTAGACCCGTTGCCTAATATAGATTGTTTTTACAAACTATTTTCTTTTTATTAGAACATACGCATTTGATCTCCACCGCACGGGTGACTGTAAAGAACGCGGAACGTGATTCGTTTAAAAAAACAAATATAACCATAAAATCCGAAAAATATAGTTCCGTTTCCAGTATAAACTAATCGAAATCTACGTCCTTTTCTAAGCATCTTTGATGGTAGATTGTACAATAAAAGCAATATAAACTCGAAGGACCAAAAAAATACATGGAAAAGGATTAGAAGTTATTTTATATTTTATTTCTAAAATTAAGTGCGCGTTTTACCTCCCATCTCATTTGATGGAAAGTGACGATGAGATCGATGAGTATGCGCACCTAAATAATGCCTATTCACTCTCGCTTCGAAAGGCCAAGTTATACCGTTCAGGGAACAAGTATGCACGCAGAGAATTCCAGTTCAAAGCCGTTTGCCATATAAATGTGGAAGCGAAACGCTTTGTGCGAATTCTTGTAATGTCCACAACATAGGAGTGGAACCCCAGCCTACGTCATCAACTTCGAATGTGTTTTTGATACCTAATGCAGTACTAGTCAATTCGATAAGTTTAATTGCACAGTAAGAAACTTTATAAAAAAATTCTAACTGAATTTATTACTCTTCTAATCTTATGTATGCCTATTTTTTTTCGCTGGCATGGACCCCTTCTTGGTTGGAGTGGACCCCGCTTCGATGTATACCGCTTTGGGAATCATCGTTATAAACGATACCCGCAGTCTCTTTTTATTTGAACGAAGATTCGCGAGAGATAACGAATGACGTCATTTATATTTACGACCTGCTAATCACGTAGTTTATTATATTTTTATACTATAGCACCCGTGAAAGTAAAGCTAATAATGCAACATCTTTTAATAATTGTAATGAAAATGTAAGAGATAATTATCATAACGGTACTTTTAAAGATTACAAAATAAGAGGGAAAGTTTGCAGTCTTTATTTACACATACTAACGGTGTTAGGTGCGTCACTTTATGCACGTTGTTCGAAATAGCAATACAAGACGATAAACGATCTCGGTGGCCCAACGGTTTGCACTGTGGTCGGATGAGTAGGTATCTGGGTCGATTCCCAAACCAATTGGGGAAATGAACTTATCTAAATTGGTTCTGGTCTGGGTGTTCTGAGTTGAGTTGAGGTGAATTCCGTTGCTCCGGTACTCGTAGTACAAGGAATTGCTTAGTTTGAGACCACATGGTCTGGCACATTATTATTAAGGTAACCAACTACGCCAAACAAATTGTAAAACGTCACTGAGGAGAGTATAATCGAAATGTCACCAAAAATCTACAATAAATTGCCATTTCAGTTAAGGCGGAATGAAAATTTCGCGGAATTTAAACGCACATTATTTGAGTATACAATTGAAAAATCATTTTATACGTTAATTGAATTTCTTTATTATTTATTGTTGAGAGGAAACGTGACTGCATGGCATTGATTTATTTACGTTGATTATTATCTTAACTAAATTACTTTTGTTTTGATGTCCTAAGTGTTATAGATTTTATGACTTGGTTTTTCACTGTCCTGTGAAGGTGGAGGCCTATAATCAGTGATTTATGACTATTTAATTATTATTGTTATTTATTTTTTTTATTACCTCTGTGGCCGAACGGTTACCCGATTCCCGGGTCGGGAGAAATAGTTGTATGGCCTACATTAGTTTCTCTCGTGAGTTTGGGTGTAATTTGTGGTTGTCGGTTGTCTATCTGTGTGTCCATGGCACCCGCGACACAAGACTTCCCTAGTGCGGGGTTAATATTATTATTATTTCGAAGTATTGGACAAGTATAATTCCATAATAATAGTATAATTCGTATGCCTTGATGGTACGTCATGGCTATCATAAAATAAATGTTAACATCTTTATTGTACCCATGATGACGAATAAAATAATTTGATTTGGTTTGAAGGTGTATTAGTTTCTCTAAAAACCATTTCTCTTTACAATAAGACGCAATTAGTTTATTTGTTCTCTGAACGCTACGATTCATATCTCTTACGTGCGAGTAACAGCTTCAGTTCAAGCAGGTTGATATTGACCTTTTAAACTCTAGTGTTGCATTGGTAAAGCGTCTCATTAGTAATTTGTTTTCGAGTAGGTATTTTTTTTGTTACGCGTGAAACTCACAGAGAGCGGGTACGAGCGCATGCGCCCGTTTCGCTCTCAGAGTGTTGTCGTCCATATACATACGCGGAATTAGACCCGCCGCGGTCCCAACCCGACCCGCGCCCGACCCGCACTCGCTCTCTGTGTGTTTTTCTCGTTTTAGTGTTGCGAATTTTTCATAATATATTAACTGGTATATAGTTATAATAAAGGGTTTTCCAACATAAATCAAAATAAAACAATGAATGATATCTTGTCGGAACCACATGTTAGTGATATCCATATCATGAATAATAGGCCCAAATTCAGTTGTTACCATCTCTCGATAGCGTAATCCATTGACCGTAATCGTATTTCCAGCCGAATTTTCGAAAAGAATTGCCCAATGCCAACGGCACGAGTCACACAGCCACCGAAACAATGAATTTATTGCAAACCAAATTGCCCGATCGCTATATTCACGAAATTCAGCCGTTAAGTGTCCAGCTCGATGATGTGATTTAACACCGCTGGATTATTTTTTATGGGGCTATGTTAAAGACAGAGTCTATACGAAGCCAATCGAATCGATTGCAGCCTTAAGACTCAAAATTCGTGAAGTGACTAACGAAATAGACCCACCATTTTTTTTTAATATAAACAGTATCTTTTGAATCAATAGAAATTAACTTGGCCTGTGCTGTGTTGTGTAGATGCTATATTGGCATTTACTTAGTGGGTTCCTATAATTTACTGTATTAATATTACATTACCCTGCAATACCAATGAACATTTAATTTAATATTTTTACCATTTAACTGTTAAGTATTTTATTACATTATATTGAGTCCGTACTTGTCACCATATATTATATGGTTCGGCGTGTCGTTGCAGCGCCTAGTGGTACTTCCTAACTGGCCGGTGTCTCCGGAAGACCAGTGTTGGGGTGTTGCAAAATGCCTCGACTAATGCTGAGTAGACGTCGGTTTAGCGTTATACTTATATCTAGGCTTAAGAATGTAAAATTTGTAAATTGTAATATGGCATAATTATGACGCTAATAAACAATTTATCAGATATCATTTTTCATTCATAATTGCCAAACCTTACTTTTTTTAATATAATAAAAATTTGAATCATTGTCATCTATAAATTTAGATTTTTGTTTTATTTTGATTTACAAAACAAAGTTCTTGTTGAAAAACCCTATATAAAATAATGCGTACACACTCATAGCCCCACGCTAGAAAAACCCTGCATCGCGGGTGCCATGGCCACACACATAGACAACCACAAATTACACCCAATCTCACCAGAGAAATAAATGTAGGCTATATAAATATTTCTCTCGGCCCGGGAATCGAACCCGGGACCTCTGCGTGGCAGTGCAGCATGGTAACTGTTCGGCCACGGAGGCAGTTATATATAAGGCTGATTACTTTCAACTGAATGTGTATCTATTTGGTGAGGACTTATAATTGGCTTTCCATCGTTATTTAAGTCTTTGTTCTGTAAGATAGCCGTTGGTCTACCAATAAATTAAAATAAATAAAATAAGTGGTGTCTTTTCAAAGCGAGAGTGAACAGCCTTTATACAGGTGATTTTTTAACGGTATGAGGAAATCCTAAACCGTAGGAGATACCGGGAAACCGTCTTAGGAACTTTAGATCTTTTAAAAATAAATAGGCAGTCAACATTATTCATTATTAAAGACTGCCCTCGCTTGACCAAATACTTGGACTATGTCAAATTTATTTTCACAAAAAAGACCCAATAGTTTCTAAGACAATTGTTTCCCTAGATCTGCTATGCTTTCGGATTTATCCACACTGTCCCAGTTTAAAAAATACGTTGTATATGCATACTCCATAGTCATAATCCATCAAATGGGATGGAGTTCAAATGCGCATTTATTTTATCCATAAAAAAAATCCCAACTAATGTAACTCCGCCCAATTTCTTTAACAGCGAAGTGTTTTTACTTTAGAGTTAACAGACAGAAAGAGTCTCTCCAAATTGCCAAATTGCTGCAATACTTTCGGCAGACGGCATGTTTACGTAACTGAACAGGCCCTTTTAAGGTATCAGTGAATTCGCTGAATGAACCGTCCATTGAAGGCAAAAGTGACTCGCCATGTGGGATTATTGAGTCAAGGACGTGCGGACATGTGTTGCTTACGAACGCGAGAGAATTTCGTTTATGTTACTATCAGGAAAGTTGAAACTTTCTTATTTATAAAACACTTTTGTTTGTTTGCGGATATTGTACTTGTGCCACCCCCTTTATGTGCCCTTTTTTTGTGAACGCCTTTTGTTCATAACAATAATTCTATGGCTCTAGTAGAAAGGGGTACAAGTAAAAAAAGGCTACAAGGAGACGCGAAGAAGAGTTATTATTACGCGAAATACAACATTAGGCGTTAAGTGTTTTTCGCGTTTCCTTGTGAAGCTGGCTTTTTTTACTTGCACCCCTTTCCACAAGAGCACAGCGTACCTATATTTGTTTTATAACCTTAAAACTTTGCCTATCTGCTATCGATGTGTTCATTACTATCCATAACAATTACAGTGTTGCCCAGAGCTTTACACCGCAAAGGTCTGATGGGCTCTCTGAAGTCCCATGTTTAAATAATGTATTTTATTGGAGTATTGTAGCATCTAAGACGTATAATTAAACTAACTATAAACAACACTTGTTTACTGTATTTTACAGCACACTTTATTGTTCTTCCTAAAAAAAGACATTCACATCACGTACGAGGTATTGACTCTATTGCAACTTATAGGGAATGACATGGGCAACTTTCATGTCGTTAGAGTGACACATAGGTTTCACAATTTTATTAAACCGCATTGCTTTTTATTTTTACCTTCATATTGCCCAAGCTGCTCGTTCTCTTGTATGTATTTTTTGTTTGTATATCTTTTTCTTTCTTTTTTAACCGACTTCATAAAAGAAGGAGGTTCGCAATTCGGCTGTATTTGTTTTTTTTTTGTTGGAAAGAGGGTTTCTCAGTATTGGTCCCATTTAAATAAGAAAATAAGGGTGGTAAACTAGGGGATGACTCCGGTTTCGCCACCTTACCTATATTTGCCGCCAAGCAGTAATATCAGCATTACTGCGTTCCGGCTTAGAAGGGTAAGGGTGCTGGTGATATACAGGCACATGGGACTTGTCACCTTATGTCTCAGCAGTGCTCATAAGATCTTTGCGATTTCAAGCACTGAATGCTACTGCAACTGTTATGGACAGGCGTGTCGCTTACCATCAGGGCACGACTTGTTCGTCCCGTCACTTGGTATTATAAAAAAAAGTGTTTTATAGTTATATTTTTCTACCACGATATTCATAATTTTTTTAGTGAAAATATTATCATTGTTACGAAGATAAATAACAAAGAATTCGATTTGACCAGACTCGAAATAGGGTGTGTTGCCAACACTCGTACTAACTGAGCTACAGACCGTGTCTGCCGATCTTACTAATTTCTCTATGTGCATGCTGTAATATCTTTTTATTGGGCTTCAATGGCTTTTATACGCCATCTGTGAGAAGCTTATTTCACTCAAGATTTTTATTACTATTGTTTTTGCCGTAACATTGTCGGATCTCATTTCGCGGAGAGAGCAAAAAGTAATCGAGGACAACCTTAATCGGCCAGAAGCCTTACTAGGTTTTGATACCTTTTAAAACTCTTAATTACAAAGTCACCACATCAAGGCCGGAGACAGACTTGCCTATGCGCGGTTCTTTACTAAAAAAAGTATGTTTATAGTACATTATTCGTAATTTACGCTCTATCGCCGTTTGCATTAGTAGCAGTAAGTCCTTGTGGAATAGTTTGTCCAGGCCAGTACTGCCACCTTACGTATTTCTGCCGCTAAGCAGTAATGAGAGCCTTACTGCGTTACGGTTTTGGAGATTAATGGTGCTGGTGAATGTGATGTGAATTACAGGCACATGGGAGTTGTCAACTTATGTCTGTGACGATTATGACCTCGTCATCATCCCTTTTTTACCCTCTTTACTGGTACCTGGCCACTTATTTAAAAAAAAAATCTGAATCATTCTCGAATTCTCTTTTCCTTCACTATTCGTACATTGGTTCGATTCGTCGTCACTACCATCAAAATTCTGGAAACGATATCTCCCATAAATCAAATCAAATCAAATCATTTATTTCTTTGTGATACACAGGTTATAAAGTTGTTACAAGAATGAATTTTGAATCACTGTGATCCGCCTTATGGCATACAAAGTTTTCTTAGTTTTAGTAATTCTCATGCAATAATTTGTAATAATATTATAATCATGCAGTCCAATTAATGCAACCTATTACTAATGAAACATAATAACAATAGTAAAATAATCAATAACAAATTTAATAATATGAAATGTAAATTTTATAAGAAATCTTCAATATTATAGAATGTCCAATCATTTAGGTAATTAAATAATAATTTCTTAAATTCTGCACAATCGTTGCAATTCCTAATTTCAAGTGGAAGTTTGTTATAAACCTTCGTAGCCATTACTATTACACTCTTTTGAAGTAGAGCAGTTTTACATGATCTACTTTTCAGTTGATGAGAACGGCGGGCTCGTGTGACGAATTCAAAAAATCATCACCTTCATTTATTTCTAAACTCTTCGTTGGTTACTATTAAAATAATATGGATACTTTGGGCCTTCTTTTCCTCTTTTTACTATAAGTTATGGGGACCGAGCTTCCTGCATTCTTATTTCCTAATGGCCATACTAGTACTTACTCAAAAAAAAATTATTATTGTTTTCCCTTTTATTTCTTAACAGCGCGATATATTCTCGTTTATAAATGGATAATTAAGTATTATCTATAAATTAAAATAATCACATTATTCACAAGAAGATCGATCCACAAATTGTGTTTTCTCCGTTCCCAATTTTGAGTTACAACCGTATTTACTTTCATGTCTGATAAAAAAAAGCTGTATTAAATTGGTGAATCTACGCGATCGCCAACTTGAATGTAAATACTAGTTTTCGGACGATAATCTCGTGCCGGTGCCATTTCAATATATTTCCGTTGTAATTCGTAATTCGCATGCGTGGAACAGGCAGCAGGCTGTGGGTGTCGGGTTTCATTTTCTGGTTCATATTTCGTTTGTTTTTGCTTGACCATTATCGTTCTGTATGTGCCTGCGTTTTTATTATTATCGCCCTGTTTTTACGCAAAACTGTTAATTGTATTGTTAATGATGATACGTAATGTGTCAACCATAATTACCTTTTTTTCTTAGTGGTAAGTGACACGCCTGTCCAGTTGCAGTTGCAGTTGCAGTCGCAAAGATCTGAGGAGCACTATCAGAGACATAAGTTGACAGGTCCCATGTGCCAGTAATTTCATGAGATTCTACCCAGATCAGCCAGTGTACAGGGTTGTCACAGACCGTTGTCACTGATTTCTTGCCGTTCTCAGGAGGCTAGTGCCTCACAGTGAGCCCATAGAACAATAAATACAGTAGAAGTGGTTAGTTAGCGTCTGACGCGTGCCAACTAAAGTCTCGAAAGACCTACTTGAGCTCAGTCAGCCATTTACGCTTTGTATGGTATGGTTGTGTCATTCTTTCGCGCAAATTGTCTACAAAAACGATAGCATATTACCCGTAGTATTATTTCATTCGGTAAGTCGTATTTTAATAAATTTTCAATTTTCTGTTTATCGAACTGATTCAGACGTTAATCGTTCGTCGTAGTCCAACTACTGGCCGCAAGATGGCAGCACGTTGAATGAAATTTCAATGTTAAATCAAAACGTCTTAATTTGCAATAAAGGTATTGCACTTTCAACGATATAGCGACTGGGTAAAGTTTAAATTATATTAACAATCCAGAATTTGTTGCATCCTTGTAAATTAGAAACTACGTCCGATCATTATCAAGATTACGTAGTGTTTATCATTTGTTTTGGCGACTGCGGTTCCGATAGTAGTCGAGGCTAAAGGGACTTCCATTGTTTTTTTTTACTTCCTTGAGTGAGCCACATCTAGTGTACGTACCCTCCCTATTTTCGGGATAGGTACCAGAACTGTAGGCACGCTCACTTCCCGTTGCGCCTTGCACAACTAACTAAAAGAAATAAAGATTATTGCAGTGAGCACTGAAAATCATACTCAAGTCCTTGCCATTAGGGTCGTATTTCCAGTGCTTGAAATCATACTCAAGTCTGCTCAAGTCCCGATTTGAGCATTGAGTAGAGTTCTGCAATACGACCCTTAGACTTTGTATTTCCACAAATAAAGAATTGGTATCTCAGCTACATTGGCTTTGTCGCCTAGAGTAATCATCATCGACCGGGCTAGGTTTCTTTATACGATCAGTAACAAAGGTATTAACCGCACATTATTAACTCAAGTTTTACAACAGACCATTAAACTTGCGAGTGCTAATCGCTGTAATATAACACGTCAGAATTGATTTACGACATTCAACTAAAGTTAACACCACGCTGCGCCGTAAAATCCTGACGGCGAAGTAATTGCTGGTAAGACTGTATTTACGATCCCCGGCACATGCTTGTGTACTTGGACATTTGCGCTGGTGAGTGTTTTCTCCGCGGAAGAATAAAACAATAGAAGTGCGTTAAGCCTAGATTACTATCAAAACCGATGTCCAAAACTCACACATTCATAATTTGATGAATGATTGGTCGTAGTTTCAAATTTAAAAATAAATAACGTATTCTGGATTGTTATAATTTTAATACAAAGATCGAACACTCAGAAAAAATTCCTTGGATCCGGCTGGACTCGAACCGACGTCTTCTAGCATACCGTGCCAGACGCTATACCAAGTAAGACACGGAACGAACCAGCGGACCTAACGAATTTTTCTATATGCTTGCGTCGTGTCTTTGTATTTGGTTTTTCAACGACTTTTTAGTTGTAGCGCCATCTATGAGAAATATATGAAAGATTTGTCACCCAGTTAGTACCTTTACAGCTACCAGTCCTGGCGAGAGATGCCGCTGTTAGCTGTATTTTAAATTTTTATTGAATTGATATTCAATTATTTTTTGTGAAATTACTCCACTAGTTTGTTATAATTTTAATACAAAGATCGAACACTCAGAAAAAAATCCTTCGATCCGGCTGGATGCGAACCGACGTCTTCTAGCTTACCGTGCCAGACCCTATACCAACTAAGCCACGGAACGAACCAGCGAACCTCACGAATTTTTCTATGTGCTTGCGTCGAGTCTTTTCTGAAGACGTGGTGGTAAGTGACACGTCTATCCATGACAGTTGCAGTTCTACTCAGGACTTTAAATAGCAAAGATCTGAAGGGCACTGTGCTTGCCACAAAGGGGAAAAATTAATGAAACGTTTAATAGAACATTTATTAACAAGAGAGCTCCTTGTGGAAACGTTCATTCAGGGAACTACTGCCACCTTACCTATTTCTGCCACCAAGAGGCACATGGAACTTGTATCTCACTGGCGCAGTAGTAGTGCCCCGATCATTTTGATTTAAAGCTCTTAGTTGCACTGCAACTGTTACAGAGATAGTCGCTCACCATCAGGCGTACGACGCGTTCGTCCCATCACTTGGCATCGTAATAATTATAACTTTTTTACAAAAAAAAAACGATCTCAAAAGTTCGTGGAATTACTTATTATCTATTTGACAAGTTTTATTGGAATCGGTTACCGGAAAGTGCGCGAAACCAGACTGATCCCCTAGTTTGCCACCCTTAGAGGTGGAATATTTTCTTAAAACTTAAATGGACTAATACCGAGGTACCCTCTTTCCAACAAAAAAGAATCATCGAAGTCGGTTCACAAAGTTATACAAAGATACAAAAAAAACAGTCGAATTGGGAACCTCCTCCTTTTTTGGAAGTCGGTTAAAAAAATTGTACACTGAACCTCTTCATTCAGCTCTCAAAGGACCACCGATGTGGTCTACAATTATGACGCATTGATGTTATAAAATTCATTTTGAACTGGTCCATTTTTTGTACTTTAGCACTAATTACTGTAAAAAGTGGATAAACGAATTAATTGCAATCAACTGATGTTATGATTTCATCGCCGGCTGTACGAATTGATAACGAATAGTGAATAGGCCAATTTTGAAATAATTTCTGACGAACATGTGACGAGGGTGCTTTCCTCTTACGGTTATACTCCGACACATATAGTACATTATTACAGAGGCCGGTAAGTAAGGGATTGCTGGAGGAGTATGAGTTACAAGGATATAGATGTCCTTGTAATTAATAAAAGTCAAGCAATCCCCGTTCCCGCCAAGGCATGTATAGAATTTTTATCAATTTTACTCAAATTTGGAAATAATAAAAGACTAAAGAGAGGAATATGCGGTCCAGGTAGGTATTTTTAATTCTCGCAGTTATGAACACTGGGCAGGGCACTGTATGAGTTTTTCTTTTGCCTGTTTACATAGTTCATTATTAAGTAGGTAGATTTAAAAGTTTTAGAGAAGAGGACAGTAATCGATTCTCATACTTACTTTGCAGGCCTGGGCCGTTTGTTTGAGAAATATATGTTTACAATTTGATTTTACATGGTTTCACGCTAATTCCTAAAAACGTCAACATTCAACAAACTTTCTTGGTCAATCAATATTGGTGCGCGTACTTGATTTTCCTATACACCAACTTTTGAAACTTATTTCATTCCACCGCTCTTGGAAGTCGCGTAAGAGTTTAAAACACGTCATCAACTTTGCAAACTTTCTCAGCATGAAGTCTTCATTGTGTAGAACTGTTCTTTACGCAACCTTAAAAACTCTTAATTAAAAGCTGTTTTCCTGACACTTTTGTGTTTTTTCTTTTCCGTCACACGAAACACATTAATAATTTTAAACCGCTTGGTAAAAATTACTAACCCACTTTTATTTTATTTAATTCTTCAGCCGTTACTCCACTACAAGGCATTCATCGCGAATTAACACTGCTATAGGCCAAGATCTCATGATTATGAACATCTAAATCGTCACGCCATTTTCTTCGGGACTTACCATGTCTCCGTTTTGTGTTTGGTGGGATCCACTCCGTGGTAGTCGTTACCCACAGCTTGCTTATCTTATCTTGTCTGGATGCCGAAATCGATCGAGTCACGGGCCTCCCTATAGGAATAAGCAAATCTTTCAATATTTTGGATGATGCATATTTGAAACAAATGCCCCTATTTCAGGCATTTTAGCTACCGTGCGTTTGCGCCACAAATTTATAAATAAAAGGGTCTTGATCTTGCTTGTCTTCCTACAACATCCTTCCACAAATGGTTTATCCACAAAATCTTCCCAGATGAACGATAATTCGGAAGATTTAATGATGAAATCGTACTGAAGTAACGAAGACAAAATGATATTACTATCAAGTACGCTATAGCATACTGTCAAACATGCTGCGATTCTTTTATCATAATGTTTCAATTCAAATTAGCATTATGGGATCTTGGATTTAGTTTTGACATTGTTTTGTGATCTACATGCTTTTTCATGTCCTGACAGACCTTTCTCGCTTCACTTACGTTCATCAATATTTTTCAAAGGTGTTCTACGGAACTTTTCGTTTGATCTGAAAACGTGTTTCGTGGTTGGACTCTTCTAATGTTTCCTTCCACGTTGAATCTATACATCACTTTCGCCACTCTATTTTCGTTCATCCGCTCCATATGCCCGAATTATCTCAACATATATCTATACGCAAAGACATAATACCTTTAAAATCAATGTACAATAAACAAACATAAATATCCCGAATTATTTCCTTCCCCGACATGCCCGCGTGCGCACGCGTCCTTTTGATGTCCCTATAATTTCAAATCATACAATTTTAATGTAAAAAGTCAAACGGTCGTCGTGGATTACGCGTATCTATTACCTTCAAATTATACGAATATTGGACTAACTCCAAGTAACAGGACTTGTCAACGTTATGTCTCAGGGTGACGGGCGCAGTGGCAATGCTCCTTTCAGATCTTTGCGATTTAGGCTGCTAACAGAGTGACTATGTTTGCAGTTAATGTATAAGTCGTAATCAACTTCATGCAACTGAGATCACGACTGAATGAAGTTGATAACAACTTCACGCATTAACTGCATCCAGTCGATCTCGGCTGCATGAAGTCGGTTTCGACTGCATGCATTAACTGCAAACATGCAGTTAATGCATGCAGCATCAGCATCAGCATCAGCAGCCTTACAGTTCTGAATGGCACTGCAACTGTTATATATGGATAAGCGTGACGCTTGTCACCATTTGCGCAACTTGTTCGTTCGGGCGAATTGATATTATTAAAAAAAAATTTGATGATAAGCACGATATTTAGCCTTATTCATGAAATATTAAATATAACAAAAGATAACTTTAGAAACATAGTTGTGTTTCACAACATTGTAGACACTTTCACATTTCAAGGAGACTGGTTACCGCTTCCTGTATTTCACCCGTGCAGTTGCATCAGGTCGTAAGCATTGTTTTGTCAGCAAAAATCAATCAAGTTCTCAATGGCAGTTGACTGTGGAATTTTTATACGTATAGACCATAGGGTCCCAAGCTTTTTGGCTCACCGCCCACTTAGACAAGATAAAAAAACTTTCAACGCCCACCACCATAGAAATAATTGAAAACACGTATTTTTTATATTATATTAACACAAAAAATCTGTAGTTTATATAGATAACTCAGGTTTTTGTTTCAAATGCGGTAGCACCCCATGGGCAGTCCGTTACCGTCCCCCTAGAACTCTTCAGCGCCCACTGGTGGGCCAGTAGTAGGGACAGGTAGGGACCATTTTGGGAAACTGTGGTATAGACAAAGCAGTGGTAGCGTGCCAATATAAGTTGTATTAAATCACATGTAATGGTTCATCTTCTTCAGCCCTTGTTCTCAGCGAAATGTTAGTTTTTCTATCTTGTATTTATCAGATGTGATCTGTTTTTGTGCCAAAATTTGTGAAGAGAATGCGTCGCTTGATATAGAAATCGTAATCAAATACATCTAAAACAAAATTTTTGCACAATTTTTAATGTCATTTTGAGTTATATACAAAGTACAATGCCTAATACTGCGGTATACGTAACACAGAAGCAAAAAATAACAATACGGATTTTGAAGAACCTTTAACAGTAAATTCGATCCTATTTAAAACTGCGTAGACAAGGTTTAGATTATTTAATTAAATTAATCCTATTAGCCGAGCTCTTTGTGACTTCTCGAGTAACAACACAGCCTTCTTCGGTTAATGTGCTTTAAATCAGAGGATAATCGCAGACTAAGTTTTATGATAATAGCTTGGAAACTCAGGTGTTTCGAGACCAGTTTAAAATACATTTCGTAAGTAATAAAAACAAACCAATCATGTGAGTTTAATCACTGTACATTCAGTACGAAATTCAAATTGACCAACCACATGCTATGGTGAAAACCATTCGATTAGTTAGTTTGAAATTGGAACACGAACGAATCTCACTTAATCTTTGGTGATGCTTTCGAATTATTTGAAATGACCTTTATCAAATACTACACTCAAGTCCGTTCCCACTTGTCGGCTGTCGGGCTCGGATTTTAATCGGATGTTCCAGTGGCAGAGTATTTTATATGAAGCTATTCACACTTGTCTTGATTTTGTGTCGGCGCCGACAGGATTTATGTCGGGTTTTTTGCCAGCCATCTACGCCCGGAAAAAAGCGTGTCGCATCTCGCTCGCCTATGAGTAAGTATGACGATGTTCACATTTGTAGGTTGTTGGGGCCGACAACCCGCTCCCCGCTACCCCTTGTTTTTTCCCTCAGTATTGGGCGCACCCATATTTTCTTTCATTAGCTGTCTTTATTCGTTTATTGACAAATAATAATACATCACAACAAGAACTTCGTCGACGTCCATCGCGCACAGTCGCCTCGCGTAGTGTTAAAAACTGGCACCAGCTACGACCGTGGCCGACAACCAATTAGTGTGAACAGAGGCACCGACACCCGATTAAGATCCGGGCCCAACAGCCGACTAGTGGGAACGGGCTAATAATTCGAACCACCTTGCATCTTTCTTCTTACAAAAATATTGTTATCATACAAAAAAAAGTTTTCCCCGGTTGTATACATTTTGTATAAGGACAATGGAAATGACGATGATTGTACCTGTTTCAAAATTGCATAATAGTTTTTGATCAATGTAAAAATTTTTTAAGCGTATTTTAAGCTTTAAATTAAATGACCTAACATTTAATACAGAAATTGCAAGGTGACTCGAACTATGTGTCCGGGAGTGTACAATTCGCATATTGCCAGGGCTCCGCCACTCACTCAAGGTTACGCGATAAGTACCTACGTACGCTGACCGACGTCGGCGCAAGCGGCGCAAGTGGTCATACAAATCTTTCATTTATGAGCATTCGG
>NW_020653850.1:2711412-2729527 GCF_003589595.1 Hyposmocoma kahamanoa
ACGTAGTAACTATTAAGTAATCTGTAATATTGCGTCGTTTTGAACAACGGTCCAATGGAATAGAATTAGCCTTTGAAACGAATATACCGTACACTACTAAATCCTCTGACATTTACGAGTCCCTAAGGTACGGTACGAAGAGCAAAACTCGTGAACGAAAGCTTTAATATCTCTTTAAATATAGCCTGACATTCGGCGTCTCGTAAATATCGCGTAAGGTCGCGCTAATGGAGTCTACACAATGAACCGCGGCTTCAAACCAGGCTTTCGGCTTACTTTAGGCATTTCACTTTGATATCATTACATTTAAGGGTCGAAACACAAAACTGCGATGTCGCATCGCACAAATCTACGAGCTCGCACGACGCATGGTAAGAATTTGCGAATTGCTCCGCATCGCGCATTCCTGCGATCTTAATCTTCTTTGTGTTTTTTCCTATACTTTCTTATCAAAAACAGCAGTACAACACTCTTTTTACGATCCTTGTCGCTACCTGGTTTAAAAAATACGATCAGTACGGTTGATGATCGTCGAAGAAATGGTTACCCGAACCGTGGCAGTGGGATGCCTTGCCGCACGAAATCGCGTCGCAGCAATTCGCTTCGCAATCTTTTGCGTTGCGAATTCGCATCGCGCCGATTCACAGTTTTGTGTGTCGACCCTAAGAGCGGTGGTAGTGGAGGAACGGGTGCTTCTCAATAGAGAAGGACGATAGACGGCTCGAAACCTTGTGCCGCCACTTATGCCTTCAGTTTCTAAGTAACATTAGTGAATATTCGAGTTTTTATTAAATGTCATGATGTTTTACTGCCATGATATTCAATCGTTTTTTTTTATTTGTGAAATAGCTCCACTAATTTGTTATAATTATTAATAAAAAATATAAA
Source organism: Hyposmocoma kahamanoa (assembly GCF_003589595.1). Taxonomy (NCBI): domain Eukaryota; kingdom Metazoa; phylum Arthropoda; class Insecta; order Lepidoptera; family Cosmopterigidae; genus Hyposmocoma; species Hyposmocoma kahamanoa. Next base: position 2,712,301 of record NW_020653850.1, read on the forward strand.
AAATCCTCCGGTCGTATTCGAACCGACGTCTTTCTAGGACACCGGGCCAGACGCTATACGCAACGGAACGAATTAGCGGACATTAAGAATTTTTCTATGTGCTTGTTGCAGATATTTGTTTTGGTTTTTAACGACTTTTTATGCCGTAGCGCCACCTGTGAGAAATTTATTTCTTCACTCAGAGAGGTACCTTACAGCTACCGTCGCTGATTAGAGGTGTCGCTTTATTCATTGCAATATTCAAGTTTTTAGAATGTGACGATGTTTTATTACCATAATATTCAAATTGTTTTTTGTGAAATTGCTCCACTAGTTTGTTATGATTACTAATAACAAAGATCGCTTAGTTGGCAATAGCGTCAGCCACGGTTTGCTAGTCGTAGTATTATATAGATTTTTTTTAAGTGTACGATCTTTGTTATTAATTATTATTACATTAGTTAATGTTTAGTAGCAGTGTTCAAAATTATCAAGATATTTATTTTCTTTGATAATTATCATGACATTTATCTATGCTGATTCTGAGAATGACAAATAGTGATATAACTGAATAAACACCAAGAAAACTTTTTGGGAAAGCGTTTCAACGAATGTAGTATCAATAGAGCTCCTTGTAAAAGAGTTTGTAAAGTTGTTGTAGAAGTACTTACCTATTTCTACCACCAAGCAGTAATTTAAGCATTACTGTACTGATTTTGACATGGGACTTGTCGATTTATGTCTCAGGGTCACTGGCGCAGTAGCAGTGCCCCTCAGATCTTTGCGATTTACAGTTCTGAGTGTCACTGCAACTGCTATGGACAGGCGTGTCGCTTACCACCAGGCACACGACTTATTCGTCCCATCACTTGATATCATAAAAAATAAAGGTTTTTAGATTTATATTTGACACATTTGGACACGCCTCTGATACAAACACATGGCAACATTGCTAGCGGTAGCATTTTGTTGTTCCAGCTTTTATTATATTATAAACACCAACATAATTATCAAGGTCTATTTATCACGATAATTATTGTAATAATTATCACTTCGAACTCCGATTAAGGCTGCGATTTGAGGTAACTAGGCGGTGCGAGGATGTGAAGCGGCACTGTGAGACGGTGCGATGGTTTCCACCAAATCTGTGCGAGGATGCGTATTGAAACTGTGAAACGGTGTGTAGCTGAGCGGTTTGAGGATTTTCTGCCGTTTCACATTGCTCCCTCGCGTACCTCGCACACATTCCTCACTCGCGTCTCTCGCACACATTCCTCACTCGCGTCTCTCGCACACATTCCTCGCATCTCTTTCTTTTTTTTAAATACTTAGCTCCGAGGCTAGGAAAATGAAGAAATCCTATTGGTGGATTTTTTCCTCGCACACCGCCTTGCTACCTCGTGTATCTCCGGTGGAATCACAGCCTCCTTAGACTAAGACCGTATAAAACTGGTTGATGAAGATGAAATGCAAACTCCATGATTTCAAATAACACCTTTTTAAACAAAGTGCACGTTAAAATTTAGTAAACGGGCTTTTTAATTTTATTCCAACAGGTAGGCAGCTCGCTCGGTAGGCGTTTGCGCCGTCACCTTGTTAGCGGTTCCCCATAAACTCGACCTTTTTAACTTTATATATTCGTCGTTTTTAAACCTCGCCTTTGAAGCATTCTCATTTACGTTTTAGTAAACACAACTACGTTTGTAGTTTCACTACACCTACACACACACGGGCAACTAACAGAAAATGCTCCATTACTGGTGTAATAAAGAAGCTTGGGTCTTAAATTTATAAAGGTTGTAAAGAATTGATTAAATACAAGTTTAGTGTAAAAGATGATAGACCAGTTATCAAATCGTTTTTATTTACTTTAGCTGCGTGATTTTATGATCCTATGTAGGATAGTAAAGTTTGAGTTGGACTGAGAATATTGGCAAAATATGTAACACAATAACTCATGATTTTTTTTAAGTAAAATTTAATTTTTTTATATTTAGATTTAAAATTTAATTTAATTTAAAATTAGTTAAAGTGGTCCCGAAGCGACTTCTGATTCGCGATGTCAATATTTTTCACACTTATACGTGGGGCGAACTGTAAGTTTCCGGAATGAATAAGAAAAAAAATACTATAAATGGTCAGAAATGAATTTATTGTTTCTCAAAATATTCCCCGTTAGCGTTAATGCACTTTTTCATAGGAATGAACCAATTTTGGAAACATATGTGGCACTCCTCCGTGACAATCTCTGAAATATATTTTTCATACTCTTCGACAGCCTCTTCAGGTTATGAAAATCGTTGACCGCGTAACTGGTTCTTAATTTTTGCAAATAAATAAAAGTCACAAGGTGCCAGGTCGGGACTGAAGGGGGGATGGCTCATAAGGTCAACGTTGTTCACCTTAAAAAATTCATTTGTCTGTCTGGCCGTGTGAGAACTGGCATTATCGTGGTGCAAGATGATACGGCGTTTACGGTTATTTTTACGGAGTTTGTCAATAACTTCCGGCAAACAAATGATCGTGTACCAATCACTATTCACGGTACAACGATTCTCCAAAGCAACAGTAGCCACGTATCCAGTTTTATAAAAAAAGAAGCAATCATCCGCTTAGAAGCACTTTGCACGCGCGCCACTTGGGTTGGCTTCGGCTCATCTCGAAAGACCCATACGCTCTATTGCTGCTTTGTTTTGGGATCGTAACTATAAATCTATGTTTCGTCACCAGTTAGTATCCGACACCAAATTTGACGCCCCTTCATTGAATCTGGTAAGCATGGCACTGCACCAAATGACGCGATCCGTTTTTTGAGCCTCGGTCAAATTGTGTGGGATCCACCGAGAGCACAGCTTTTTCACATCCAAATGTTTGTGTAGTATTAATTGTATTTGACTCATGCCTATGCCTAAAGATACCCGAATCTCATGGTATGTCACATGCCTGTCTGTTTTGATCATACGGCACAGCATCGTTGTTTTTGTTGTTCACAACAGTGGACGGGAAACCATCACGAAATTCGTCACTGAGATTCACACGACCGCGTTTGAATTCCGCAAACCAGCTATAAATAGTCGTCTTGCATAATGCTTCATCGCCAAAAGCAGTTTGAAGCCGAGCGAAGCTCCGCTGAGCTGTTAAGTTACACTTAAAGTCGTAGAAAATCATACTAAGAACATTTTCACGAATTAAATCCATGGTGATGTAGACAACCAAATTCTAAAATGACGCCACAATGTAAAAACAAGTGACAGTCGGATACAACAAACTGTATTCTACAGCCAAAGAGTTCTATTTTCAAATGTTGTAATTACTTTTTAAATATTGTTTATATAAGTGGCCAGTTCCGGAAACGTATAGTGTGCCCTATGTAGTACTCTAGTGCGTTTTATATTAAGGTGATTCAAGTTATTATAATCTATGTTGGTAGGACGCATCTTGAACCTGCGCCCATCATGTAGGATAGTTTGCAAGAACACCTGAAGCGAGTATTATAGAAGCAACGTTTCTTCCCTTAGGTTACAAGCGGTCGAACACAATCTGTCTTTTTTATGAAATCTCATGACGGGACTATATTAACTAGTAGTTGATGAATTATCTTTATTTGTTACAGGTTGGTGGTGTCACAAAACCAGAGGGCATTGCACATAGTGTTCCCGCACCACTTCTTAGACTCGCCAGAGTGGTTCGGTGTCTCCACAGATGAATATTTTCAGGTAACGTGTTTCTTTTTATATACAATTTTAATTGTAATATTCATACAGGGTTATTTGTAAAACATTAACAACTTCTCAAGACTATTTACTAACATCACGAACAACAGCTTTTGTTGCACTACTTTTTACAAAACTAGTAAATTTAAAAAAAATATTTCAATTTCAAACTGCACAATCAAGCTACACAATCAACGGATCTTGTTCCTTTTCCATGGAGGCGATATTCGAACAAAAGTGTATACCTTGATGGGCTGTTGACTGTACAGTCGATGCTGTCACTTGGGTATCTACTACTTGTATAGAACTTAGTGCAAATAGTGGATATCTAAGTGAGGGCACCGACCTTACTATCTGATATCTATCTATCAGCATACGTAGTTCGTAGAATACGTGAGCTTACCGATGTTGCTACTGCTAGACTAGTTTACTTTAGTTACTTCCATAGTATAATGTCCTGTGGGATTTCCATGTGGGGTAAAGCGGCAGATATTTATCTACTTGAATATCTTATCTGTATTTAAATATGTTAGTTTTTTACCAAAATGTTAATAGAGTTAGATCTAAAACCACAGAATTATATCTCAACGTACTAAACTGTAATTACGATTGCATTTGTCTTACTGAAACCAATTTAAACAACACCATATTTGATGGAGAGCTTTTTGATTCTCGTTATAATATTTATCGGAGAGATCGTGAATCTACTAGCGTCAGTAAGACCGCGGGTGGCGGAGTGCTGATTGCCGTTAAAAAAGAACTAAATGTAATCTGTCATAAGGACTGGGAGAGTGAAGTTGAGGATTTGTGGATCACTATTTCCTTTAAGGATAAGTCTAACATTGCTACTCACGTATGTCTTTGCTATTTACCGCCGGACTTGCCTTCCGAGAATCTTGAGCGATTTTATGATAATTTATTTAAAACTATAACTTACATGCCGACATATGACACTTGTATCGTACTGGGGGACTTTAACGTACCTAGCCTATCCTGGTCACCTGCTGGTCGACCGTATTCGTACCTAATACCTAACAGTCCCTCTGATAGAAAGTCAAGACTATTATATGAGTGCATGTCTCTTTGTAACTTGCATCAATTTAATCACATTGTTAACGACCTTGGACGTACATTAGATTTAGTACTGTCATCTACTTCTAGGAATATTACAATTACTGAAGCCACTCCATTAACTCGCAAGGATCGGCATCATCCTTCATTAGAAATAACTATCAAAGATAATTTACAAAAACCTAAGCATAATAAACGTTTTAATTTCAATAAATGTAACTATGACACAATACGATTAGAACTTGATCAAATAAATTGGGCCGATGAATTATCCTGTCCTGATGTCGATTTAAAAGTTGATTGTTTTTACTCTGTGATAAGCAAGGTTATTCTCAGGCATGTCCCCCTGAAAAGATCTCTAAATTACTCTTATCCCACCTGGTTCTCACCCGCTCTAGAATTATGCCTAAAGGAAAAACATAAATTTCATAGGAAGTATAAAATGTTTGGGAACCCAAGAGATTATGATACCTTTTCGTTATTGCGACTAAGAGGTAAGACTCTTTTAGATCAGTGCTACAAAGATTTCGTGTCGGCCTCTGAGGGAGCCATTAACAGAAACCCTAAGGCTTTTTGGAGTTTTGTAAATAACAAAAAAGCCAAGGTTGGGATGCCTAGTACCATGAAACTCGGAGACATCTCTGCATCGGATGGATTGGCGATTTGTGAGTTGTTTTCTCAGTACTTTGGATCGGTTTTCGAGGACTGTCCTCAGTTGTCAGTTTCAGATCTTCCACCACTATGTAACAATGTACTATCTCACATCACATTGACAGAGAAGGATATAGCGAATAAGTTAAAATCACTAGACCAAAACAAAGGTGCGGGACCGGATGCAATACCTCCAAAATTCCTCAAAGAATGTGCATCTCAGCTCAGCATTCCCTTGCTCCTAATATTTAACGAATCCCTCGTCACTGGGACTTTTCCATCTGTTTGGAAACTAGCGCATGTCATTCCTATTCATAAATCGGGAGATCCGTCTGTTTGTGAGAACTATAGACCCATAAGCATTTTATCGTGTGTTGCCAAAGTATTCGAGTCCGTTGTGTATGATTATATCTACTTTCATGTGAAGTCATCACTCGTAGATCAGCAACATGGTTTTGTGAAAGGTAAATCTACTGTATCAAACCTACTCGAATATAAAACGTACCTGTGTTTAGCTTTTGCTAAAGGTGGACAAGTGGATGCAATATACACCGATTTCCGGAAAGCCTTCGACAAAGTAAACCATAGGCTGCTTTGTCGTAAGCTCTCATGGTACGGAGTTCATGGTAGTCTTTTAAGATGGGTGAGTTTGTATTTGATGAATCGCAGTCAGCTGGTTGCCGTCAAGGGTCTCAAATCCAGTGCTATCCAAATCAAATCTGGAGTGCCCCAGGGTTCTCACCTGGGACCATTATTTTTCATAATTTTTATAAATGACTTGGTCACTAAGCTAACCTGCTCTTGTCTCCTGTATGCCGATGATCTTAAAGTATTTAACAAGGTAGAGAATAGTGGTGACTGCGTTTCTTTGCAGAGGGATGCTACCACGATTGCGGAATGGTGCAAACAGAACTGCATGTACCTACACGTCGATAAATGTTTTATTATGTCCTTTACTAACAAGCGACACAAAGTATACTTTGATTACGTTATCGAGGGTGCATCACTTCAGAGAAAGTCGGTTGCTAAAGACTTGGGCGTGTACTTTGATGAGAGGCTTACTTTTAGGGATCATTATAATTTTCTAGTATCAAAAACTTGCAAAATGTTGGGATTTGTCACTAGAACTACTAAAGAATTTAAAAACCCCAAGACCCTTATTACACTGTTTAATACTTTAATTAGAAGCACTCTTGAGTATGCCTGTGTCGTATGGTCACCTTTCTACGAGGTTCACTCTAAACGTTTGGAAGGCGTACAGAACAGAGCTCTCAAAATAGTAAGTTACAGATCGCACATGGGTCGCAAATTGTCGCGATACGAAGAGAGGTTATCCCATTTTAAGGTTATGTCCTTGAATTCAAGACGTAGGGTACAGGATCTTCTACATTTACATAAATTGCTTCACGGCAGCCTTAAATCGTCAACGCTTCTGTCCCATATTAATTTTAACATCAAGTGCAATCCACGACGCCTTCTTAGACCATTCGTATTGAATGTGTATATTAATAATACTTCTTTTTACAACCCTTTGACGAGAATGTGTCGGGCCTACAATGACCTTATGGCTGACCCTGGCGATGATGTAGGGATGGATATATTTGATGGTAATGTTAAAAGATTTCGCAATCGAATCCACAACCACCACGGTTTCTCTCTTTCATGGTTATAGTCATAGTAATTTTTTATTTAAGGTTACACTTTTATTTATGCCTAAGTATTTTATATTAATTTACAAATAATTTATATTTCAAACAATATTGTTTACTCATGATTGGTCATGCTGTATGTACATGTTTAGGTTTACATTCAAGAGTAGAACTAGTAGTAATGTTTAAGCTTTGGTTAAGGAGTGAATGTAAACTGTTTTGTACATCTAATAAATAAATAAAAAATAAAAAAAAATATACAAACCGTATTTGTGTTGCAAACACGAGCGATTCGTTCTATGTGCCGTTTAGGTTCTCGGATTTCTCTCAGAAAAGTTTAAGGAGACTGGTATCATGACGGTAGCACCATAGTACATTTACTCAAATATTTTGTATGCTCGTAAAAATATACAAAATTTCGTTAAGAAAGAAGATATCCATTATATTATTCTTAGAACTAAGTTCAAACTCATAATACCACGATTTCGTTTAACTAAGGTAAACGATTCTTTTATGGGGAATTGTATACGTTTTTACAATAAGATTCCGGAGCCTATATTAAGATTACCAGTCCTAAGTTCAAAACTTACATTAAGTTTTTTTTTATTATAGCAAGCGGCATTTAGTACAATTTAATTTTTAAATGTCAAGTTGACGATCTCGATGCCCCAATCGTTTGAAGATCCCGGGTGCTTTCCCGGTAGTATCAATATGGAAAATGATTTTTTCCAAATTGAATGAATACCTTTGCTCTGATATCATAGTACAGGGAATTCCCTAGTTGGAGATCAGGTTATCTGACAAAATATATAGTTATTATTATAGCTTGCCGTGCATTTAATCCTCTACAAATATGCCTTGAACTCGATCATGTAAGTTTTTGAAAGAACAGTTTTTATGCCTCAGAATCTGAGAATCTCCGTGTTAGGTGTGTAAATTTTTAAAACATGTTAACGCCTGCACTGCATCTGGTCGCATTACACAATTTCTGCATGTCTCTAGAAGTTAAAAATGTAAGTATTTTCTACTTTGTGATTAAATTTCTTAAATGTCAACGTGTTTTACCACCATGATATTCAATTATCTTTTGTGAAATTACTACTATGTACTTCTAACAAGAAGGCGCTGGTTCGATTTCAACCTGATCGAAGGAATTTTTTCCTAGTATTTCGACCTCTGTATTAAAATGTTCTACTTTATTGAAGTGGGAAAATGGTTGGTTCTCCAGTGAGAAGTCGACGGACCGAATTCCCGTGATCTTAATTTTTAAATTATGTACAATGTTTAGAAGTAATAATACCTCTCGCTAAGAGCGTTTGATTGATGACGCTACGTCCGATTCGTATCAGTTCCGAATCCGAGAAATGTCGGTCCGAAAAATCACAGGGATCGTTATACCGCTAGGTGTACCAGGGATATTCGTGTTTCCTCGGGTTGGAATCGGACTTCCTGCACAAGCGACAAGCGAAGTGGGAAAAAAAGTGCACTCTCGTATGTTCCTCAGCGACGATTTTTTCCTACGACTAGCTTTTCTTTTGCCAGCGACTTTTCTCATCTTTATCAGTTGCAAAAGCTTGTATGTGTCCTGCCTAATTACATGATATCTGGGGATATGCAGTTCGCCCTTTGATGGTCTGCAAAAGCTTACGCTTCTGTCGAACTAGTCGCAAAACTTCGTTATTGGTGACTTTCTGAGTCCCTGATAAGTGCAACATTGTTCAGTAGGCATTTCAAATTACTAAATGCTTACAAAAGAATGCTGTGAATGACGTTAAACGTTTGTGGTAGAATTCTTACTCGAAGATACTTTTTAAAACTGCGCAGCGTGTTGTCAAGGTTTGTTTGTAATTAAAGAACTTGTTTCCTGTTTACCTGATCAGCTTTTAATAATTATGACACTTTTATGCAATGTCCTCAGAAGGTTATTGCTTGCTCTGTCAATTAAAAACCCATTTTTTTTCACCTTCAAAATTAAAACTTATTTATACGTATTTTTGACTTATAGATTTATTATAAAGAAAGGTTTCAAAAATTGAGATAGTGGTTTTTTAAATGTTTTAAGTTAGATAGCGCTATTTCTATTACACAATTAGATGCGAAATTATTATTGCTATTTATTGACTAGTATAAGAAAAACTAAAAGAGCGTATCTCAGAGATAGCATCTCTCAGCTTATCAGGGCAGTACTGCCCTCGTAACAATAAAAGGCACAACTATGCGTCCTTTATACGACAGTTTGCCCTTTTTCGTGCCAAGGGCAGAGTATAAGAAGTCAGTTTTTTCCTTGTAATATTATTCAAATATTGATCATGAGCTAAATTTATTTTCTGAACTTGACAAATATATAGCATTGTGTGTTACAGACTAATTTATAATTAACGTTTTTTGATATGTGTAGATGGTGCTAATCCTAAACAAAATATAAGAATAGCCGGCACTATCCATAAAAATCGGTGCTATAAGCGCCATCTTTGTTCATTTGTTCTCCAATTCTTATAACTCAATCGACTAGTATTGTCGATTGAGTTACAAGAATTGGAGAGGATGTGGATTATATTTTTCTGTATCCAATGAAGTAATAAACATTTTCGACGTACTTCACTTATGCCATTCTTCGAATTGGGGTGCGTTAGTTTGAATTATTCCTTTCAAAAAACTGTAGACAGCAGACGTTGGTCAAATTTAATAAAAACTTTTTCATACGGGGTATTGAATGAATTAATGATATTTGTTTGCTTAAAATATGGTTCACCGATATTGGCATGCAAATCTATGGACATATACATTTTGGCAGCTGAACAATTGTAAAGCAATTCCTATTAATTATTAAGATTAACATTATATTATCTATAATACCTAATAAGTTTTATAAAAACAATAATATATTATTGTGAAATTTAAAGTAGTCCTTAATGGAATAGATTTTTTTAACAAGCACAGTAGTCACAAATCGGAAAAAACAGTCCAGAATCACAGCCCAGTCAAGAAAAAGAGCAAAACGATATCACATCTACTATGTACGAAGCACAAAAGCAGACTGACAAACAAAACAATATCCCGTGATATCTCTACAATATTTTTTCTTTCATTCGCACCTACATAAACCGTCGCTTGTCTCACTCGCACGGTGCGTCTTAACTTAAGGACAATAGGCGCGGGACCGTTAGAACTGCTACCTGGAGCGTCCCAACTACTTTTTTTTCCACGAAATGCAATACAAATCCTAGATTGTTATACCTTGTTAGATAGCTGATGAAACGTAGATATTTTATAACTTATCTGCCCATCAACTGCCATAATATTTTTTTTAGATATCCCTTAGAGAAAAATAAACTTTCTAATTTTTTTTTTAATTTTTTAACTTTCTCTTTTCTACTACGGCGTATTGAATTAACTTATTCACTATTTTAATGATTGAGGTCCTAAAGCATCTTATCACACATGTAAAAATGCAATAATTATAATAATAAGACACACAAAATAAACAATTAAATTTAGTAGCCTAAAAATCGGCAATTTTGAATAAAAAAAATAAAAGTCAAATATCTCGAAAAGGGTTAAGTTTAGGGTAGGGTGTTTCATAGTAAAATAAGTCAGAAATGATGAGTACTCCACGCCATTAACGGATCTAGCACGACTTTTCCTGTAACCCTGTATATCTTCAATTTTACTGTATATTTTTTCCAAAGTCATTGATTTCACACTTTCACTGTTATGCGGAATCTACCAAAGCCATTTGAGGTTGTATAGACTCTTTAGCTATTGTAATGTAAAGTCTAAACGAGGCGCTTTTCTGAATTTGGAGAATTAGTTTTTTAGTTTACTTTTAGTTTCAAGTACAACGTGTCGTTAGAGTGGAAATGAGACAATTTTTGCGGATCGCACATACTTGGTTATTCAACAACTAAACGTTTAGGCCTCGCCCATAAACAGCTCGAAAGTTTGGTTTGTTTTATAAAACAAATATACGCGAACTAGATTAAAAAAAAATTGCTTCAAATACAATGTTTAACAATCGCGAATAACTAAGAACTCTCTATCATTTAGTTACATGTTTCCTTTTGCTGTCGCAGTTCAAAACAAATATTGTATTGTATTGTTATGATAATTACTTTCATGTCTTTCAGACATATAAATATGACCAAGAACATTGAATGAAATGTAAATATTGTTACGAAACACAGAATAGTAATTAAACCATATGTGATAAGCGATCGTAAAGCGATCTGCGTGTAGCCGGTTAAAACCGCTTTCACTCTCGTTCCAGCTGAATATATTAAAAAAAAAATTTAATCGCCTCTCTTTGTGCGAGGAAATGCGATATATATATGCTTAAATAACGTTAAAGAAATAATAACGCACACACTTTTTTAGGTTATGAGTACAGTAAGAAGAAGTAATGAGATTTTTTTCTACGGACATCCACCTAATCTAAAAAGAATCACAAACGACGAAACGGTTTGCCAATACGCGACTGAAACTCCGTCAATATATAATTAAATGTACAGGTATTTCTTTCGAATAAATTGTTATTTATATTTATTAATACAAAGATCGAACACTCAAAAATTCCTTCGATCCGACGTTTTCTAGCTTACCGTGTCAGATGCTATACCAACTAAGCCACGGTAAGCTAGAAGACGTCGGTTCGAATCCGGCCGGATCCGAAAAATTCAATAAAAATTTTAAATTGTTATTTTATTTTCATTTGACGTCCTTGTATGTATTTATTTTTTTGTTATACTTATTTGTTTTTATGTTAACTATGGGGTTGGCTAAAAAGTCCGCGCAGTATCAAAGTATAATTGAAAATTTGATAAATTATGTATGGTTACATGTTGATCTACAATATTTTGCCGTCTTTTGGGTAATTTTAGAATTTCCCTTTCATAAAAAATCCTGCCTTTACTTAGAAAATACAGCTCTTGTCGTTTAATGATCTCTTCATTAACATCGTGTCCATTTAAACAGTTTTGTAAAGACCGAAACAAGTGAAAAACTCTGTTGTGGCTGTATCGGACGAATGACACGGGATGAGGTAACACATTCCAAGCTAACAATACAATGCAATAATTTTTGACGGCTTTGTAAAGATATGTGAGGTTGGGCATTATCATGATGCAATACAACACCTTTAGGATTCACTAGTTCGGGGCGTTTTCATGAATGTTATATAGATAGGTACCTACCTATTTAAAAACAAACTCTTGAAATGCGCGCTAAAATTTTATTTTTAAAATAACCATAAACAATAAACTTTTCCGCCTATTCTTGAAATGCGCGCTAAAATTTTGTTTTTAAAATTACCATAGGCAATATACTTTCCCGCCTATTCTTGAAAGTCGCGCTAAAATATTATTTTAAAAAAGGCAAAAACCGCATCGACTTTTTGAACAACCCATTATTATTATTTATATCAGCAATGATCATGTTATGTGTTGACATTGTATTTTAAATGTAATGTTGTGTTATTGATGATATTAAATAATTGATTATGTATGTAAACACTGTATTGTAACACAAAACAAAATTATGTATGTTAACAGCAATTGAAAATATTAGTGTACAAAGGCGACATTATAACTATTCATATAACTGTAGAAAGACAGCCTTAAAACGTGAACCTTGTATAAACGGCCAGCAGCCAAGTTGATTATATTTTTGCCGTCAATAATGTGCGCATTACTGCGTTCCGGTTTTGAAGGGTAAGGGTACTTGGTGACATTAAAGACACATAGCGCTTGTCACTTGTCTCAGAGTGACGGGTGCGGTGGCAGTGTCCCTCAGATCTTTGCGAATTAAAGCTCTGAATGGCACTGCAACTGTTACGGACAAGCGTGTCGCTTTCCACCAGGCGCACGACTTGTTCGTCCCGTCAATTGGTATGGTAAAAAAAATTATTCATTTTGATCAGATCTCTAGAGAACTTGTGCTATATTTTGTCATATTAAAATGTTTTTCTTTAAGTGTAATTAACCTACCAGCAATAGGTTTCGCTCTTGATCTAAAATAGTCCTGTTTCTTATGAAAGTGATAAAAGAATTCAAATTTCCTTGAATAACACTTTGATTTATTAATCGAAGCGTAGCGAGCGAAGCTTTCTTGGCATCCGCACAAATGCACAATCTACGAACGGAAAAAGTTACAATTCTACACGTACTGACGAAGCTCAAATTTTGAATTTGTATCTGTGGTCTGTGGAAAAAAAATCGATTGTAAAATTTTGTGCGCGCTAATGTGATAAAAAGGGAAAATAAGAAACTCTGCTTGGCTAGGGAAACGACATCCCGCCATGACTCATCATTCATTCCGTGTGAGCTATACATATAATTAATTATGCAAAGCTATACGTTTTGACAAGGGTGGCCAGAGAGAGCAGGGAAACGGGAAACGTCACAGAGTATAAAAAATACGTTCAGCTTTGACATTAACTTGTATTCAGCCTACGTACTAATAATTTACATAATTGCTTACTGACAAAATTATACTAACAGTAGCAAGTAAAGAGCAGCGGTAAATTCTTGTGTATTTCATGTACACAGTCCGAAATATTATTGTACTCAAACGATGGTAATAAACTTCTGCTGTCCCAATTCTTTTCTTTCGATACAATGAAATCATTCTTATAAGAATCTCAGTCTATTAACATTAAAAAAAAATCACTTTGTGTGAAAAAAAATTTATGAAATTTGACCAACTTCTGCTGTCCCGATTTTTTCGTCTCATTCAATGAAATGATCCCTTTATGAAACTGAGTCCAGCAGCACTAAAAAAATTTGATCAATTTCATTCATTTTTATGGACAACTCACGCTTGACCAAAAAATTGATTATGTCAAAATTGTTTTCACAAAAAAAAGACTTAATGGTCTCTAAGACAGTTTCCTTGTATTTTCTATGGTTTCGGACTTCCCCATACTGTCCCATTCAGAAAAAACGCAATTATAAACTGTAATGCAGCCTATGTGTGTCAACGATTCAAGATAGCGTCCCGAGGTTGCTATGAATCTAGTTACCGAGCTTGCAAGGAAGTTTAGATAAGGAGCTGATTTAGATGCTCCGACTCGAAGCAGGGGGCCAACTTATCGAAAGGCATTCATTTCTGTATGTTCGCAAAGTTATTTGAAAGTTTTAGAATATTACTTTTGAAACTTCACCTCTATTACTGTTATTAGCATACGTGTGGGTTTTATAAAGTTTAATTCCAAGGTAAACATGGGTCTTCTCGCCCATACAAACATTACAAAACAGTTTTCGGTAAACAAAATGTTTATAACGGGGAAAAGTATTTGTATTTAGATGACCGTATGAGTTTCATTATAATCCTGGTATGTAGGTGAAATATCGAAGTTGATGTGACCTTTTGGATGAGAACAGCATACAGGCTGTCATAATATAGTTATTGTTGGGAACGCCACAGTTTTTGTAATTTAACTATTGCTCGAAGCATAACAAAACGCTTATCATGTTTGCGGGGTGTTCTACTTTGCACCACTAGATATTGTCCCTACCACATACGTAACGATTCTTTTTGTGCAAACTAACCTTCCACTTTTTATTTGTTCTTCCAAAAGACAACCGTTTTACCGATTACCGGCACTACTTCCGTAAACTACCTATTGCCAATATATTACAGTAAACGATAAATCGTCTTTGATTTAACGACCTCGTCGAGATTCCCTACATACTCTGCTTGAGACTGGGGGGCTACAGTTATATTTTGACAATGTAGTGTAGTCTGAAGTACATAGTTCAACATTGTACTAAGAGATGATGCTTTAAAGCATAGTTTTCCAAAGTGGTTCTTACCGCACCCCAGTGGGCGCTAAAGTCTTAAGGCGGTAGGGGCCTCGGAAGCAATTGGGGGAGTTGATGCTGTCCAGTGGGTGCTAGCTACCTCATTTGAAAAATAAACTTGAATAGGTATTTTATAGCTTTAATGTTTTATGTGTGTACTACAAAATAACCAATACTTCAGGTATGTAAACATTCAATCATCCTTAAAACGAAACGTACGTACAAGAATTTTACGTAGTTTAAGATCGAACTGAATCAATTGCGTTGTGTTCTTGCATCTATTCTAAAATATAATGTTTAACAATATTTTTTCCCCGACTTGTAAAAATATATAAAAATATATTTATAACTAGGCATAAACTAAAACGCAAAATTATACTAGCAAAGTCCATGAACGGCTCTTCGTCGTTATTGGGGCAGCTTTCGCCATCCTTCTTTCAGTTACAATTTTTCAACAAAGAGTTTTTTTACAGATTGTGTCTCGTACTCAAAGACTTCTCACAATGTTCCAGGTGTCAATAATGGCGATGGAGGAGTCCCGCGTTCTGGTGTGGCATCGAGACAAGTTGAAGCTCTCTATTATGTCTGATGCGTTTCTACAGGCAGTCTTCGACCATATACTAGGTCGCGATGTAGTTCATAAGTTAATGCAGGTATGCCTTTTTCTTCTTGTTTATTTATTATTAAATTTGACCAACTTCTGCTGTCCCGATGTTCTTCGTCCCATACAATGAAATCATCCTCATAAGAAGCTGAGTCTATCAGCATATTTAAAAAAAATTGTCTATTTTATACGTTTTGTATGAAAAATATTTTATAAAATTTGACAACTTCTGCTGTCTCGATTTTTTTCGTCCCATACAATGATATGATCCTTACTTAGAACTGAGTCGATCAGCACCAAATAAAATTTTGATCAATTTTATTCATTTATGCTGACGCTTGATCAAAAAATTGACTATGCCAAAATTGTTTTCACAAATAAAGACTTAATGGTTCCTAAGACAGTTTCCCAGGAAACCATACCAGTATCTTATACGGTTTCGGATTTCCCCATATTGTCCCATTAAAAAACACTGTACATATTCGCGTTTATAAATGGATAATTAAGTATTATGTATAAATAAAAATATCACATTATTCGCAATAAGATCCATTCAGTATAATTTTTTATTTTCAAACTGTGTTTTCTCAATTCACAATTTTGAGATACGACAGTGTTCGATAACGAATTCATGTGCGAATTGTTTGTTATCCATAAATAGGGCACTTATTACTAATAATAGCTTAAAAAAATCTATAATAAATGCAGTTTTTCACTCTCTTTTAACATTGCTCAATATGACGTGAGCTGTGTTGTTTTGCTAAGCTGTTTTAAATACAGGTGTTTAATAATTAATCAGCAAAGTCTTCCTAATCATGTAATTCCAAAATGTTCCAGGTGTCGGAAACTATGGCTGTCAGCAACGGGCACCTGCCAAATAATTACGAAGAAGGGGAAGACAAACCAATGTTGGTGGTGAAAAAAGCAGGTGATGGACCTGGGATCACTGCGTTGCTAAATCGACAGCTGCAAGGTATGGAGTGTCTAGTGTGATAGGTGTTGTTCTATATTTGCAATAGTGGGATTCAACGGTAAAGGTTGTGGGAAGCAACTAGGATGCTAAGGTAAAAGAGGATTTAAGGTGAGACTCTTGCAGAGGTACTGCGATGGAAGAATCTTGTTATGTGTGAAGTGTGTTGTTCTGTATTTGATTTTTTTTTAAATTAACTTTATATTCAATTGACTACATAACTCTTTGTCTTAGTAAGTATATAACGACAATAAAGGGGATTCAAAAGGGTTGTAGGACGTAATTAGGGTGCAAGGTTATGGGGATTAAAAGATTGAAATAGCTTTGAAGACTTATTTGGATGAAAGGTTGTGGTTGTTCCTTTAGGATAACAACGGAAAATGAAGCTTTTATCTGTGATAGTACATAGCTGATAAATGCGAGTTGACCATTAGGCTGCTAATTGCTTGGCTGCATATTTGCAGTTAATGCGTGAAGTCGTAATCAACTTATCAACGCATTAACTGCATGCAGTCTATCTCGGCTGCGTGAAATCTGTTTCGACTGCATGCAGTTAATGCGTGTAGTCGTTATCCGAGGCCTCGACTGTATAAGGTTGATTACGGCTTCACCCATTAACTGCAAACATGCAGTCAATCTGTTAGCAGCCTTAGAGGACCGATGGTGCAAAATAGCAGCGCTAATATTTGTTCTTTTTTCCTTTTCATTCATTTTTTTAATTTAAAATTAATTTCAACACAGGCACATAATTTACTTCCATTGTTACATATGGTTTTCTATAACGTTTCATACTT
>NW_020653850.1:2729537-2769588 GCF_003589595.1 Hyposmocoma kahamanoa
TCCACAGGTAAAATTTTTACACTTGAAAACGTCATTTTTTAAGCTATACTGCTCGGTCACTGCGCTGACTTCCCTGAGAAGAACGAGCAAGAAACTCTAGAGATAGCTCTTTTCAAATAAACTTAAACCCTATGGAATACATTTTGAATCATTTGTGTGGAATCTAGACTCACGTTGCCTTTCTGTACATCTTTATCTAACTTTATCTACAATTTTGTAATGACTTTTCTATTAAAATTCTTTTGTAAAGTAAGTTTTAAACTTAGGAAATGGTAAACTTAATAAATGCTCCGGAATCTTATTGTAAAAACGTATACAGTTCCCCATAACGCGACGAATACCAAATAGCCATTGTTATAACTAGTTGGTTTTACATTGAGGAGCTGCAATTTCTATTGATAACAAACAAATCAACTAGATGGCGCTTATTGCTCAGATTTTTGGATAGTGTCGGCTATTATTTTATTTTGTTTAGGATAAACGCCATCTACCCATTGTAAGAAGCGTTAATTTATAAATTAGTATGGAACAGGCGAAAAGAAAATAATTTAGCTCATGCATGATCAATATTTGAATTACAAAGGAAAAACTGACTTCTTATATTTCATATTAAAGAGGAATTAGTAGGAATTAGGATATTATCGAGTATATAACCAGAAATACAGACGAAATGTTATTTAATTTGTTTGAAAACTATTCTGACGGGTGTCGTCAATTGTTTCACTTCAAATCGACTAATTTTAATTTGAGCTTTGTTATAATGCACGAAAATTGAAAAATGACATATTTAATTGCCGATGAAATGTGATTCCGTTTGTTTTGTAATTAGATGTTTTGCTGTTTTTTTCCCACACCACCGAATGGAACAGCCCCCCATTGTTAGAGATAATATCTTTGTATTATATTTATATTACAATAAGTACAGAATATTTTTGGAATATACGGCGACGTACACACAGGTCAGTTATTGACGCTGTACTATTTCCGCTTTCTAATTTGTGATTTCAGTGCAAACGGGAGTTGATATTTAAAAGTGGTATAAGGCCCATTCACCTGATAGTTTGCCAGGGATGGATGACTCTTGTTTCGTCTCTATTTCTGGTTATATACTCGATGTTTGATATCCACGGCCACGGCCAAACTGCCTCCGTGGCCGAACGGTTACCATGCCGGACTGCCACGCAGAGGTCCCAGGTTCGATTCCCGGGCCGGGAGAAATAGTTGTATGGCCTACAATTATTTCTCTCGTGAGTTTGGGTGTAATTTGTGGTTGTCTATGTGTGTGTCCATGGCACCCGCGACACAGGGTTTCCCTAGTGCGGGGCTATGTTGAGTGTGTGCGTTATTTATTATTTATTATTATTATTTCCATAATATAAACTATTTCCAGGCTATTGAGCGCTATCTAGACCTAAGACGGAATTTTGACCTTTTACATGGTTACGATCTGCAGTATGGAGATTAGCAAACCTCTAGAGTTAATTAGTTCATGCCAGAATTATCTATGGTGAAATCCCAGCTCCTTATACAGTGTACGCAATATTATACATAAATGTGTGCTTGGTTGAAACTAGTTATTACGTTCATGAATAATACAGAACAACACATTGTCATTTAATACATCAAGTAGATAGTAATTTGATTATTTCATATTTATTTTTACATTCAATTGTAGTTGCCCGTATATGACCAAAATCTCGATTGAAAATATCTCGTGGGATCTTTCATTTACATACATGAGAATCATTAAGTTATAATATAAATCGCACACTTAATTGAATTTAAATTTAAAGTAACATTTTTGGGAAACTGACAGAATAGGTTTTCAAAAATTACGTACTAAAATAAAATAAGTAGTTTTCTTTTTTCAAGTCTTATAGAAATTAGTCATATTTCAGTCATATATTTATCATATGGTTATATATGATAATAAAACTACTTTACCTTTTTTCGTATCAAAAATATTTTTTTTTTCATCAACCATATGGCAGGTACCTACGTATATTTAGTAACAAAATAAAAGTATTATGTCGTCTGATTAAAGGTAAAACCATATAAGTGAAATTTTCCACAAAAGTTTTTAATTTATATAACTATGGTAAGAAAACCACTATCTTTCTGCACGTGAAGCTCAATAACAAAAAGCTATAAACTTATTGAGTTTTATCTGCAAAAAGATGGTGAATTTACATAGTTTGGAGATTTTTGTGGAAAATGTCACTTATGTGGTTTCACCTTTAGGCAGACAATATGTTGTTTCATATCAAATTCAATTTACTCATATTTGGCTGCAAGTAAATGGTATATTTGTCTGCTAAACCAAAGTAATATAGTTTCTTATATATTACATAGAATTTAGTCATATTTTGCACAAACAAGATGGTATATTTGTCTGCGAAATAAAACTAATATACCGTTTTTCATATCGAATAAAATTTAGTAATATTTGATTGCTGTCACGTAGTTTCCCAAAAATGATTATCGCCGCATTATTATTGAGGGTATGATAGGGCAATGCCAGAATCACCGTGACAGATGCCCCAGATAGAATTGTAAAATCTAAAAGAAGTTTTTTACTTTTTATAGTACATTTAGATTTCTAGTATTTAATAGAACTATTCTTGACTCCAGAAACGTAATAATAGGGTATTGTTGCAAAAACATTAATGTCTTCCTTGTAGTTACACAACTTCTAGAAATTACAAGTATTTTTACTTGGACCTAGAAAAATTTCATAAGCTATACAGTATCTGGCATTGTCTTTTTGAGATTCTGGTCAATATTTACAAACAGTTTACCTATAAAGCTCGTAGATAGTCTGAATTTAATAATCTAGGGTTATTACAAAATTCATCAAAATTAGTTTATTATTGTGTTCCGTGCTGTATTTGTTGTTAAAAACATCAAAGAACTGTATTCAGCAATATGCAGTTTTATAAATCATAATATTTAGGACTTTAGACGACCAGAGACCCGTGATCTCGGCTGCATGAAGTTGATAACGACTTCATGCAGCCGAGATCGATAGCATGCAGTAAATGCGTGAACTCGTTATCAACATCATACAGTCGTAGTCTCGGCTGCAAGAAGTTGATTACTACTTCACGCATTAACTGCAAACGTGTAGTCAATCTGTTAGCAACCTTATGATTTGAACCTTCTGCGACATGCAGGTTTTATCATATTTTATACGTAAAGATTAAAAGTCATAGGTACATGTCGCCACAGAGATTCAAACCGCCAACTTGTCTATTGAAAGCAACCGTTCCCCTACTGAGTTACCACCGCTTAAAAGTATACTAACATTTTACAATCAAATATCTGGTCTAGACTACAAAAAAACTCAAAAACACATAAATAAGTAAACTGTTCCAATGAATAGTCTCTACAAAGTGGGCATACCTAAATGATGACTAAAAAGCAGATAATAAAACAACTGTACAGATATATTGTATAGAATTGCACCATGTTGTAGTATGGTACGGGACACTAACTAAATCCATTACATTAATTAATTGGATGTCTATGTTGTATGTCGTACGATTGTTATAGTTCGACGTTCGGGCAAACAAACAAGCAAGACTGAAGCTATGGCCAAGGATGAAGGTCCTTTTTTTCTTTGTCATAATTTTAGTTGTTCGTCTTGAATATTGTTTGCCTGAGCTTTTTAACTTCAGTATGTCTGCTTACAGCTTTCGCTTTTGACTGCTAGGTTTATTATGCTATTTTTTTTTAGAGAATTGTTTTATTAAGTAGCTCCTCGAGATTTATCTAAGTTGACATACTGAAGTAGTTGATGTTAGCTAATCTTTCGTGTTTTTGAAGCAGGGACCGATATAGGTACGACTTATTGTGCGTTTCAGCGGGAGCAAAATTGAACATAAATGTCATTACCGTAAGATAGAATTTATAATACCGACAAAATCGATATCACTAATCGAAGGCAAAAAAGCACGTTATGGAGTGTATCGTATCCGAAGTCCAATTTTGTATGCCCTATAAAACGTTTACAATGGTTAACTGTGTGGATCTCTGTTTTAATGCAGTTATCTATGTTCTGTTTAAATTATCATCAAAATCAAAAAAATATATATTGAATTTAGAATTCTTAGTTCATAACATAGATTACTGCATCATAGAAGCCCTACGGACGATATTGTTTACAAATTGGGAGCGCGTTTATATTTTTATCTATTGTTAGGTATAGACTTCGCCTAAGGACCATACCGTCTGATATCTCCCTGTTAACGTCTAATAATACCTTCTAACTTAAAAATATATAAATCACCCTAATCGTGTAAGCAAAACCGTCCAAAATCCAAATAAAAAGGTTAGTACGTATTCATATTGCTACTGTATGTTGTATTGCTTGCGTTTGTCGCGACCAGCCGGCGAGCACGCGCCGCTGCTGCGGGGCCCGACCGCCAATCACATCTGCTGAACGAGTTACCCCCTCCCATCGCCCAGCCTTCATACCTATCATTCCTCTCTCCCGTATTACCTTCTAACCATACAATTCGTTCATTGTCCTATTCTCGAATATTAACACTGCTCGTTATATATATATGTACAAATAAATACTTATTTATGTTATTATTTATATAAAAATCGCTACGATAGAGGAAGAGCTCCGGTCTGGCAAACAGTCGCTGGTTTATATCGAACCGGACCGAAGGAATTTTTCTTTGTGTCTGTTCATCCTCTGTACTAATAATAACAACAAACTAGTGGAGTATTTTCACAAAAAAACATAAATATATAATAATAATAAACATATAATAATATACAATCAAATTAATATTACTTATCTATGGAATATTATGATGCATTGGAATTTTAAATACTCGTTGCCAGAATTTTGATGTTACATTTAGTTTTATTAGAGATGTACGCCGATCGTAAAATCGTCGACAGCAGCGTCTGATTGATGGTTTTCCAACTGATAGCGGCGTGATCGGCGTGAAATCGGCGTGGCATATTTCATCAACCTTTGAATTAATTTGCAACGTTTTTTACACTTGAACTTGTAGTATAGCGGGATATGTTGGTACTGTTCGTAAAAAATCGGTTTGAAGAATGTTTCTTCTTTTTATCATATCGATGGCATACATTATAATGCTTACCATCATTTTAAAAGAATTTGCCGATCAGCGTAGAGTACACGCCGATTATTGTCCGTGGTGCGCCAGAATAAGGATAAGTAAATATAAGGAAAGAAATGGTAGGTCGTGCGGTGAGGCACCTTTCGGGCACTCTAAAAAGTAACATAACGACTGTACTATCTCAATTTTCTAAAGATTTCACTTTTCAATACCATTTTATAATATTCCATACACCACAGCGTTGCAAGGAATTCCATCTCAGATACATTTAATTTTGGCGTAGAATCGACTTCATTCATTTTGTACAGTCAACAGCACGCTAAGCTTGACACTTGACACTTTGAACTTTGGACCGTTGTTATCGTAAGCGGCATAGAGTTGGATTTAAATCTCAAGTGTCAAGCTTGACGTTCTCTTGACTCTGTACTAACTTCTAACCAGATACTATATAAATGACGCAAACAATTCTTTTCTTCGTCCTGTAAAATTGTCAAAATTGAGATAGTACCGGTTGCCAGTACACAGTCGATAAGCATGTTTTTAAATGGCATTCACATAAAAATGAACACTCGTAGTCTTGATTAAAATAAAAATTATTTTCGCCTCGTCCATTTTACGCCGATCAAGTTTATCGGCAGCGGCAGCCCATCTCTAGTTAGTGAGATTTTTTATTTTCATTGATTTAATACAGATTCTTATCTCTGTCGAGGTACCAACCAGCATTTGAATTTATAATAAAATCAATTATAGGTTTAAAACACATATCAACATTACTTATACTATTATCAATTATTATATTTACATAATTCTCCTATATGTGTTGAGGGTTTTACAGACATAATTTAACTTAATAAATTAAGGTTAGAGCATAATATGTATGTGTATTTTATGGATACTAATATCGTGATGCATGTGTAAATATGTATGCCTAGTCTTTATTGTGCATATGACCTCTTTAATTATATATGTACTTTACGTGATATTTACATTTGACGTAAAATTTAAGGGATGGTTGAAGTTACTACTTTATTTAGTAGAAACTAAACTCTATATTGCATTATCTACTCGCATGCTTTTTACCTTTAAATAAAAAATTACATAAACTTTGGCTGTGAGCACAAAATATGAACAGTAACAGTAATTACAATTCAAAAGTTATACAAAAATTAAATAACAATGTGAAATACATGACCCTCCTTTTCGATTCAGTGTAGTCGGGTAAAAATTTACGACATGTGTCAGGGAGCTAGTTTGTGTGAAACAGTTTTGAGAATCTCACAAAGCTATTTTCTAAAAGAATATTCGTAATATAAACTAAATTTATGAAAAATAAAATTTTATTCCGTTGTTTACCATCTTTAGCCACCCCTTAAATTTTATGGTTGTAATAAATATATGAGTTAAGTACAACAGATTGACCAGAATCTAAAGAAAAATCTTTCACTAGATCTTACATCATTTACAAATATACAAGTTACTACTGAATCCTGCTCTAATTCAATGTCCACATGTAATGAGTGTTATTTCTTCAAAATTCCACAACATGGCGGGTTACACCTTAGTCTCCGACAACCAGAAGCCTGGCAAATACTTCCATCTTCTTCTTGGCGTGTCGACTCTGACGTTTATATCTGTGAGGACCAGTACATAGCAACTGAGACAGCATTATCAGTGGTGTTGTACAAGTCCCTTGTGTGCAGGTGTATGAACACGCAGGGCAGGTCAAAAGATGTGCCATTGTCCGGGGAGAAATACCACATACATGCGCTCTCCGAAGTATAACCCCACCTGTAAGCACTCCTTATTTCGACCGACTGGGATCCGCAGCCTATTTAGAGACTTCCAAGTTTGCCAAGGTAGATCATGCCCAGGAGAGAGGTGCTCTGATAGCGGGATGAGTGATGTCGTGGGGAAGTTTCCCCATCCAGAGGGTATACTTCTAGCATCTGGATTACCGGCACGTGTTGGTGTAATGGGTGCCGCGGGTCAGCTCTTATTTAAGCGTTCCATTTTAATATTTCCGTCATAAAATAAGTTTCTCTACCTAAAGGGGAAATGTGCATCTGTCAATCAGTCTCCTGGATGCGACCTTAGATGAAAACTTATTTAAAGGCAGCAATTTCCTTTTTTTTTTAACTTGACATACAAAATACTGGTTATTTCGATTGAATATACTTTTAGTAAATGTTAAATATATAGTCATTTAACATTTACTAAAAGTAAGTAAAATGAGTGTAGATATGTGGGGCTGGCAGGGGCGTCACAAACATTTCAACAACGTAGAAATGCGTTAAATTCTCCAACTTAGCACGAGTGTATTTGAAAGATTTTCCTTACGATCCCAGTCCTGTCTTACTTCAAGTATTCGCATGTGATGTTCAAACGTATATCTTAGATACCGCTTTAAATAGTTGTTACCGTTTAACTTTTAAGTTTAAATAAATAAATAAGCTTTATAAATAACTACCTTCAACCTTGCCCTGTCCCCTTTACAATCCTTAGAGCATGTTTGGAAGACCGACAGTTTTGAAAGGTAATATTTTGTTTTCATTTTTATGTTGCACTACACTGTTTGTTAATGTATACATTAATAATGACACTTAACCAATAGGGAAAGTCTGAATTATAAACAGGTACCGTCAGAACGATGGAATATTGGAACGATGATTTTAAACAACACTTTCAGTTGTTTTTAAACGAACAGTGCCTCCACCACGAGATTACTGTGATAGTTATCGCGTAAATTACTTCACAATTTTCTATAGCAAATTATGCAGCGCCTCTAGCAGTCCTAAGAATAAACAACATTTCACATAAAAATATTTTACGCGGTCGTCAGCGATAACCTCAGATTTATACAAACAAGGCGATAACTGTCACCTCTACAATCCCATGGTAGAGGCACAGTGGTAATTAAAAGCGCACCTTGTGTGACAAAGTGTTGAACATTTCGAACGCACCAATCATTTTCATGCTCACTTGATATTAATTTACCAATTTTTTTATAGAATGACTTTTACAATTGTACTTTATTTGTAATTCAGACTTGTCCTCTTAGTTACGAAAGTTTAAAGCAATGATGGTATTATGATTTAATAGGTAGCACCAACATTACCTATATACTCATGTTACATGTGTCCTTAACGAAGACACTGTATTAAATATAAAAAGCACATCACATATCACGACACATATCTTTGACATCACCACAAAAGCACTATTTCCATTATTTGGAAGTGTGTGTGTTTTCCTATGCCTCTACCACAGTTTACACCGACAGTTGTCGCTAGCGGCCGTGTAAAATATGTATACAAAATGTTTCTTGTTATTGTTAGTAGCACTCTACAATTTCTCAAAATAAATTATTTATCTACGAGATCGCTAGCCACAACTGTCCCTATGAACTTATGATATGTCAGCAATGTCACGGTGGAGTCAATACCTCTACCATGAGTTTAGAGTAAAAGTAGTTGGTAGCGACCGCGTAAATGTTTATAAACAAAATGTTCGTCTAGAGACCGCTAGAGAGGCGCTGTACAATTTGCCATAGAAATTTGCGAAGTATATTACGCGATCGTTAGCGGCTACTATAATCTCGAATACTGTAATCTCATGGCAGAAGAATGTGAACGATTTATTTTTATAGCATCATCTTCTTTTGTATTACAATTTACAATAACGGCAATAATATCATGTTTTAAACTTCTACAATTTACACATTTTTCACATTAGCATCATCAATGTGTCACATCACACTTCGCTAGTTCACTTTGGTAATTGGTGCAATGAAAAACAATTAAGAAACTCTTTATGGGAGAAGACATTTTTTAATGTTTAAAACAGTTTGGAAAAGGTGGAAAAATAAGCATTTGCAGCGAAACACAAACACGCATTTTATGGGAAAACACATGAACGACACAATTTGTTTACGTGATGTGACATTCAAAAGCTTTGAGCTTACAATTGCTATAGGTTTATTGAGGGTTTACCAGACAAACGTAAAGTGAAAAAAATAGAAATTACTCAATTATTATATAAAATACTGTGTGATAAGGAACATTAGTCTAATAAATTCGTCTAAGGTAAGCCAAACAAGTATACATAATAGTAAAACTTTTAACGTGTAAGGCGAAAGACATGCAAATGAACAAGCAAGGTAGCGTAAATTGGAATGTTTTCTTTGTAAAGTTAAAAATAAGGTATTTAATTAATAACTATTGTAACTACAGTGAAAAAAAATGGGGTGGTTTGCATCAATATTAGACATAACTGGTTGAAGTCTGTACCACCTCAGTCAACCATGACCATGGGACCTGTAAAAGGCCCGAAACGTCGGTTTGTTTGAAAAAACAAATATACGCGATTTAAATCCGGAATAGAATAGTTTCATTTCCTAAATATATATTATGTTTATTGCTTATACTTTTCCGAGAGGGGAAAGAATGCTAGAGTACAGGATTTAACTAATTTGCGCCTCACATTCCCATAGGTCAATGTTAACAGTTACTTTTATATTCTGTTAATTGTGTTGTGACAATTAGTAGCACTAATTCTATATAATACTACTAATTCTAGATAACTAGTAGAAATAGTCGTTCAATGGCAACACGTCACCTCAAAGACTGAATATTAATGTCTACCAGACTATCTTCCGCCTTACGTGGTAAGCCTGCAGGCCTTTAATCATGATTTGGTATCGATACCATATGTTACATTTATAAATCTAAGGATTTATAGACTTTGTTGGCTTACCATAGCTAGTATTATAACCATATTAATCTTATAGATAACTAACAAGTGATCTGTCTCCAGCATCAGACCCGAACGCATGGCGGCTCGGCCGAATAGAGGAAACAGACCACGAGACGCCCGTGTGAGGACGCGCGTTGCACGTAGCTGTGCGCCCGCGCAAGCAGAAACGCGGGCGGCGCTAGTGCAAACTACAAAAATCCAGTCTACGCTGGTACGAACCGGATAAAATCAGTTCGATGACTCTTAGAGAAGTGCTGTGCACGATTGAGAAGCAGGGTGTCGTTATTGAAATGGATGATTTTCTTATTCAATAATCTGTCAATGGATCAAATGAATTTCTTTAGAATTTTTAGTAATTATAATTATTTAAATATTAATTGTGAAAGTGTAGTGGTGTTTTACAAACGTGGACGGTTAAAGGCAAGTTTTAAAATGTTGACGTTAAATATGTAATTTCGACGAATAATATATATTTCATAAAATTGAATGTGGCAAAGCTTGAAATGTGGTAAAGCTTGGACAGTTCGTTTTAAAAAAGTGAGCGATGCGTTGCTTATGTCGAGAGTGAAGCTAATAAATGTGCTAAGAATATTTCTGTGCCCTTTCTATGGAATTTGTAGGTGATTTATAAAGCAAGCTTATGGTGGAGTTTAAGGAAATGACCTTGACCTGGTGGAAGTATGTCACGGTCTGTTTTCCTTATAAAAGTTTTTATGCATGAATTTGTCTAAACGTTACCGTACTAATGTGATTAATGATCAACCATATTGCTGCAGTTGCACAGATATAAAAATATAATTGACATGTTTGAGCTATCTGATTTCTTTGGTCGCTTGGTCAGAAAGTCCCAGGGTAGAACGAATTTCTATAAAAGTTTTTCTCGGTCATAGCACAAAGAATTCCTTGGTTTGAGATTACTTAATCGATGTGATCGTCTGGTTTGAGTTACTCATGCAAAAATTAAATGCTAGGAATGATCATACCATACACAAAGATATTAATTAATTAGTACGACATTAGTACTTACGTACTGAAACTGGTAGCTAGAACATAGTCATGCAAAAAAAGTAAGAAAATATAATTGTGATATGTAATAATTAATGACAACGTAATTTTTTATTAAGACGATTGTTAAAACATTTAATGATTGCATCCCAGTAAGTACAAGTTTTTTTTTACAAAATTTTATAAACTATTTTAATAGAATGAAAAATTCTACTTTTTCTGGCTTCTCAATTATTAAGTTAATACAGAGGTTTGATGATATATTTTTAATAAGTTTTTTACAATCAGTAAGAATCGGATGAGATAAAACATCATTTTGAAAAGAAGCAATAAATAAGAATGCTCTACTAAGTGATTCAATAGGCTCCAATAGTACTACGGGAGATGAAAGTGCCTATAACATCACTTTAAGCAGAAATATATTAAAATCTCGTCGTTGCAACTCAAAAAAAAAACAAAACAATTTGTTAAGCTATGCTTTCTAAATTTGTCTAGCGTGAACGTTTTCACTTCCCAAAGTCTTATTGGACCCCTTTTTAACACCCTGTAGGTATAGTGTAAATTTCTATCAACTTTTATGCACTGCAACTCGCAACAAGGGTGTAAAGAGAACACCGAGTCCGAATAAGTGTGTATAATCTATGCGTGACATTGAAATTGGTAGCGAGATTCAAAACGGTGTAAAAGTAAAGTATAAAAAACAATATTAAACCGATAACCTACATTATCGAAACTAGTGTCGACAAAACCGCCACTCGCAAAACTCCGTAGAGAATCAAATGGCGTTGAGACCTAGACGTCGTTGCATCAACAATGGTCATTGCGCAACGATTGTAGATAAAAACTATTAGACCGAAACTGTATTCTACCACTCTGAATTGAATTATATAGACGTTTTAAGAGAAATTTCCTTCTAGTCTCGATAAGACTAGAGAAATTAACTTTAGTTTTCTAAATGCATCGGATGTTACAGGTACGAAGGTTTTGTTAACAAATTAGGACAACTTCAACACGAGAGAGTACTTAGCAGCGTCGAAAGGTCTATATAACACGATTTCCGTGGCCTTGTCTAAGAAATTTATTCTTCAACGTAGGAGTAGATACTGAATGGGAAGTATCTTGCATAACAACTTTTACTGTGTAAAATCCATATGCGCTTACCTTCTCAAATAGCCACCCATTATAAAAATCAGTAATTGTTTCTTGAATTTTGATTTACCTATTTGTGGGCTATTATTCGCGTAAATTATTTAATATCAATCAATAATTCATGTCAATCAATATTTCAATAAATATTACGTGTGAAAATCGGTTTATACTTTCGCTTTATGTAAACATTTTATTGCAGGCGACCGACTACTTTTTGTCTCATTTCTGCTTTCGTATTTCCAGGTTTATTGCCCAATTGCCCAAACCATGAATTTACAATGACAGTTTTTGCTAACAACCGCGTGAAATACCTACTTCACAATTTTTATTGCAAACAGCGCCTCTAGTTGTTAAAAGAATAACTTATAGCATAAAATGTTTTATGCGATCGCTAGCGACAACTGTTGCAGTAAACTCATGGTAGGGGAATTTCTAATTGTAGGAACCTAGCAAGTTTACTACGTGAAGTTATATGAAAGATTTTAAACTATTGTTAAGAGATTATAGATGTTATATCATAAGTTATTTTGCTTGTGAAGTAATGACTGTGAACATATACTTTTCCCACCTTTAACAATAATCTCTACAGCAGACTTGTGTACTTCGGAATTGAATAAGTATGATTTAATAGGTAATATCTCAGAAGACTTGGAGCTGTAGGTACTTATGGAAGACTTATAGGTATTACATTGATTTATGTATATTAAAAAACTTGTAAGGTCTTGGCAATAAAAATCCTATGATTAAAATGGTTTTGTCACTTTGTTATATATACGAGATCGAAGGGAAGGTATTATTTTTTAAAAAGATGAACTAGTTTAGTATAGGTACATAACGAATCTGCAGGCAGATGACTAACTTGAAGTATATGGAATAACGTAATTCATATCATAGCTGTCCGATACTCGAATTGTCCAAAAAATGGTTTTAAGTATTATAATTGTACAGGTAAGAAGCTTGTCAGTTACAAGCATATTACCTGTAAACAAAACTGTACTTACAGAATTACTATTACATATTCTCTGAACAAATTATAATTAGACATATTAAAGAAAGTGCACAATATATCATACATAGTCCCCATATTTTAAATGTTAAAAAGTATACAAGCTCCCGAAATAATTTTAAAATTATAATAATAGGAGTTGGTTATTCTTATAAATGTGTAAAAGTAACAGAATGTATGTTTTGATGTTAATGATTGATAATAGAATCTATGTCATTAAACACCCTTCTTTTTCATGGGGTTGTAAAAGATGTAACATTCCAAAACTATATCATAATGGCTCTTTGACAATAGTCTAGGAGAAATATATCAGAGATGCACTGCCAATGCATAAGAATATTGCATAAAGATTTTTAAAAAACTCATTTTATTTTCATGAGCTTGACACATAAGTTGTAATTAAGGATCTCAAAAACTATTATTAATGATTAACAATCGTAGCAGCTTGATTTGTCTTGGTGCTGTGCATACAATTTAAGTTTATAACAATCTGTATGTTTATTTCGCAGGATTGTTAGAATAATGAAATGTTTAAATGTTTTTTTTTTTTTCATTGTTATGTGTGCAATACGTAATGTGCCATTATTTGATTTTCTTAGCCAAGTCTCAAGACAAATATAGCTGAGTACGGTTTTACTTGCCTTGTATGTTGTATAGAGCACCTGATTGAGTGTTGATTGTGCAGGGTAATTTTTTATTATTGACTCATATCTAAGTGAGATTGTTGCATTGTGTTTGCAACCAGTCCCTGATAAAAAATTACCCTATATTTGCCTTATGAATTGCCATTTGTGATGATTGTAAATTATGATAATGAACGTAATAGGTAGCCATAACAAATAAATGTAGTACATGTTGATGATAGATTTTAAAGCAAATAAAAGTAACAACTTGTGTAAAATCTGGTTTTATTTTTGTGAAAAATTTTTGGTATTTGGTGAAACATGAAATAAAAATCTCTTTCAATAAATATATAACAAAATTGCAATATTTGCAGCAGACTTCAATTTCCAATTTGATTTATACATATTTTAGAACAATAGATAAGTTACGTGTCTCTTACACTATCATGAATCATCAAATGTCATTCGTCCAACACCATGGCTTTTTATATATCTTCTATATTGTTTGTATTTATTATTATCTGCTAAAGCTTTCTTAGCTTCTTCATCCTTTATTTCCTTCCAAACTACATAATTCTCCTTAACCCATAATTCTTCTTCTAGATACTCCTGTTTTTCTGTTTCATCCAAAGCATTGAACTGATGCTGTCCTAGCTTCATGTATTTCCTAATTAAATACAACTTCTCCTCTTCCCCATATGGTTGATTCATAATTGTAAATTTCCAAAACCACCGCAAATACCAATAAATATAACAAGCAATTGTGTATGGTAAAATTATTAACTGAACCCATAGTATGTCAGTAATTTCAGGTTTTGCATATGCACCTTTAATATCCATGTTTTCTTCAATAACTCTCCGAATTATACGATCTTGTTCTTCCTTTAATTCTGTTTTGGATTTCCTACCTCCCTTTCTTGATTGGGAGTCCTTTATTTCAACTTTAGCTATTTCTAGAGCTTTATTCCTATATTTTGGCACTGTCATAAAGTATTTTATCGCCGTGTCGTATTTAGACCATGCACTGTAATATTGGACCAAGGATATGATTGTAATAGTTACGGCTATGACTATTCGAACGTCTACTTTTGGTGCCATCCGCCGCCTATAGTATCTGTAGTAATGAGCGTAATACTCTTGAGGATTGTCAAGCATGTAGTCATAATCAGACCTTTCTTCTTCATCTCGTAGTATCTCGTAAGCAGTCGCGATTTTTTTAAACTGTTCTTCAGCTTCTTTTTTTGCTTCCTCGCCTTTATGTAAATCTGGATGGTACTTTTTCGCTAGCCTTCTATAATTCCTCGCAATTTCATTCTTCACCGCGTCTCTCGTTACTTCCAGCACCTCGTAACAGTTTTCCTTTCCACAGTAAATACCGTCGAGAAGGTGATCGGCTCCAGAAACCACGATAAATTGCCATGTTACTGCTATCAGTACAGTTTTGTAAACGTAATGATTAAAGAACATATTCAATTTTGATCATAACATAAGTTATTAAATGCAATAAAATTGTGACTAGCCACAATATATTTAAAAGTAAATCTATTTGGGACTCGCTACGTCTACCAACGAGTAGGTAATTTTGACATTACTTAGATACTGAAATGTCAACGTCACACACATTTCGCGACGACCTACATTTTTTTATCATTCGTTCCGTATGGGACAGGCGAATGTCAGAGACCATACAGCCTAGTCATTAGTTTCTATTTTTCTTCAATAAATATGTTTCGATTTAAGTCTTTAGTGTAAGATCCTTCAGTTTAAGTCTTCATTATTTCAGGCCGTGTAAAGTCTTTAGTTTAAAATTAGAATTATCAGGATAAATAAATACAATAAATCGCACTCTTTTTTTATTTATTGGGATTAGCAGTGTGGATATTTTATCATCACCTTATTCAACGCCTTATTCTTATTGATTCCATTCAGACTTTAGTTTCGTCATTTTAATCAATGATTTAGGTTTTATTGAGAAATGTTCGGACCCTGGAATCATAAAATAATATTTTGAATTATTTAGAGGATGGGAAACTAGTCTCAGTTGAACTAGCATCTCATTTAGAAAATGATTTTAAGTTGTTAATAAATGGACTGCCCACCTCATGCTCGTCTGCAGATAATGCACGCAGTCGAAACACTAAATAGTAAGAAATTTAGAGTAACTATTAAATCTCTAGGCTACCTATTGTAATTTTTCCGAAAATTTTCAAATAATGAGATAATTTAAAATTTCAAATGATTTAAAATTTGTAAAAAATTGATAAAATATAATTTGAAGTGTATCTTCCAGAAGGCTCATATAACGTTCTACTGCAATGTAGGATAATGACATGTGGCATTCATTATCCTGCATTGCAGTCCGCCTTGCCGTCTGCCGCGTAATGCAGGATTATATGTAGTCGCAGCGTGCAAGCCATCCTGCAATCCTGCAATGCGTCTTGCGAGACTCCATACGTGGGCCATACGCAGGATAGTGTGCGAGCAGTCTCCTGCCTGCGCGGCGGTCGTCCATGTTAGAATCACATCAATGGAGGATACGAGGTTCGCTTTAGCCGAGCGACGATATATTTTTCTGAAAAATATGAATTTTTCAAAATGGAATTTTTGTATTCATTATCCTGCATTGCAGTTCACCCAGCCGCTGTCCGCCGCGTAATGTAGGATTATGAAAGTACGAGTAGTCGCAGCGTGCAAACCATTCTGCAATCCTGCAATGCGTCCTGCGCCTGCGAGACTTCATACGTGGACCTTATACAAGATAGTGTGTGAGCAATCTCCTGCCTGCGCGGCGGACTGCCATGCAGGTAAGGAATGGACAGAACAAATATTTACGTAATCACGTTTTAGACATTAAGTGTCAGAATACTCAAAATATCGCTATCGGTCGATACATTAGCTAACTCAGGGTCGTATTCCAGAACTCTACTCAATGCTCAAGTCAGGACTTGAGTATGATTTAAAGCACTAGAAATCACACTTAAGTCCCTGCCATTAGGGTCGTATTTCCAGTGCTTGAAATCATACTCAAGCCCTGTCTTGAGCATTGAGTAGAGTTTTGAAATACGACCATTAGGGTCGATGAGTAGAGTTCTGGAATACGACCACTAGAGTCGTATTCCAGAACTTTACTCAATGTTCAAGTCAGGACTTGAGTATGATTTAAAACACTAGGAATCATACTCAAGTCCTTGCCATTAGGGTCGTATTTCCAGTGCTTGAAATCATACTCAAATCCTGACTTAAGCATTGAGTAAAGTTCTGAAATACGAGCCTTAGGGTCGTATTCTAGAACTGTACTCAATACTCAAGTCAGGACTTGAGTATTGCAGTGATCACTGAAAATCATACTCAAGTCCTTGCCATTAGGGTCGTATTTCCAGTGCTTGAAATCATACTCAAGTCTGCTCAAATCCTGACTTGAGCATTGAGTAGAGTTCTGGAGTACGACCCTTAGGGTCGTATTCTAGAACACTACTCCATGCTCAAGTCAGGATTGCAATGGAAACACAAACACTGGAAATACGACCCTAATGGCAGGTACTTGAGTATGATTTCGAGTGCTTTTAACTATACTCAAATCCTGACTTGAGCATTGAGTAGAGTTCTAGAATACGGCCCTGAGTCACTCATTGAAAACATGCTCGTCAAATTCAGTGCTTTATAGAACTGCTAATATGAATTTGGACGTAACTTACAATTTGATCAATTTATTAGTACACTGCGTTTTTATATTGTTATCGACCACGGTGATATCACATTATTATTATTGTTACATTACCGTCCAGTATTTTGATGAACCATTAACCCGCTCTAAATGACAATAGCCGCTAGCCGTTTGGCTTTCCATTTATTCTTTCCATGAAACGAGCTTGTTTTCTGTAGACAATTTGGAAGAATTTTAAGTAATTCATACGTTTGGATAACATAAAATGTTTCTTCGTTACTTCAATTAATTACTTTATATTTTGTTTTGTAAGTGCTTTTTAGCTAACTAAAAAAACAAGTCTTTCCATCATAGGTGTGATTTGTATTTTATTTATAAAATTTTAAATTAATTTAGGTTGATGTCTTTGATGTCGTCCAAAACCAATAAACAAATTAAAAAAAAAGAATTTAACGTCAGCAAATGACAGGATTGGCATGGCAGACAGCTCCATGTGTTTTTTATTTTCCACTTTCAAGTTTTGCACGAATTGAATTGTGTTTAAAAAAAGTGAATAAGTAAAAAATGTTAGAAAACGCTTTGGAAAGGTTTTCTGAGGACGTATTCCAGTTCGTTACTGGAGAAAGTAAGTGTTGGAAGACTTTGTTAGTGAAAAAGCACACAGAAAATCTTAACACGGCAGGGGATTTCAGTTTTCCGAATACGGTGAAATCATGGCATGATTTTTTGAATTTGGAACAAGTGTCAAGCACGGAGCAGGTTTTAATGAAATACATCGGAAAAACTCTGGAGAACTTAGTTGAAGAATCGGCAAAATGGTCATTGCAAATCCAGAGAGCGACCGAACACAAAGCTCGTGTACATATGTTTTTGTTTCGCCCGAAAGCTATACAGATTGGACTCCTAGAAGCAACAAAAAACATCGATTTAATATCGCTTAAAATGCAAAAGAACACGTCTCCAGTGGTATGCGACCCTCTATGTGACGATATGAGCTGCATTACTTCTCTACGTCTTAAATATCTCAGTAAATCAATACAAAATTTACATGCATTATGTAGAGAGTGCAATGAAAAGGCGCCAAAAGTGTTTGTTACTGCAAAATCGTCAAGTAGAAGCGATGGGAGTAAAATTATTTTGTGTGGAACAGTCTTAAATGCCAAAACTGGTGTCAAGGAAACTCAAATTAATGCTGATGATTTTATAAGGTATACATGAGAGTTGGTTTGTTACAGTGCATTGTAATATACAAAGTTTGTACTTATAGTAATCTATCTGTGTTTAGGGTAGTATAATGTGGTAGAGAATTACACCTATTGTCAGGTTTGAAACTAGGATCTCTTTACTGTGAGTACCGGTGCAAAGAAACTTTTTTTTATATGAAGTAGGCAGCAAACAAGCAAACAGCCCGCCCAATGTAAAGCGGTCACTGTTGCTTGCAACACCAGGGGCGCTACGAGTGCATTGCAATCCCTTTAGGACCCTTCTCAAATCCTTTTTGAAGGTCTCCATGCTGTGTTCCCACAGGAACTCCCTTCAGATCACTACTCAGACCTGACAATTAAAAAAAGTTAATTTCTTAAATTAGATCTACTGTCAGGGATGTTCTCATCTAGCCCCTACAGTGGAAACTGTAAGGCTACAGAGTCGTGGTGTTATGTATTATATTTTTGGCACTGACAATACAGGGTTTCCTTGGTGCGGAGCTATGATGTGTGCATTATTAAAAAAAGAAAATGATTAAATAATAATAACAATAGCTTTTATTGCTGTTACAATTCAAATGTTACAATATAATTCATTAGTAGAAAATACAATTCATTATTAAAAAATATAAAAATATCTTAAACTTAGATTAATACTAAAATAATAAACAAACTTCCAATTAAAATTAATAACTAAATAATTTTAAGACTAATTAATTAAAAATAAATCTGCATTCTACATTTACCTATAATTAAATTACATTCACATCATCAGCTTGTCTTTTGACATAGGCTTCCTTCAGAGACTTCCAGTTTTCCCTGACCCGTATCTGTCATTGTCAAAATGGGCCTCCTACCAATTTTAAATCATCTTCCTATATCAAAAAAAAGATATTAAATATTTAATGGTGAATGCTAAATACGTTGACACTCGGGGTGTTGATTCAGAAATTTTTAACAACATTCTAACACTGTATATTTTAAAGTTAAACACAATGCTAATGGATGTAAGTTAAAAATTAAATTGTTTACATTACAAAATAACACTTGAAATTGTGAATAGAATTATGTAAACAAAGTTTTTCTTAATTTAACCAGTCATACGGTCACATACATTTTTGTCAGAGCCCATCCACCATTAAAAAAATCTTACCAAAATTGTCAAGGACTCATGTATTTTAGGAGGATGCACAACTGGCAAAGTTACATCCATTCTTAATAATGCGCATGATGTTAATTGACATTGTAGGTGTTAACTGTTAACCCACACCTTCTTATTTATTTACAGGATAAGACAACAAGAAATGGCATTAATAGCGCAACACAAATACGGAGTCCGAGTGGCTACAGATTCAAAGTGGAAGGAGTTCATAGCGCATTTAGGTGAATCCGCTGTTATATTTGAGCTGTTACAAGCCAAACCCAGCATTGCGGTGAAAATTAATTTCGATTGTTCTTCTGCTGGGTCTAGTAGAGGTAAGCACAGGCTGCCAAGTTGCTTTTAGGGGCTATAATGAGGCAATTAAATTTTTTACATCAATTTTTACACATTTATTGCTTGCTTTTTTGTGGTGTTTTAATCATACTCATTAGATATTGAAAATAAAATACACATACAAATGCATGTTATCTCCTAATGAGGTAAGCAGAGATTACTGACATCTTCTACATACCAGTAGGGCTAGCATGACAAAGCGCGAGATGTCTATGTGAGAACAGTATAGTATCTCGCGCTTTATGTCGCTCTCGCGCAAGTCGCGCCCTATCGTGCTAGTCCTACAGACATAGTAGTATCTGAGTATGTCGATTTGCATCAATCTTTACTACTTTCTAGTTTATTTGTTACTTTTGACCTGACTTTATTTAAGGTTATAATAATCTCAATATCATTGAGATAATACAGAAATAAAATTTGGTGATAAAAACAGCAACCTAAGCCATATAAGACAGTTTAGTTTGCGTTTGTTTAGACATTAACCTTTTCATGAAATAGTACAATCCTTCAATCCTTTAATTAACATTCAATTTTTAAGATAATTTTTAAATTTTTTTTTAATGTTTACTTTTTTATATGAAGATGATTTAAACTATTAATAAAAGTACCAAAATTAGGAATTAAACAATGTTTTCGGATCCAATTCGCGTGTATTTTTTTTATATTTAACCAACTAACATTTCAGGTTCTAAAGGTCCTATGGTCACACCTGAGTCAAAACATATATTATAAGCAACTCAGATCCGAAAAAATTGATTTATAATAATGTTGGTGTAATCTCGTAACATGTACACGAA
The DNA here is from genome assembly GCF_003589595.1 of Hyposmocoma kahamanoa. NCBI lineage: Eukaryota > Metazoa > Arthropoda > Insecta > Lepidoptera > Cosmopterigidae > Hyposmocoma > Hyposmocoma kahamanoa. The sequence goes on from NW_020653850.1 coordinate 2,750,336, forward strand.
AAAATACAGCAGAATTAGAACCTCATCCTTTTTGAAACTGGTATAAATATTGCTTCATTAACATTACATAGAAATCATCAAAAAAATACTTTACATGTATTGTTTCTTCTATAGCTTTGTATTGTTATGACAGTGATTATTTGGGTTTGGAATATCGTCGCCTTACTATCTCAAACTCGTATCATAAATCACAAAGTAACTGAAATGCAAAAAATGGATTGAGTATACAAATTTCGCAGACTGATTTCTCAGCACATTTCCTTCATATTCGCGTACTGGCTTTTATCTGTTTTTAAAGTAATGCATCCAAATTAACACCATTGATAAGAAATATAAGTAAATAGAAAGTTTTGCCATCTCCAGAATAATGACTTTTTATAAGAAATGAGTTTGAGAAAGTAAGGCATCAATATATGAAACTTAAGCTCTTGGAATGTAATAGTAATTGCATTGAAAACTGGATCTCTAACAGTTTGCATACACAGTTCAAAATTATCTTTGTATGTTACAATATTCCATCTCCAATTACCACCTATGGCAGTCTCAGCATTCACATTTAATATTCTGATTTAAGGTGCAGCTTTTATCCTGTACAACTGTGCGAGACTGGAAACAATAGTACGAACATTTAATACCAAGGTAGAAGAAGGCATTTATCCACCTTTACCTGATTTCACAGAAATTGACTTCAGCTTATTAACACAGGAGGTAAATTATTAAAGAATCTGTTTCCTTAATATGAATAATCTAAGCTAGGTTTCCTGAAATGTGAGGCCTATATGGGTTGAACCTTTGCAATGTTACAAAATTTAAAAGGTTTAAAAAAAAGGTCCCCAAAGGTGCCCATAAGCACCATTATAGTTTGCAGAAGTTAACTTGATTGTTGAATTATTGCAATTACTATATCTGCTTTCTGCATTAGAATTCCTGGCATACCTTTACGCAGGACTGTTACCAATCATAGCCGTTTCATGCAGACCTATATTTAGAGCACCAAAAATTCTTTTAGCACAATATTTAGAGCATTTCATCTTTGACTAAGCATTGTAAAGTTATTAATGTCTGTGTTATTTTCAGGATGAATGGGCGTTAATATTCAATTACGTACTTGGTCTACCTTCACTGTTAACAAATTGTGTGGGCGCAGATAAACATTACGAATTTCGGCCTCATCTGATTTGCGGTTTCCTCTGCTCTATGGTCAGAGTATTTAGTCAGTATTATAGGAAAATCAGAGTTTTGACAGTGAGTATTAATGAGTTTCATTTACATTTTATTGTCAAAATTATTATCTACTATTTGAAATAAGAACTATGTAAATGATAAATATTTATTATTATTTTATTATTATATTCTCTATAGATATAGAGAACGTAACATTAAGATTATCCCAATTACAGCATTATAATTATATTTTGTCACAAAAGAAATTAAGCGTATTTAGTTACATATACAAGAGAGAGAATTATTTTCTTTTTTTTGTGGTAAGTGTACAGCCATTTTTTTTCTTTTTAGGAGCAAAGGAAGCACCTCCTGCCAGTGATGTTTGCTCGAATCCATATGTTGAAAGTGCTAAATGATACTTTAAAGACATGTCTGAGGATATTGAGTATTAAAAGTGTATCTCAGATGTAACCAACATCTTTTATTGGACTGTAAATATACTCCGCATCATTTCTGCCGTTTGTTGTCGTTTTGACATTTTCAATCGTGATTTATATTCTAATTAGAGTGCCAATAAGAGTTTCAAGGGGATATAAAATGAAACGAAATTTTTATCTGTAGAAGAAGCTAAAAACGAACATTAAAAACATTATTTATTATAGCAACCGAAAGTGAATGTTCAATCGCTATGTCCACGTATTTACATTTTAAAGTTAAAAAACAAGTCGTTGAGTATCCCAGTGCTCCACTACAATAGAACGCATAGAAAAAATGTTTTGTTTGGAAACACAAAGTTCACGTGATTGACCCAGGTATTCGCCTGCGCCCGGCGCGGCGCGATTGGCCGGCCGCGGCGGGCGCGGCCGAACGCCGCCGAGAGCGCGCGATCGCGCACTCGCTCTCGCACCGCGATCCGCTCCATGGCTCGTCCCCGACTCGTTCGCTAGTGTGTTTTTGACATCGGTAAACGCAGTCGTGAACTTCGGAGCGGGCAAACATACTTTTTATTTATAGTTTTAATCGAATCGAGTCGTGTGTTGTTCGTGATACGTGTGCAAACCCGGGATACGTTAAATATGAGTATTGCTGCTCTGATCCAAGCCGCTGAATTCATCGAAAGGCGCGATAGAGGTGAATTGGATTTTCTTTGTTTGAATTGACAATCGAGTGCACTATTCGCACACGTCAACATGGCTCCCGTCTATTTTTGCCGTGCCGTAATCAGCTGATTTTGACGGAATGGCAGTGTTATTTGTTGCAGAGGCGGAGCACGGATACGCGTCGAGTTTACCGGTGTATGAAGAGGGCCGCTCGGGAGGCAGGCGGCCGAAGACCAAGAAATCGCAGGGCAGTAGGTGAGTTGAGTGAGAATGCCGGTCCACCGGTACAGTGCCAGTGCACAGTGCAGTGAATCCGATACGTGTTAAGTGCGTGAAATCAGTGCTACATGTTCTGCTTTTTGTTCCAGGACGACTCATAACGAGTTGGAAAAGAACAGGTGAGTTGCATTCTGGTTAATTCGGTGTAGATCGGTGCGGCGTGAGTTACGCGTGGCGCGCTGACCTTGACAGCGTCCAGGCGTTTAGAATAGTAGAGTGCCGGTACGATGCAGTTGACGGTCAGAGAGCAGGCGGCGCGGGTGGGGTCGGTGACGCTAACCCATTTGGCAGCCTCGTTGACTTACGCGTGGGTTACGTCATGGCTCCGGGATCGCCTGGTCTTCCTCCGTCTACAATCAGGGCTGGTTCTCCCTACGACTAGGTTTGTCTATCTCGGCAATTCGTTTCCGTGCGTACGTGTCGAACGAGCTCTAAAACCGGTAACTAAGTAGGCAGTTATTCTCGTTTCACACAGCAATTTTAGATTGTTTTCGCTATTTAGGTGCAGTCGACGGCAATAAAACACGGCGCACGTGTAGAGTCGCACTCTCCGATCGTCATAGCGACAGAAAACATTTTTACTCGATTTTCGGTACAGTTTTTTACGTCGATAATTGGATGGGCGAGGAATGCGTGGCATCTGCATTTCTCGTAGGGTTAGGGGACCCTTTTATGCATTGATTGTAGGCAACCCTACAACTGGCAACTATTCCACGCAATATGAAAACATAAACTCAATAAAACGGAAAAGAAATATTCTGTATCGGAAAAGATAAACAAACATCACGCCTGTCTCCACAGCGACCATGAATAATCTCTCGCTACGCTATGGATATGTAAGAATTATACACAACAGGAATTTGGTTGACATTTTTAGAAAGAACGGCTAAAAAAGAAGCCGCATAAAGACAATTTCCTTTAACTCCGTTCACTCGGATACATACACGCTTCGTCGTGGAGGTTCCCATTTTCGGAGAATCCTTATTTCGCCAAGTGGTTTCCTCAATTTCCCCTAACTCCAGTTTCCTTTAAGGGGTGGGTTTATTGTAGGATGTCTCTTCTAAAATAGTTTCTTTATTCCAAACCTTCACTTCGCTTACGCAGTACGCTGTACTGTTTATTATCATTATTTCGTGTTTATGTACGACTTATCATTCTAATCCTTTTTAATAGGTTTTATTATTGTCAATTGTAATGTAATGTAAATACTAATAAAATTAATAGCATATAAATCGAAGGTACATCGACTTGTGTTACCTTATAAATGCCGTACGTATTGTATTTCAAAGGGACATCCATGGCCATGCAATGAATAGCGCTATTTAGTTAATGTAATATAATCTGGCTCATTTGGTTAGACAGCTCGAAACAGAACAACACGATTAGTCGATTACATTAATTTGAAACTAATTAAGCCATAAAATATGGCCTTTGCCACTGTCTGATGCCTAATTCGGATCTTATAGAAACAAAAGAATGCTCCGTGGTTATGTTACAAAGTATGCGTTGACATATTCGGTGGTGATATATTGATATCAGATTTATTAAAACATGCGATATGAAAGTTAATCGATCTAACTAAATAGCTTTGCGTTATCGATCTTCGACGTAAAAACGCCATTGTAACGCATCGCTGAGAATTCGCCGGCATCGGGAATTAAACTGGTCGAAACATCCCCCTGTCGCGATATTTTTCACATCAACTCTGAAGGAGTTTTCTTGTAAGAATTTCTTTGAATTCTACGCCAAGCTGTGATTGATGGACACTAACATCGTATAAAGGCTCTTTGCATATGAACCGTTTTCTCTCAAGAGGTTTTTATCTAACGCATGAGAGATTATTCAACTGATATGGAAGCATTTACTTTATCTCGAAATTGAAAAGATGTTAGCGGTAATGTAGTTTGTGGCACAAAGCAAGTGTAGGGAGTCGCGGGGACTGGCTCGATCGGATCTACAAACAAAATTGAGCTTTGTGAATTTGACAAGGCAGCCACCCTTTATCGAATCTGTCCTTGGCGTGAGAAATTGCTGACTCGCCATTGTGACGCTAGACTAAATCTACTTAGAATTTGGTTGTGAAAATTGCTTGGCGTAGTCTAAGTTGGAAGACCTTTTTTTTGACACCCCCCCGGGTTTACCTCCCGCCGGTTGAGTCGGCGCCGTTGGGTCGGTGCACATTCACCACGACAAGTTGGAAGACCTCCAGACGCCGATTATTAATAATCAAGTCTATCTATTGACAGACTCGTCAGTTCTAATACCAGTCTCAGCAATTTGCAGCTCAGGGACAAGCGTCGACAAACTAACGTTGATTACTTGTTTTGCCTTCAAAACCTTTACCACGTCAAGCCACCCATGAATTAATTCGTAATCTGCATTAGTTCGGAACTGTATTTTGGATCCTTCATTATTAAGTAGTGTAAACAACATGGCAGCTCATACACACCCTCGAATTTCGGCAGCAACTCGCCCGGTTTATCACGCTCGCCACCCGAATTACCCAAGCGAACGGTTTTAAAACAGCGGGGGTTAGTTTAACCATTGTACCGAGACCCTTGACCCGCCCAGGCCGCTACCTGCTGCAACGTAAACTTTTTGTAAGCGTACCAATTCAGGGATCGTGTTGAAATTGTCGAGTAGTCTAAAACGCTATCGTGATTCGGTAGAGAATTTTGGCCCGATAAGCTACGTTACCTGCTCGTTGTTTGCCCTTAAATTCTTTACGTTTAATAGTCATTGTGTACCCTTATCGAAGGTTAGGCAGAGGTTCATTGCTTTTTATGCAAACGATCGTATTGGCGAAGCTAGCATCTGTGTACACCTCAGTGAGCCATCTAAACGAATTTTCTTTAGATGACTCACTGAGGCACGTTCCTAAAACTCATTCTGATTGTTAATACGAAACCTATCCAATTTTGTCATTACACCGATATGCGCCTCCATTTATATCCCTACAGTATGCTAATTCATTAATTCTATGTATTTCAATTTCCTTTATCTGTTTTAACCATCACATAATCGTTAGAATATAACGCGTTGGGTTTCGAGTAACGATAGCGCGATGAGAGTTTATTAATAATAATAATCCGTATTTAGTGTGTGTAATTATTAGAGATTATAATACGTTTAACGGTAAGTGTAATAAGTATAGCAACGGATAAACATATTAGGTGAACATTTGCGATGTCGCATAAATTATGCGTAATTTAGTTAGAGAATTTATGACCCACAACGGCATAAGAAAAGTTGTGGGTCATAAAAGTGACCTTACGTGTTCGTGGAACATAGTTAAAAATATTTCCAGATTTCGTCAAAAAAATTCGACTGAAATTGTTAAAATAACTACTAATTTGGTAATACCTCTTATATATAACTAATGCTGGGTTAAATATTCCGAATTATCGTTACGATAGTCCGAAATGACATTTTCCAGAAACAACGTTTGCTCGAATTTTCATAACCTCGAAAGTAATTTTGAGGCGAAAATGTTTTTTCTTTTAAACCTAACTAAACCTAACCTAAGCGAACCTAATCGTGTCTTTGCGATAAACATCCAACATATCCTGAAAAAACAACGGTTTCGTTATAATTCGGTTTTCGGGGTAATGAAAATTCGAACAGAAGTTATTTCGGAAAAAATAAATTCGTTACCCTAATGCTGATCAAGCAATTTCCACATTTCGCTGGTAGTTTAAAAGATCGCTATAGTCATAAAGTTTCTTGATACTACTCTAAGGAACTACGTATTTTCCGTAGTGATAGTCAGATTGAAATTTGAAGTCTGAAGCTAAAAACACTATTGCATAGCAACCCTACACGGAGTTACGTAACGCTCCCGCGCATTCGCATAGCGGATGGCACGGCCGCGGTGCACGCGCAGTAATTTTCCAATAGATTTTCTAGCCCGCCTGTATTCGCTCATCGGTGTATAATAATCGAGCAGCAACAATGTAACTCAGTGCTTCCGAACCTGGGTGTCTACTCGCCTCCGTCCGAAACAAGTACTCTTAAATACATTATACTTCGTCTTTAAATCTCGTCTTTAAATTTTCGAATATTATTTATTACGATGCGAATGCTAAATTAGTAATTTAAATACACTAACCAAGCTGTTTTTGTATAATGTACAATTCAACGTCAAACTGTTTTGTAACTTGCGCAAAAATACCTGGAGTCTGGGTATCGCACAAAAACAACTCTCAAAACCTTTATTTACATGACAACAATACCTATTAGTTAACGTGCCCATCTGATAGAATTACAAGGTCGTACCAAGCCCCATTATATACCTATCACATTGTGATTGAGGGAGCACGTAACTATTGATATTTTACGATACAACTTTTCCAAGAACCATTTGAGGAGCTACGCGGCAGTGTCATTAATGAAATTGTGTTTTAAGGTAGGCACTGTGAAGATTTAGTTGAAGGAATATTAGAATTGTCAGTTTGTAGAACGGAAGACGTTTTTATTAAATTTATTTCATACGTAAAATCAATTTACAATGTAACATGAAGAAACACGCTAACAAAAACACGGCTAAGTGAAAAAACTATTTTATTGAGATATCATAAAGAACCATAACTCAGTTTTAGAATATTGAAATTATTGAATGATATTTCAGCTAGGCATCGTTAGGTAAAGTTCCGATACAGTCGAACACGTTAACTCTAAAACGGTTATTGGACCATTTGTTACTTAACCGCGTACCACCAGTTAGCAGCGTTTTAGTTAGTAGACGGCAGAATCTCAGCGGGAACATGCTTTCGTTTTCATTCAAATGTTTTGAGCTTTAGGAAGAACAAACAAAGTCTTATAAAAATTTGGAGTACACTAAACTTGCTTTTGTTTATCAGGTTTAGACTAACAATCAATAAATTAGACTAACAATTACGCTAAATTCAATTCTTACGATGTATTTGCCGAAAACGTTTTAAGTGACTGGACTGGCACTGTCACTGCGCTCGACACCTTGAGATATAAGTTACAAGTCCCATGTGCCTGTGATTTCACCAGCACCCTTACCCTTGGAAACCGGAACGCAGATCACATTAGTGCTTGGCGGCAGAAGTACTTCCCTGGACGAACTCTTTCACAAGGAGCGCTAATAACGTACAAACTCTACTAACGTTCCTTTTTCCCCAAAAGATTGGATTCGAGGAATAGTCAACGTATTTCTTATACCTCGCGTTTCTGCTATTTACATTTGGAGATAGCAGAAACGAAGAAACTAACTTAAAGAGATGTCGTAGCGACATCTCTTTAAGATCGTTTAATCTAATTTGTTTATCTGTTTTATAGACTGAGAGACTATAATGACTATAACCTCTTTAGAGTATGAGTTAAGGCTTCAAGTCCCTCTTCTCCCGGTGATCCTCTTACCCCACCTGACCATACATAAAAAAACTGTGTTTACAATTGTTAGAATTGAAATTATGAATTAGTTTGCTTTCTGAAAAATGTCACTCGCGGTTCTGTGAGCTTTGTATAAGAGAAATTTTTAAAATTTATTTATGAAACATGTGTCACTGAGCGCGCTTTTTATGTCTCGTGCAGTGTTATTGTATATTGTAGGGGCAACAACGTTTTACGAGTTTTCTTGAGAGACGTACTTCTTGTATGTATAAGAAACATTTCATAGTTTAAATTTATTTAATTATTTATTACACAGGAAAACACATTTCACATTTAGTAAAACGGAAAACACAAACAAAAGCTACTGCTTATTTCTAAAAGAAATTTCTTCCTGCAGACCAAAATACAGGACCCAATAACTACACTAACGAGTTTACGTGCACGACAAAACTAAAATTAAATTATCTTATAAAATAATAAAAAAAAATGCAAAAATATTAAATTAATACAACTTAGATAAATAGATATTTCATATCATAATATCTATAAAATGGATGGAACAGAGGATAGGTAAATAGTCCTCTTTGACTCAGTTTAAAGATCCTTTAATCAATAGACCTATGGATTTACTATTATGAACAGTAATGGGAAGTGCGTTCCAAAGTCTGACGGCATTAACAGTAAAGGAGTGAGGAAAATAACCGGAATTAAATGATGGAAAAGATAACTGGGACCTAACGAGAGACCGACAGGGCTTATCCTGAGACCTAAGAATGCTGAAACGCTCTTTCATACGCCTGGGAGACAAAGGATTATGTAGAATGTTAAAAAGAAAGAAACGATATGCAAATTCCTACGGAGACGACTAGGCAGCCACTTGAGCTGACTGCGATAGTATGTAGTTGTAATTTATTACAATATCTATTATTAAGATTAAAAAAAAATTACTCGAGTAACGATTAGGGTTGATAATTCTTCGCTCCGTTAGTGTATGGGGTTGACGGACGCTGGAGGCCGTTTAGAATGTTTGTATGGGTTGTATGGCAATTTGTGCAGCGCTCCGGCGTTCAGAAAAAGAGCTATAGGTTGGTATGACAAATTTCTGCTATTGTCTACATACCATTGGCAATGCAAACATGTTTACTTTTCACTATATATAACAAATAACCTTTAAAAATATTATGATACCTCAAACGAAGATAACGGTATTTGACTGTAATTTTAATTTTGAAAAATTGAAAATTTAATTGAGATTCTCCTCTTTTTTAAGTCGGTTATGGTTCAATCATCAATTCAAAAGGAGGAGCAATCCGTGTTGCAATAAAATATTTCTTTTTATTGAATGTAGTGATGTTTTTGCTGTAGTGATTTTTTTTAGAAAATAGACTAGAATAGATTAGAATAGAATAGACATTTATTGCAAAATAGGTAATTCCTCTAGTGTCTGTTATTATATATTTGTTATTATTATTTTATTTATTTATTATTATTGATACAAAAGAGCGAACAAATGCAAACAAAAACTGGAATGAAATAAGCTTTATTGGACACAAAATAAAACAGTGACAATACAAAAAATAAAAACATAGTAAAAGGTACAATCGGCAGCTTTATCGCCAGACGGCCATCTCTTCCAGGCAACCTTATAAACTATTACAGAGTTTTAGGTGCAGGGCAGTTAATGGTGCACAAAGCAGCTAAACGATATATAAATTTAACCGAATACATTCTAAAACAAACTTCATAAAAACGTACCGCATATCGCACTTCTCATAGAAGAATGGCATAAGTGGAGTTACGTCAAAAACGTTTATTGCTCCATTAAATACAGAAAAATATAACCCACATCCTCTCCAATTCTTGTAATTCCATCGACAAATATAGTAGATAGTTATAAAAATTGGATAAACTAAAATCGAATGGAACAATAAATATGTTTGACGTAACTCCACTTATGCCATTCCTCCATGAGGGGTGCGATATATGTAATAACATACATGCTCATTGCTACATACTAAATATACAACTATAATTTATACACGTACAATATATAGAATATGCTTGATATATAGAATATATTCTGTATACACACATTACATTATATTACACACATTTTAATTGAACGTTGCTTGTTTTAATCAAACGCGTAGCCACGTTTAGGCTACACGTTTGTTTCAACCTGCTTCTGTTTCGATAAAAAATTGAAACAAACTGCAGCAACGTACACATTTTGAAGTCATCTAAAATCAAATTTTATAACTTTTTTTATGATACCAAGTGGTGGGACACACCAGTCTCAGAGCTTTAAATCGCAAAGATCCGAGGGGCACTGCCACTGCGCCTGTTACTCTGAGACGTAAGCTGTAATTTCTGCCTGTAATTTCACCAGCACCCTTACCCTTCAAAACCGAAACGCATTAATGTTATTGCTTGGCGGCAGGAATAGGTAAGATTTCTTCCCTCGACGATCTCTTAAAATCATCAGTTGGGTATTTATTCGAAAATATGTTTTTAACCGACTTCAAAAAAGGAAGAGGTTCTCAATTCGGTATGGTTTTTTTTGTATGTATGTAGGTATGTTACGCGATAACTCTGTGATAATAAATCTGTGAACCGATTTTGATAATTCATTTTTGATGGAAAGCAGAAGTGGTTCCTTTTATATTTGAAGAAAATATTCCACCTCTAAGGGTGGCAAACTAGGGGATGAATGACTTTTGACGTCGGTTTTTTAGTACTTTGTCAGCACATACTAACTTGACACTTTTGCCATATTTGATTTGTGACTGTGTTGAAGCCCGTGTGCGAAGTGGTTTTTTGTGTAGAATGTAATACATTGCGATTCTATGGGAAGTCGAAGACAAAAGGCATAATCAAATCTAACATAAACGCTATAGTGATATCATCACATGAACACGTTCTAGACTGAAGCAATTACAAAAGATAAAATATATACTCAACACATTGTACAGTAAAAGATACATAGTAACTCACTGCGAAGGCTCACGGACCACTTTGCGGTATACATATACAAGGGGATTTCGTTAATGAACGGAGTGTATAGGGCGGTTACATTACCCAAGCACTCGTATTATGCATAAGTAGACAACTTAGCATCGTAAGTACTTAAGTGCGAAGGTTAAGAATATAACTGGTAAAACGCGGAACTGTTTATAAACGCTATAGATAGATTTTGATTTCACCTCATGAAGGACGAAGATGTTTCGGGTGCGATTCCCGGTAAGATCATTTTGGAGAAATATTTTTTTCTAAATTGATTGTATCTTTATTTCATATAAGTTAGCAAATTATATTAATTGATTATATATACTGCCACGGTTACTTATTTACGATTAAATTTTGATATTATGATAAAAATTTTTTTCTAGGTAAACTTTATACCGCAAGAGAAAAGTAGATATTGTTTTAATGAAATTTTTTAGAACATTACTTTCTCGGTTTCCAGTTTATGTCACAAGCGCCCTTTCAACTACTCCTTTGCGAAAAATAGTAACAAGAAGAAAGGAAAACTCTATGGTTTAAAATATTAAAGTTTAACTAACAAAATATAAAGCTGGAATAAAAAAGGAGATATATACTTTGAGATATGTAAATTGTGTGGTATGTGTAAGTGAGTATGGTGTTTTTTATGATACTAAATCGAGCAAGTCTAGCTCCTATGGTAATCGACACGCCTCCATAGCAGTTGCACTGCCCCTCAGAGCTTGATATCGCAAAGATTGTAGGGGCACTGCCATTGCACCCATCAAACTGAGACAATACTGGAACAACGTCATGTTTTTAATGTCTGCTTGACGGCAGAAATAGGCAAGGTGGCAGTTCTTCCCTGGACGACTTTTTTACAAGGAACTCTACTGCTAGTAAATGCGTGTGTGTAAGATGTAAGATCCATAAATGTACTGCTACACCATTGTAAGACTGTTAATTTAAATAAATCTATCTCTTAAGAGACATGGGTCCCAGTTTGCAAATTGTCCTTGCAGCACGCGCCTGTGTACAGACGGCAGCATTGACGGATCTCGTATTGTTGATTTGGAGGCGATATTCGAACAAAAGTGTTATAGCTTGATGTGCTGTTGACTGTACATACTAAAGCGAGGTGTCGTCTAAACATGCATTGTGCCTATGCTACAGTTTAAATTTGCTACAAGACATCCGCAGTTGGTTACGTCACATCCTATTATAAAAGAGAACCACTACAGAACTTCGAACAACTTATGATAAACATTATCACAATCAGATGATCTGGACGATTAAATTAACAAGGAAAGGAACATGTGCAAATGATAAAAAGTTTACATTGTTACTGAAAATAGAAAAAAGTGATTATTATAAACAAATATCATAGACTAAGCATTGTCAATTCTTGAGAGAGGGCACTGGCTCCTTTAACATACCTAGCCGAGGAGTCGGAAAGTTCTTTACTACGTTTTAACCATTTAGTTCAAAAAGTTCATTCAATAAACATTATTATTTTGAATTAATGCATTATACAAATTATACTTATAAAAAGGTAATTCGGTTGAAAACAACACGACCATTGTTAAACATCGCGGGGAGCCAGAGCATTATAATTTAATAAAATCGTGATATTTAAACGTCATTACTCCAGATATATGTTTACACGTTACATATCAAATCTGGATTCGATTCCTGGTTGGACCAATTTAGGAAACATCAGTTTGAGACCAAGTGATTTGAGGTTAAATAAATATCATTTCTTAGTGTAACAACAGCATGATACGTTCTCCATAGCTATACCTACCTACCGGATAATATAATTACTATGGTACAGCGTGCCGGTGACGTAGCACGATATCATAACAAAACAAGATGGGGAGTGACGAGATTTTTCGCATATACCGTGGTACAGGGTGTAGATTGGGGCTGACGGAGGCATAAAATGTATGTCTAATCTCTGATGATATTTGATATTCATGCAGTAATATGTATTAAAAAGGGTAAGACTTAAAGAGTCACGTGATAAATGGGACACATTTATCACGCGACTTACAATTTTATTCGAAGAAAAAATTTCTCAATTTTCAATTATTCAATTCTAAATGTTATGTAGGTAACCAATTAATTTTCGTATAACGTAACGTAAAAACAGTATAATAAGAAAAGTACAAAAATATCTCTCCCCTTTTTTTTAAATAAAATAACAATTTTTTTAAGGGGCCGTCGCAAGATCCCTCGAGCGGTCTCTATGTCGAGCCACACGTACAGCTCCGTCGCGCCCAGGGAGGGAACACAGTAATTACAATGTATTAATTTAAAAAAATACAGATAAAAAATTAACTGTGCTATAAACAACGAGTACCGAATATTACACTTAACTGTTAATGACATAGGCCAAAAGGGCTTAAATACATAAAAGAAAAATAAGAAATAAACCCATGTTTGAATTAAAAATAAAAGGTTAAACCATATAGGTGCTTAAACAAATTTCTACATAAAAGTAAAGAAAAAAATTTATGAACTGGGATCCAAAAATAAGAATTATAAGTTACATCAATTAGTCTTGTAAAGGATGAGATATTATATACATATATTATTGGTATTTCCATATATTATGTAAACTCATGGATATATTTAGAGAAAACTAAACAAATGATGAATTATGATAACAATGTTCATAAATACCAGAACGTTAATTTGAAAACAGAATAATTGTAATCATATTTTCATTTCGATTAAACCATTCAATTCGATGTTCATATGAAAGTCTGGCCACATATACCAGAACGTTTAATTTGAAAAAAGAATGATTTCAATCGTCTTTTGATTTCGATTAAACGTTCTCTGGTATTTGTGTCCGTGATTCATATGGACGTTGTTATCATAATTCAATCTTTTGTAGCGTTCCTCTAACTATGCCTAAAGTTTTAGTAGTTTTAGTTAGCCGACGCTGCCCGATGTACTTGGCCAAATGATTTGTTAATTATTTACTATATTTTAGTACAATATTTCCGTCCAATTGCAATGAATTACGTTCCTTACTACCCATGTACTAGATTTAAATTAAGAGCGTTTTTTAGGTGATTATTTTTAGTAACAGTACCTACATACATACATACCTTATAAGTTCAAATTTGAAGTGTTAAAAACATTGTAAATCAGAACACAAGTTAATTTAAATAATATTTTAGTGTACTTTTAAACACGTAAAAAATAGATCACGCCGACGCCGATTAAGAAAACATCAGATGCCGCCACCTACGGTTTTATTGATTTATTTAGGTATTTATTGCATATCATGCGCATTTGTAATGGTAGGTACATAATGAATACATACTTCACTAACTATAGGACAATACGACGCCCCGTAAGGGTATGGCAATATTAGTGAAGGGGGTCTCACGGTAGGCGCACGTCTTTAGTCAAGATATTTCGATTGACAGTAAGTTTATAATAGTTAGCTTAGGGCTCTTGCAGCGTGCCGGCGATATTTCGCGACTGCGGTCGCACCGACTCGCTGCGACTTGTTTTATATGTAGAACTAACCGGCGACCATTTGGTCGTGACACTTGCAGCGCTCAGTCGTCGCAAGTCGCTTGCGACTATTACTGGATGATCCATTAATGTTCCTATTATTATTATTATTATTAAATTATTACATAAGTAATTAAAATTATATTAATGGACCTAGATGGTTAATTGATGCAGTTCGTAATGCAGAATATTAATTGGTGAATATTAAATCACCTTGTTATCCTTGCTGTAGCAGGGCCCGCTAAAACGGAATTTTCCAACAAAAAAAGCTCTAATACTATATCCATTTTCAATGTAGGCACGATAATTATTCGAAAATTCACTAAGGTATCGGTCGGTCACCGGTAATATTACGTCGCTAGACACCCGCATGTTGCATTGTATTTCGTCGTTAGAAGTCGTTGTGAGTCGACGCGACCGCAGTCGCGACATATCGCCGGCACGCTGCACGAGCCCTTATATATAGTCCCACTGCTGGACAACAGGGAGAGCTTGGGCTGTTCCCATGCGGGATCAATACGGATTGGGAAATTCTTTATTAAATTGCTTACTTTCCTTCACCGACAAGCTCATGGTAAATTTCAAATAAAATTTCGCATATAAATTCCAATAAACTCAAGCTTGAGAGGTTGTAGGTCAAACTATTAGCTTACCATGGCTTTACATTACGCCCAAACTCATGAGAGAAATAAATGTGGGCTATACAAATGTTTCTCTGTGTCTGGAATCGAACACGGCACCTCTGCATGGCAGACCAGCATGGTAGCAGTAGAGTTCCTTGTCAAGAGTTTGTCCAGGGTAGTACTGCCACCTTACCTATTTCTGCTGCCAATAAGTAATGTCAGCATTACAGTGGTTTTGAAGGGAAAGGGTGCTGACGAAATTACAGGCACATGAGTCTTGGCAACTTATGTCTCAGGGTGACGATGTGGTAGTGCCCCTCACATCTTTACAATTTAAAGCTCTGTGTGGCACTGTAACCGTTATGGACAGGCGTGTATATCCTCAGACACACGACTTGTTTGTCCCGTCCCTTGATGTTATTAAAAAAAACCGTTCGTAATATTTAGTACCATATTTTTTTAAAGTAATTTTAGTTAAAGTAGAAAAAGTACATATAATAACATTTTAAATGATACAAAACTCTTGGTAGATATCTAATGGTATATAAAGTAAGTGTAATAATTATTAGAATAGTCCTCTCTTCTACTATGTATTTACTGTGCCGTGTTCAGGGTCCATAATTTGATCTCAATATTAATATAACAACATCTGTTATTAATTATGGAACGCAAATAAATAAGAATAAATGCTAAACTGAGGGCATACTTGTTTGAACTTGAAGCATGTAATTATATTAAAGTACATACGCCAGCACACCAAGCTACACATTGACGTATCTTGTTCCGTTGCACTGGAAGCGATTTTCGAACAAAAATGTGTGGTCTGATCTGCCGCTGTCCGTATAAACGGCAGCATATCAATCTACATGTGGTGCAATTACAGGCACATGGCACTTTTTAACTTACGTCTCAGGGCGACGGGCGCAGTGGCAGTGTCCCACAGATCTTTGCGATTTAAAGCTCTGAGTGGCACTGCAACTGTTATGGACAGGCGGGTAGCTTACCATCAAGCGCACAACTTGTTCGTACCGTCAATTCATTGATACATTAAAAAAATAATGACAAATCTTGTTCCGTTTCCATAGAGGCGATATTCGATGAAATTTGTATAGCTTGATGTGCTGTTGACTGTACCTTGGGCGTTTAGAGCTTTTCCCTTTGTAGTTTGTTATGTCTTGAAGGTTAAAACAAGTCTGTTTACTTTTAAAATAAAATAAAAACCTCAAAAAATTTGTGGAATCATATCTATATGCCAAGTTTAATTGAAAACTATTAACGGAAAGTGGGTGAAATCCAAGGCATCGGGTTCATCCCCTAATTTGCCACTTTTTTTGAAATTTCTTTAAATTTGAGGCATCCCCTTTCCGACAAAAAAGAATCATCGAAATCTTTTCACAAACGTCGGCGTAATCCCGGAATATACAAACAAAAAAATGCAGTCAAATAGAGGACCTACTCCTTTTTTAAGGCGGTTGAAAATGATGACGATGTAACTACGGCAAAGATCGATGACGTATTTTCTGTATAGTTTAGCGATAAACGTTTGTTCTATATTGTTCGTGTATCGTGGTACGTTGTGATACGGTGTGTGTCGTGGTACAGGGCGTCTCGGCGGCATACGGGCTGACACGGTGTATATTTGTCTCGCTTCACGTGCAATTGTCTCATACAAACAACACGCACACAGTGAAGTATGTACTGTCTTGCAAATTATGTATTTTAAATGTCATTGTGATGGTCATTTCGTGTTACAGTTAGACTAATAGTGGCTTGCTATTCGTATTAATTCCGAGACAGTGAGGTAGTATCCGTCTATATATATTATAAGAAGTTTAGGTACTTGTACTCTTTAATGATATTTTACAATATCAAGTGACGAGTCCTATAAATCGAGCGCCTGGTGGTAAGCGACACGCCTACCTGTAATAGTTGCAGTATCACAAAGAGCTTTAAATTCAGAGCGGGACGCCTGCAAATTTATTGTTCTTTTTAAAATAAAACACATGTTTGTGACAGTCATGGAATGTTTAACGATAAAAAAAATAAAAAAGAACTAAGAATGTTTAGTGATCAAAAATTTTAAGAAAGAACTAATCTTGTCTAGTCTGGTGTGCTGGCTTTTTATATTTTTTGCTTTCGCGCCATTTTTAAAAAAATTTATTGTAACGTTTGTCCTGTTTTGTCAAAGCGGGACGTTTATAGTATTTTGGGGCAGCGGGACACGGAACTTAAAAGCGGGACGTATGGTCACGTTATGTATGATCGACAAAATATTTTCTTTTTGAAAAAAAAGGGCGCAAATTCTACCTGATTTTAGTTTATATGAGTTTATCGAGTTCCTAGGCTTCCGCGTTTGCTGTACAACGGAAATGAAACTGTATCAACTGTGACCATGGGTCCTTCCAAGGATCCGAAAGGTTGGTGGGAAAAAAAAGAAACAAATATATGCGATGTAAAGAGTTCGTCAAGCAGCAATACAAGCCTTATTGCGTTCAGGTTTAAGAGGCTATACTACAAATGGCTTTGGCTGATTCCGCAGAATAGTCAAACTATTGAATCAATAACTTTGGAAATAGTTATTTTTGATATAAGTGCGGAAAGTTAGTCATTATTCACGAGTCTCGAGGCTTCTTGGCCCGAGCCAGAGGCGAGGGTCAAGACGCGAGACAAGTAAAAATGACAAATCCGCACGTGTATCAAACGACGTTTTTTAATACATTTGCGAAAAAACTACATTGAAAGTAAAATAAAACAGTATTTAAACAAAACTCATTTTCTGCTAGTAAATTAAAATAATGAAATACAACCACTGCAACCATTAGTTAAAAGTCTATGGAAATCTAATTCCAACGTGCTGTTTTTGTTTATTTTCCGTAATATCGGTCTGTAACCACTTTTCTTATTATGAAGTCCTGGTACTTTTGTTTAAACTTCTTTAGGAACCCGTGCACGGTAGTGAGATACAATTTATCTGTAATACATAGAACAAATATATACATAAAAATCTCGCCTGTCACCCATTCAGGGGTAGGCAGAGACTGTGGACCTCCACTCGATACGTTCATTATATAGTATTTGTAAATAAATATAAGTTTTAATGACGAATGACTTACGTCACAAAGCACATAAATATTAAATAAATATACAACTTCTTTAGTTCTGTGCTTAAGGTTTGAAACAACAGTAAATTAAAAAAAAATGGAAAAGTAAAAAGCACTAGTGCGAAAATTCCAACTTTCGGCACGATTTGTAGTACGAAAAATACCACGTTTTGAGCAACTGTATTAAAAAATATACACTGATTACTATACGGTGTGAAAACAAGATACCTACCTAAAAATTTCACAATAGAAAAAAAAACAAAGTTGATCTCGAAATTTTACAATAAAACCGCTGTATTTTTTACATATTACTAAACCAAAGAATTTACCAGTCCGCTTACTTCAACACATTCGACAGTACGACGGCTTGAGTTTTCATACAGACGACCTATTTAATACGAAAACAAACCCACACGTGATCCGATAGCCGGGCGATAATTAGCGAATACACCGTACGCCGAAGATTCTTGGCAAACTGTTTACATTGCCAATATTTTTGGCCAACTTACGTCACTTTAACTACATTGCCTGTAAGTACGTACTCATTTTTGTTTGTTACACTATAAATAGGGCACTATGACAGGAAAACTACTTCATATGACTATGTCAAATAGTAATAAATTAGTGTTGAAAGATGGCAGGAAAACTGTCATATGTTGTGTAATGTAAGTAATGTTGCATACCAATAGATACTCAGTGCGTGGTAATGGAAAAGTGCCATTCGAAACTTTATCATTTTATCGTGTTCTTTTGACGTTTTCAAATGGATGAGAATGACAGCTGATTACGATGGCGATTGTCATTCCATTAAGAAACTTAAAAATAGAATATGCATTATTGTTGAGGTAATAAAACAAGGCAACAGTTTTCTGTTCTGGAAGAATTTGTACATGTAAGGGGGATGTTGTGTATAAATATAATAGTAAACATACATATCATCGCGCCTGTTTCCCACTAGGGTTGAGGTAGAGGTAGAGACTATGGATCTTCACCTGCTACTCGTTACTCGCGACAAACCTTTCGATTGTACTGTTTTGCAAATTATGTATTTTAAATGAGGTATATTTATTGAACAGTCCAGATTCGAAGTCGCACGAAAGTAAAAGACGTGA
>NW_020653850.1:2769598-2958943 GCF_003589595.1 Hyposmocoma kahamanoa
GACATTACTGCTTGGCGGCAGAAATAGGTAAGGTGGCAGTACTACCCTGGACGAACTCATTCACAAGGACCTCTACTGCTACTAAAAATCAGGCGATGAATTCAGTTTATTAGAACGCACCCACTTTCTTACACGATTTGAATAAAACTTTAGCAAATAGAGGTAATTCCACGAACTTTTGAGGTTGGTTTGTTTCCATTAAATATTCTGTTATTTTGTATGTTGACATCATAAATACAATCCATGAGAATTAAGTATTCTTTCACATTTTTCACTGTGTAATTTATAAATGTTTGAAAATGAAATCGAAGTCCACTCATCCATGCTCAACATTCTACATACCAACCAATGCATTACAACAAATCAAGGTAATTTATCACTTATAATGCGGGCGCAACCATAGGAATCAGCTAATCTATGAATACTGCATATACCTAAAATTAGAGCTGCCTTTTTGTTATCGATATTACGTCAGATGTTTGCGATTAGAGCTGTGACGGTAACAGTTACGGGGCACGTGTACCTACGCGAGTGTGCGATGTATCAACGTGATGTCACTGTGTATGTTTATTTTTAGGAAAAATATTTGTCATGATTGGACAGTTTCGTTTAGAGATTTTGTTTATATCATTATCTAGCGTTAGAACGAATAGGTAAAAAGGACAAAATTCTACAATAATTAATTCATGAGAATAAAACCCACGAGGTTACAGAGACCTGCTCAACTACTCAGTATCAGGACTAAAGTAATCGACATTTTTAGCGAAATCGAGTTATTGACATATCTGGTGTCAGCAAAACGAGACCTACAGCCCCCTCTAATCGGTTGTTTAATATCTTATTTAGTTTCAGTTTTATTGGTAAGCAAAATGTACGTGACGTTTTTTATAAAGTGACATTAATGTACACCGTCCAACCATTTATTTCATTTTTGACATATGCATGTCTCCGAAATTCCTTTATTGATATGCAATCATAGATAAAAAAATGCAAACTTCCTGGACTCTTTTATTTTTTATTTTTAGTGAAGTGACGCGCTCTTTATCTCAGATATTTGTTGCGCCAACAGATTATGTAACGAAGATTATTCAAGTTGATACATTTTGGTACCTGTCTAATAAATTATAATGAAATGAAATTTTTCATCATATGAACGGGAATCATCACTTGAATCCTTAGTAACATTAATTATTAATACTTGAGAACACAAATTGTCACGTACCCGATCAGACAATATCTTCTTATTTAAACCCGCTCATATTCACGATTAAAACTTCTTCATAAATAAAATCGATTGTTATAAAAAATCGAATCAGAAAAGCATTACGACATCACTAAGTGATTACAATTCGAGTTGTCAAAAGTAAAATAAATGGCTTGAAGTGAGAAGATGTGTTCGCATCGAGTATATAACCAGAAATAGAGACGAAATGTCATTTAATTTGTTCGAAAACTATTCTGCCATATTACTGTGACAACTGCGCTCCGATTGGCCAACCCGAGTTCGAAACAATTGACGGGTGTCGTCAATGGGTGTCGTCAACTTTCACTTCAAATCGACCAGTTAACTTGAGCTTTGCTATAATGGACGAAAATTTCAAAATTACATATTTAATAACCGATGAAATGTGATTCCGTTTGTTTTGTTATTAGATATTTTGTTGTTTTTCCCACACCACCGAATAGAACAGCACGGCATTGTTAGAGATATTATCTTCATTAAAATAAATACAGAATATTTTTTGGAATATACGGAGACACACAGGTCAGTAGTTGGCCTGTCTATATTTCAGCAAACGGGAGTTGATATTTATAAGAGCTGTATCGCTAATGTGTTACCAGGAATATATGGCTTATTTCGTCTCTATTTCTGGTTATATACTCGATGTGTGTTCGTTACGACAAACAGGACAACGCACTTGTTATGATCCTGACATAGCACATGTAAATTTAATTTTAGAATTAGTAATTTGGCAATGCGTTCATTATTGACAGGGTGTGTAGCTTTGTGCAAGTTGCTCGCATACGGATTACGTAATGGACAGCTTAACTAACGTGTAAGTTACTATTGGAAAACATCTTGTGTGCAAAGTGACTTGACATAGTGCAGATGCAATAATGCTTGTGTATGTGCAAGTAAATATATAAATTCTATTATTCTATATCTGAATGTATTATTCGGTTGTAAAGTGTATATATTAGTTCTGCAATATTATATTGTATGCTTGTATAATTTACGATCTTCGCCGGCTCGTTACAAAGTTATAAAATATTATCGACTAATAATACATCTCCCTGTAACAATATTCATAGATCTAATGATTGTATATCGATGTAGATACAATTTGGATTGGAATCTAAGTTTTTACTTTACGGATAACATGGACATTGAAGTTAAATTTATTGATACAAAGACAGAACAGACACAAAGAAAGAATTACACGATTTAATTCCACCTTCCCCTTTTCACCACCGGGGCCTAGCGTAGGTTTGGGTTCGGCAAGAAGCGTTACGCTTCCACATTTATATGGTTGCCTGCAGCTCTTTCTCTGAACGTTACAACTTGGGCCTTTTCAAGGCGACAGTCAATAGACATTTAGGTTTGCATGCTCCATCGTCACTTTCCACCAGGTGAGATGGAGGTCAAATGCAAATGCAAAAAAATTGTAAAAATATCTTTCGACCGAGCTGGACTCTAACCAGCGACTGTTGCATCAACGTGGCTATCGCTCTGCCAACTGAGCTACGGATCGGACCAGCAGAACTTATGAATTTCTCTATTTGCTTGTTGCGGATCTTTTTATTTGGTTCAGTGTGGCGGAACGAATTTTTCTTTGTGTTTGATTGATCAATAATAATAACAAACTATTAGATTATTTTCACAAAAAATAGATGAAATCATAGTAGTAAACACATGATTATTGAATAATAAAATACAATACTAAAAGTGAATGGGTCCCAAAAAAATCTTTGTCCAAAAATAACTCGACAATGTAAACGTTGTCACATCTCTAACGCGTTATTGTAATGTAAACAACCTGCTGTCAGCATGTCACTTGTTAAAGATGTACCTATTACCTGTTATCTGGTATTTAACATATCATATTAGACTTACTAGGGCTAGGTACTAATGTTAACGAGCCGTTTAGCTTGTTAGTTTCGTTATCCTTTCACTGTTTGTAAATTAACTAAGTAACTAAAGTATGATAAGTAACAATACCTATGTGTTGGGCCACATAGTGGTGTATTATAGACACGTATCGCATAACGACTTCAACGCCGACACAATTCAAAAATGAAAGGTGGCAAGTTCTAATTTTTTGAATATATTGACTGATCAGTTGTCAAAAGTGACATTAGCTCATTTCCGTATAAGGATATAAAGTTGCCATATAAAAAAAAATTAAATTAATAAATGTGAAGTAAATTGTTGAGAAAAATTGAAGTGCGAGAAATACTACGTATTCTCTCCAGATTCGTCTGTTGCGTCGCATCTAATGAAAATAATTAAAAGCGTTGTTCTTTTACTTCTTCTCAGCATATTCTTATTGATTCCACTATTGGTACTTCCACTGTCCTCAGTTTGCGGCGGGTCTGCTCCATGTAGGCCCTATCGTCTCTTTAACTCCGTTCGACCATCTCACTGGTGGTCTGCTCACATTTCGTCTTCTTAAATGGGGTCTCCAGAACAAAACTCTCTGGCTCCAGTGTTTGTCCTCTCTGCGACATATGTAGTATCCACTTTGATGACTTTAGTGCGAGCATTGTTACGCGTCGTGGATTTAATGTGAACTTGTTATAAAAAATTATGCAACCTTGTTCGCTTACGCAAATACAGAGCCAAATATGTGTGGAAATATGATTAAAAATTCATCTGTTCTTTTTATGTTTTGAATTTTTTTAACAATTTTTTTTTTGAAGTTTGATGAAATAAAAATTTTTCAAATAATGGTGGCAACCCTAAAAATACAGTACGATTTTGGATTTTGACGTATTTTTTATATAATACTTAAAAAAATACGGCTACAAAATGTCTTATTACAACATAGAAAATTACAATTATTGCAATTGAACGAGCACAGGTGTTTCTATAGATTGCGATATTTTTAAAGGTTGATTCGTATGGTATATACGAACAATATTTTTACTGCTGTGTCAACCCCCTCTAAAATCTTGAAAAAATTAGCTATTCCAAACATTTGAGTCGAGGTGGTACAAACAATAAGTTTAATTACATAGGTATCATTAATAATAAAGTAGGATCGAAAAGTAACATTGTCGGGAAACTAAATAAATAAAAAACTTACGAAATGAAACTTAAGCGTGAAACACACTGGGAGCGGGTGCGGGTCGGGCACGGGTGAGGTTGGAACCGCGGCGCTTCAATTCCGTGTATTTTTGGACGACAACACACCGACCCGCGCCCGACCTAAACCCGCTCTCAGTGTGTTTCATGCTTTATAACGTTTTTCGTATCAAATAGGATTTTACCACGTGGATTGTTTATTAAAAAAAAGGTTTTGTCAGTTTCTTAAAAATTACTTTCGAATTACACCACTTTATTATTGACAATGCTATTTGTTTGTGTTACATTCATTTATTAATTATTGGTAAAAATCACCACTAAAAAAACTCGCAGAGCTTTTAAGGGTCACGCAGTATAGGCTTTTCGTATGTATAAAGACAACAATCGCACTAATAAAATCTCTTTTATAGAGCAATTTCCTAACATTGTATCTTTATGTACCAAGTTCATAAAGACTGGCGAAGGGAATATCCTTTATTGTTATTGTACTATTCTGTATTTGCATAGACACGCTTTTAGCTCCCTAGGGCGCAATTACCATTTTATGGTTTCCTTTCGAAATTATGCGCAGGATGTCCCAGTTTGCTAATTGTGTTGCAAAAAATTATCTTCTGACAACAAATGGAGATAGCTTAGGATAACAACACGTAGTTCTCTTGTATGTTATATGTATATGTATGTATGACGACTCATCCGTAGAACAGAGATCTATATGCAAGACTACTTGTTCTCAGGACATAGTACATTTCGTTCGTTCATCTTCGCTGTGGATGTCAGATCGACCGTTGTTTGATTTTATATTTCCGAAACGAAATAAGGTACATAAATTCTCAAAACACCTTTATATGGACCTTAGTTTGAATAACGAAATTATTCTCGTAATGTACCTACTCTCTTTTCGCTGTATAGTCACTACGAACTCTGTTCTTCGGATGAGTCGATGTATTTTTTAGACAATTTTCGATTTGTATTTTTTTTTTATTCCTAAGTTTAAAACTGACATTAAAAGTTTTTTAATAGAAAAGTCATATCACAAAATTTTAGACTACATGTTAGATAAAGATGTATGGAAAGACAACATGAGTCTAGATTCCACATAAATATGATTCAAAATGTATTCTATAGCATTTAAGTTTATTTTAAAAGAGCAATCCCTAGAGTTTCTTGCTCGTTCTTTTTCAGGGAGGTCAGCGTAGTGACAGGACAGTAGCTTAAAAAATGACGTTTTCAATTGTAAACATTTTACCTATGGAATTAATGATTATTAGACTTTGATTTGACTTTGACTAGGTTTTCGCCATTGGAAAAAGAAGGGAAGCCTTTGTCCAGTTGCAAAACAGGCTTCTTAATAAATGCGATATTTTTTAACTTATCACAGTGCACACTCGAGTACCACAACACCCACAGTTCTAACGTAAAGATATTCCGGAACTATGCATATATTTCAAATTTTAAACTGAAACCGACAGAGGTTCCTTTTTATAGAGCCCAGCAGGATATTGAATTTCCATTTTCCGTCCACCATCGCTATCGCTAGTGCGTCGAAGTAAACAAGTACTTACCGTACATTTTAGATTATGGTCTCTAGGGAACGATGTTATTATTGTTTGTGGTTACGAAACCTTTAAACCCACATCACACTACCGGATAAACTTTTAAAATGGTGAATTTAACAATAAGCCACTTTTGATAGGCAGGTTAGACATTACTGGCGAGGGCTGGATATTTGAAGGTTTTTTTTTGATACTAAGGTCTTATTCAGAGTGGCGGCAGGCGCGGGCCGGGTGCTTGTAAATCAAATGTACGTAGACGTTCGTTGCGTAGTTGTAGATCAATTGGCTCGGTTCGCCCGTACCTTTTATAGTCTAGCGTCTGTTTGCGATTTTGACGTGTGAATCTACCCGCTCGTAGTCGCTTCGGCACCGTGTAAGACGCCAAGACCCGCGCGCCCGCACCCACCACAGCGCCCGTGCCTGCACTTTGAATGAGCCTTAAGGGATGGAACTAATAAGTCGCGACACCTTTTATAAAAATTTTAAAAAGTAACAGATTTTTATTTTTGGTTTTAAGGACTTTTTGACGTAGCGTACTAAAATACCGCAATATAGTATTATTGCATTTTATGTAGCTGTAATCCTTATTGCATATCTTAACACTTTAATAGAGTCTAGTTTCAAGGGTAATACACCCATTGAGCTGAGTGAACACGGCCGTGTAGGCGATTCTTTCGAGCCTTATCCTTTTACAGCTTAATGTATGCCTACCTAACCTCACCTAACCTATATGACTTGTTTCTACATGTAGTAAAGAACTTGTTTTTGTAATATATTCGTTTTAACACAATTACGTAAGATTGTTTTTGAATTTGTGGCAGTGGCTTTCGGTATTTAGTTAAAACTTATTTTAGTTATTTTCACATATAAATTCTAGATGACGTAGGTACAATTTTTGAAGAAATTATTTTTTTTAAGTTTTTACCTTTAAAGTGTGACTACCAGCCAGCATATCCAAAATCAAAATCCAGAATCTAACTTTTTAGTAGCAGTAAGTTCGTTCTACTGCCAAGTTTACTTATTTCTGCCCCCAAGCAGTAAGAGTGCTGGTGAAATTACAGGCACATGGGACTTGTCAATTTACGTTTCAGGGTGTCGGGCGCAGTGGCAGTGTCCCTCAGATATTTGCGATTTTCAAGCTCTGAGTGGCACTGCACATTTATGGACAAGCGAGTCGCTTACCACCAGCCTCACGACTTGGTTCGTCCCGTCAATTAGTATTATAAAAAAAAACTATGTATTGTCTATGAAAGAGCTGTTCATTCGGAACGCAACTTCCCCAGAGAAAAACATGTTTGAAACGTGATAGGTTGCTCTTTATAACTAAACAATGTTTGTCCACATAGATATCATTTACATAAAAGACAAAAACAATCTGAAAAAAGGAACTCCAATGTAGAAAGTTCGTAGATTGGTTTCACCAGGATTCAAATACTTGTTTAACTTCAGAGCCACGACGAACAGTGTCACGTTTCAAAAATAGAATAGCAATAAAGTAGCCTCTTGTGGAATTAAAAACGTTAAACAGCTAGCTAAAGGTAACAACGGACGGTAGGAAAGACGCCTACTCACGCCTACGGGGTTTTTTCAACTTCCACTGTTCCTTTTGTACTCTTTATTACTAGTACTGCTTAGTTAGTTGTATACCAGTTAGATATACCAGCAGTTATAGCAGTAGACTACTATAAATGCGGGTTAGTATAAAGGTTGTCGAACTTTACACTTTACAGATGTTGTAAGTTGCGAATGAATTGAAGAATTTTTCCGGTACATATAAATAGAAAAAAGTCAGAAGTAATTTTTGGAATTTGTTATTGTGCTGTTAACATTGACGCCATTTGAAACTTTGTCGTAATTTCGTAATGTGTTTTTTTATAATGTTTTTAATAACCATTGGAAAAATACATTCTACCGTACTGAGTCTTAAAGAAACTAACCGTATGAAATATTGCGCGAGAATCAGTATTGAACTGCTTTATAGTATGCATGTTAATGAGTGGAATAAACTGCCTCTGTGGCCAAACGGTTACCATGCCGGACTGCCACGCAGAGGTCCCAGGTTCGATTCGCGGGCCGGGAGAAATAGTTGTATGGCCTACAATTATTTCTCTCGTGAGTTTGGGTGTAATTTGTGGTTGTCTATGTGTATGTCCATGGCTCCCGCGACACAGGGTTTCCCTAGTGCGGGGCTATGTAGAGTGTATGCGTTATAAAAAAATAAAAATGTAAATAAAAATTATAACTCAAATCATGGAAAAATTGTATTGAAAGATGAAAACAATTGTTGTATAAATAAAAGGTATTTTTTTGTTTTATATAATATCAAGTGACGGGACGAACAAGTCGGTATGTACATGCCTGTCCACAACAGTTGCAGTGCCATTCAGAGCTTTAAATCGGAAAGATCTGAGGGTCACTGCCACTGCGCCCGTCACCCTGAGACATAAGTTGACAAGTTCCACGTACGGTGACAGTACTTCCCTAGAAGAATTCTTTCACAAGGAGCTCTTCTATTGCTAATTACATCCAAATTCTTCTTATTGTATCAATGGCATGCAGTATGATGCTTGCCATCGTGGTTAACTGGGCTGAAGAATCATGAAACTCGTAACAACCCTTAAAGCGATCTGGAACATTCAATTTCAGTGTTGTTTCTTTTATTTTTCCACTGTTGAACAGATAGAAGCCCGCTTCGTTTTCCTCTTGTAATCTCTGTTTCTTAATAGTTCTGGCAATATAAAGCTTTTTTCGTGAGTGCAAGAGCAAGTGACGGGATGAACAAGTCGTGCGCCTCGTCGTAAGTGATAAGCCTGTACGTAGCAGTTACATTACCATTACGAACTCTTTCACAAGAGCTCTACTGCGCCCAGGGAAGTACTGTCACCTTACCTATTACTACCGTCAAGCAGTAATGTGAGCATTACTGCGTTCTGGCTTTGAAGAGTAAGTGTTCTGGTGAAATTACAGGCACATGGGACTTTGCAACTTATGTCTCCGGGTGATGGGCGCAGAGGCAGCGCATCTCAAATCTTTGCGACTTAAAGCTCTGAATGGCACTGCAACTGTTATGGACAAGCGTGTACATACGACTTGTTCGTCGAAAAAAAACGCTCAAAGTTTTTAATTGCAAAGATTTGAGTGGCACTGTCATTCTAAGACATAAGTTGAAAAGTTCAAAACTGGAACGCATTCATGTTCTTTAATGCCTATGATACGATACAAGATGGCTGCCAATCGACATATCAATCATATCAACTCTCGAATTGAAATTCAAATTCCCAAATCTTTATTTCATAGGTAAGCCACATTTGAAATGAATGAATTCATTAAGTATTACTCATTCATAAGACCGATTTCATCGAGAAGAATGAGCAAGAAACTCGAGAGGTTGCACTTTGTAAATAGACATTGTTCGCATTTATCATTTATGGCATTCATTTGAAACGAACGAAACGTAGATAGAAACAAGCTCAAAGAGCTGTGATATCCTTTTTCTACTCCTGTATTTTAATCTGTCAATTACAATTTTTTAAACCATATTTTAAAGGCGCTCTTTTTAGTTTTAAGTCAAAATTCTATTGTCTATGGTACTCGTCACTGAGCTGTAAAAATTCATTGATGTTTTGTATAAAGAACTATAATGTGTTTCAAAAAAAGAACGTCGTCTTAAAATATCAATTAGGACGCCACTCAAACGCTATACTGCCTCCTGATTGGTTAAATTGGCCTAAAAGTCTTGCAACCAGGCCATATATCTTTATAAAAAAATATTAGTTAAAATATGAATGCAGTACTTGGCCAGGATCTATTGTCTCTTCGGTTTTCTGTTTTGTAGCGTTTATTTGGCTTTCGTCTAAGTATATGAAGAGGCTGAATGGTGGAACCTTTGCCTACCCTAATAAATGTGTTTTTATTAAAAAAATATTGCATTTGTTGTCATGGATTGTTAAAAAATATACTTTATAAATTGGTTTTGAATTTACCTTTTAAATCTACCAACTTCTTTATATGAATGGCGTTGCTAAAATCGCCGCACACTTGCTAGTAACCAAAGTTATCAATAGATTATTATTTTTTACGACCTGTGTGGTCGAATGGCTTCCACACCGGCTCTGAGGTCCCGGGTTCGATCAATGTAGAAAACACGAATTTTTTAAAATTGTCTCGAGTGTCTGTGGTACCACAGTCGTTGTTTCCGACTTCCATAACACAAGTGCCTTGGGTACATACTTTAGGATCAGAGAAACGGATTTGATGTTGTCTATATTATGTTTTTTAACGTGTCTATATGTTGTCTATATTACGTTTTTTAACGTAATATAGACTACATTATCTATGTATACTAAATGGCGCTGTATTTCGATCGTGTTTGGTTTTGGGTCACAAACAAGGCTACCACCACAGACATATGTCTATATAGACGTCGCAAGTACAGCAATTTGTATGAAAACAGAGTGTGCCACATTTTATGTATCCACTATGACTTTACTAGAACTATTTAGTGATGGGAAACCTCCTTCCGCGCTAAATCGATTGATTGAACGGAATACACGTATTCCATTCAATTAATCGATTCAAATATTCGTTGATTACAAGTAGTCGTGAAATATTAATACAGTAGAAAAATTCCAAAACAAGATAGTTATGTCCTTTATTAAAAGTCGTTTTTAAAAAAATTTGGTTATTTAATAATTTAAACTTTAATTTTTAATCAAATTCAAATATTAAAATTATTGTCCTTGAAATAATGTAAGCTTATTATATAACTTTTTGTAATAGAAGATGTTATCTATTGACTTAAATAATGAAAACGCACGTCAATATATGAACTTGCAACTGCCTTTATTAAATTTACTAGATGGTTTTCCGTCGGCGATTGATCAAATTGGTGAAGGCAAGACGACTGAAAATGTTACTGCTGACAAAATATCTAAAATCTTACTAAAGTAACTTAAGGTTTACTTAACGTCAGCCTCGTGTAAAGATTTTGTAATTTGATCATGATTTCTCGGATTTCTAACTCTGCTACTCTGCCTATTTGGATAGCATCTTTGGTTTGATAAACTAGACCACCTTCGTCCTTGTTCTGAAGCATAGAAGCGTTAACTAAGTGTTTTTCGATCGATTGATCGAACGGAATACGCGTATTCCATTCAATTAATCGATTCTAAATTGAATAATTTTTGTTCAAGTATTTGTTGATTACAAATAGTCGTAATATTAATATAGTAGAAAAATACTAAAATAAGATAGTTTAGTTCTTCATTTTACTTTTAAAAAGTTCAGACTTAACTTTTTAATCGACTTCAAGTATTAAAATTATTGTCCTTTCAGTAAAATGAGCTTATTATATAACATCTTTTTGTAATAGAAGATCTTATCGATTAACTTAAATAATAAAAACGCACCGCAATATATGAACGAATTGCGACTGTCTTAATTAATTTTACTAGATGGTTTTCTGTTGGTAATTGATCAAATTGATGAATGGCATGATAAATAAAAATGTTACTACTGACAAAATATGGTAACATCCTATTAATCAGAAGAGGTTTACTTAATGATGGCCTCGTGTTAAGTATTTGTTTATTATTTCACGGATTTCTAAGTCTGCTACTCTGCTTATTTGGATAGCATCTTAGGTGGGATAAACTCGACCACCTTCGTCCTCGAAAGCAACGAACTCATACGTATGACCAACTCCAGGTTTTTGTAAAGACAGCACACTGTTAATTCTTTGCATTATATTTTTTTTTTGTATTAATCGTAATAATTAAATAATAGTAATAATTAATAAGTAATTATTTGCTCACTATATTCGGACATTCGAGGCAACGTGCTGCAAAAATTATCGAAATAACAGATACTACTCATAATAGACACTACAAAACTGAAAAAAAAAAACGAAACGTTACTAAACGTATAGAATATTTTTTATAATATTGCTAAGGTCATAATAATTTTCGTCCCCTTGTTTCAAAATCGATCAGAATTGAGAACAGTGTTGCCTAACGTATACATCACAATATGTTAAATTTGGCCTAAAAAATGTACAAGCGGCCGTACCACAGAAACTGAATGCATTATGTAAAAGTGCATTCATTCGATATTCATGGCGTATTAACAATAGATCACAAATATATCGCTTCAAGTAAAAGCCGCAATGTATTACAAATCACGATACAATACACTGAGTTGCATATTTGTTTTCTCGAAATTCATACAAAACCAAAATAATTGTTTTTAAAATAAATTATGCATCTTCTGATTGCAAAATCACTTGCCCGGAAGGAAACGTCCCTGTTCACCCGTTTACCCACAGTTGTTGTGCTTTTGCAGTTTATAATGGCACAATTATGCATTTTTCGCGTTTTCGACTGGTGTTTATCTACGATAACGGACGAGCGCGTTCTGTAGTGTAGCAGCGGCAAGCAAGTGAATTTCACGTACTTTGGGCACGCGAAATACGTACACTTGCGGCGTCTATCTAGATATATCTCTGTGACTACCACGCACGTATAAATCCAGTAAAACGACAGCGTGTTTAATGTCCTTGAATTACCACCTTATTACATCGGTTAATAACAGCCTGCAGAATTGCTAGGCTTTATAGGCAACGTTGTATGCCGATCGATCACAGTCAGGGCGTTTTACCACTATTCTAAACCGACATCCCAATTATAATTGTCGGGTCTATGTGGAAATACAGTCTAGCGTACCTGCTTGTCGACTACTCATCCATATCCTATTTGCTTGATTGGTATACATATATCAACATTTTTAACGCACGATTGTTAATCAAATCGCTGCCTTTAGGACACCGATACATTAGACGCTTGTAGAAGTGCTACTGTGGCGCGGCAGTCGCGCGTCTGCAGAGCTTCAGTAATTTTTTGTTCACTAATCGTGACTGCATAATCTCAGTATAGATTACTAAAAACCGACCTCAAAAGTTCGTGGAATTGCAACTATTTGCTAAGTTTTATTCAAATCGGTTACCGGAAAGTGCGCGAAACCGGATTCATTCCCTAGTTGGCCACTCTTAGAGGTGGAAGGTTTTCTTCAAATTTAAATGGAACCATTATCGAGATATCCTCTTTCAAACAAAAAATAATCATCAAAATTGGTTCACAAATTATCGCGCGAGTTATCGCGTAAAATACATAAAAAAACCTATCATATAACTTAAAGGGCTACTCTCGCTTTTTGCTGTCAACACAATGTTGGAAGCTTTTTTAACATAAAGTCCATGCGCTTAAAAGTTTTTCTAAACGATTTTGTAAACTTTAAATCTAATGTATGTCCTTTAACTTTTTTTAATTACAAATTAAGGAAAATCAAGGGGGACCAGGGGACCTAAGATACAGGGTATTCTAATTTAGACTCCTGTCTCTCACAAAATTGAATACTGGAACTACATACTACTTATTACTATGTACCTATCTGATGTGAGAGAAAATAAAAAGTGTTACTATTATTATTCAAGTTAAGCGTTTTAGTGAAAAACGCTTATTTAAAAAAGTGTAACAATATTATGCAATTTTTTCCTTCTATACATGTCACGACTGTAGCGCTGCAATTTCACTTCTAAATCAATTTTCATCCATTTTCTTACGTCTTAAAATTCTAAGGAGATGGATACTTTATTATATAAAGGTATTCTTGTATAAAATTATTGTAAAGACGTTGCTAATGAAGCTTCATACTTGACATTGTTTTTTAATTTGGTCGATTATTATTATTTATTTGACAGTAATTGTTTCGGTCTGATGTGGAACGAAAAATGAGAGTAGACCTCCGGGAAAGGAATGGTACTTAGTGCGTGGATGCTCCTTTCGTTCATCCGCTATATACTACATACCTCGTACATAATATAATACGTTTGTATGATACGTGTTTGCTGAGCTAAATATAAAGGAATTTTTAATGCTAACAAATATGTTTGAATTGGCTATTAATATGTCAGGGAGGTCACTTTTCAAGTGCAGAATCACTTTTAGGTTATTGTTTATGAAATAACACCAAAATTAATGAAAATGTATGATGTTTTGTGCTGATTATATATATATAAAATCGGCGTGGTTACCCGTGCTTACTACAAAGTTACACAAAAGTTTGTACGCATTTGTTTGTAATTCCGTACGTTCTATGAAACTTGTGGTTTTACTTGTACTATGTTTACACTTTCACCGGCGAACGGTAGCCTATGGCTGTTCGATCTCTTTTTCTATTTTCTACCATTATTACCTAAACTCATTGATGTTTACAAGTTTTAGATAGTTTATTTAGTAGATTTCGCTTGTAAATTGTAACATGGAGACTGATCAAATGACTCTAACGTCATGTGACGACGGGACGAACTTGTCGGGCGCCTTGTGGTAAACGACACGCCTGTTCAAGCAGTTGCAGTCTCACTGAGAGCTTTAAATTGCAAAGATCTGAGAGCCACTGCTATTGCGCCCGTCATCCTGAGACGTAAGTTGACAATTTCCATGTGCTTGTAATTTCACCAGCTCTCTTACCCTTTGAAACCGGAACGCAGTAATGTTCACATTATTGCTTGACGGCAGAAATAAGTAAGTACTTCTTTGGACGAACTCTTTCACAAGGAGCTTTACCCCTACTTTCTTGCCGGTTTTGAAGTGTAATAGGGTGCTGGTAAAATTACCGGCAGATGGGACTTTTCAAGTTATGTTTGTGGGACTTTGCGATTTAAGGCTCTAAGCTAGGTGTTCTGCAACTGTTAAGGACAGACGTGTCGCTTGCCACCATGCGCACGAATTGCTCCGAAGGGAATTCCTTTGTATGAGTAGAAGAACTCGTATTAAACCACATTGTTATCATTAGTGTTATTTGATGCCAATCCAATGAGCAAAAATATTATAGAAACAAATAATAGAACAAAACATTTTATAAAACCCGTTTACCGTTATCGGCCGTTAGTAACGCGAACGACCCTTTCGAATTCACTTTATCCGAATTGTTCCAAACACCCTTCGAAGAGAACTTTGTAACATATAATTTCGCCACTATGTTGACATCACCCGCAAAAAGCGGTCGTAATTACACCATCCCCATTTCTCTAACCATCGGCAAGGACGTAAAGTCTCGACCGCAATGGCTTCATAAAAATAAACGCTTACACCCAACTAACGATACTTTTTATACAGCTCCTAACAGAACGGAACAAAGCCCTATCGGACTCTTCAGTATTATAAGAAATCACGGCCTAGTCGTAAATACGACCTTTTT
This sequence comes from Hyposmocoma kahamanoa, assembly GCF_003589595.1. Lineage (NCBI taxonomy): Eukaryota > Metazoa > Arthropoda > Insecta > Lepidoptera > Cosmopterigidae > Hyposmocoma > Hyposmocoma kahamanoa. The sequence goes on from NW_020653850.1 coordinate 2,784,710, forward strand.
ACGACATGGAATCATCAGAATGTTATTGTTGCTCGGTATAAAGACATCCTGCTATTGTCAGATGGGATATTGAATTTTTGAATTTAATATTGCGCGCTTGGGAATATTTTTGCTTGCCCAGAAAATATGAGCGCCTTTATCATGTTAGACTTTGCTTTCAATATTGCTTTGTTTTGCTTGGATGTCAGCGAAAATATTGGACCTGTGCGAGCTAAAAAGATTTTAGAATGTAGACAATTTTTGTGACAAAGTGTGTTTGGAACTAGGTTCAGAGGCGTTTTGCATGGCTAGCATATTGCGAATCTAATAACGTTGGTTCAATAATACTGTTCTAGAATAGTCGAGCACGGATTTTGATCCTTGCTTTGTTATTTATAAGCTCTCCTCCATTTTATGTGCTTGTATAAATTGTTCCGAAAGTAAATTTGCTGCAAATAATGCAAAAAACACAGCGTAGCAAACCTATTTGCTATTTTGCGCTCCCCGCCTGTTCCCTCCCATTGATTAGCTCAGGGACGAATCAACCAATGTCCTGGGTCTACCTACAGAACTCGTTCCAATCTTTCGCTTCGATCTACTCGTACCTTTGTTGCAGAACAAGTTTCGCTCACTCCGAACATTCTAGAAATATCCTTACCGGCGCCATATTGGATCGAACCTTCCAGACTTTCCGAATATTGTTATAAAAATATGAATCAAAACACCTCAACTTTCTGCTACCGGTAAAGGAAACTAAACTTGTTTTCTCAATGAACTTTGTAGGTCAAATGGGTTTCTCTACTCCCAAATCGTACCAAGTCACACTACGTTTAATAATAAAATTTTGATGCCAAAAGTAATTTTCCTGGAGTCGTTTATTTGAACTAAGTCCTATCGCCGCCGCGACACTTTGTTTGTACTCATTTATCGTTTTATTAGCCCCATACAGTGTTGTGACGATTTCTTTACTGCCTTATTCGTCTCCGCGCTGTTTAATGTGCGGAGTCTACTTTCAAGATGATACTTAACCTAGAAAAGTACCTTAAGATGCACCTTTGCGTGTAACTGTGTTGCTGTCAGGGCTAAGCCAAATATTAGCTGCGACTTAATTAAAATATATATTACAAAATACTTGCTTCTTTGTATTGAAAATATCAAATACAAATATTTTAACTTCATTTGTTTGAAATAAAAATTACAAACAACAGACCCCTCGAAAGTGTTTGTAATATCAATTACATAATACATTTTCAGGTTAGCAATTGAAATTCGACTACGAAATAAGTATTTCGATTTCAATTACAAGTAATTCAAATGTTGCTCAGCCCTGGTTTCACCTTTATACACGTTTTTCTTATTTGGAATTAAAGAAAAGTATGCTTTGAGGTTAGCTATATATTTAACCATAGAGTATTGTGGCTTGCGTTCACATTGCATTTGTGGGCAATTCAATTTATTTTAGACCTTAAAGTCAAAACAGAAGTAACTTTCATGCAAACGAAGCGCATCTAATTCAATGACCATCACAACGTATTGTTGTCAAGTCGAGGGCATTGTGAAAATCCATTCGCTAATCATGCTACGTTTCTCCGGCCTACTTCGGATCGAAGTTATACCATTATTTCGCTGAGAACTGACATGTGGATGACTAATTGACGTATCGATCTGCGAGGGAATTGTCGACTTTAATGCTGTTACTTAAGGAAAGCTTTAACAGTCAATTTAAGTATTAACGTTTATAGTATTTCTTGTTCAATTCTTGCAGGCTAAAGACAGCCAAGCCGGGGTTATGATTTGTTTCCACTACGTAAATTACATTTGTGTTTATTTTCTCTGACAAATATTGACTTATACCTTATTATAAATGGCAAGGGGTCCATAATATGGTTGATATAATGTTTATTTTTCCGTTTAAACATAAATTTCCATAACTTATGTCCAATATTAACACACACCACCCGATTCTGAACTAAAGTTACAAATTGGAAATGAAACTATTTTTTTCCCCGATCTAAATCGCGTATACCTATTTGTTTTTTCAAACAAACCGTAGTCGGCCGATTCTAAATTCATACTATGCATGAATGGCGTAGATTTTATTTAAAAATTATATATAAGTAACACAATATCCATTAGTTTGACTTTTTCTAACTTCATAGCAATTTTTTTTTGAGGTCAATAAACAGTTACACATTGCAAACAGTACATAGTTGTAGCTAACAAATAGCAACCTAATGAGTAACCTACACACGGGATGAGTAACCTACAAAACAATTTAATTGATATAGTATTTATTATTATTATTGAACGTCACAATGGAAAAATGTCTGTTGTATTGTTACATTGGCTACGTACTTTCTACATCGGCTTACTTCTTTCATATATCCGCCCTTCGCCACTGGTGCTTCTAATTTTTTATACAATGACTATATTTAAAATAAACACTACGAAATTATACTGACAACATTTTGTAGCGGCTATTACATTAACGAATAATGATAACATCCTACGATAACCCCATTTGTTAAAATTTCCTTGGTAATAATTGAACTAAATGTACGGTCTTATAAATTACCCATGGATCTGGCTTCCACCAATAAAAATACTACTTGCTACCTCGGTATCCCAAAAGTTTGCACTGTGGGCTTTCTTGGTTTCTCAGTAGAAATAATTTGGAAAATGATCTTTTCTCAATTTATTCTGGACAGTGCACAGTAGTAATTCTCTGGCACTTATTGACAATTGTCTAGTTTCAGATCAGGTATTTGACGTGATTGTCTGACACTTTATAAATGAACTTATGAACTATTCCTTTATTTTTTTCCAGCCTCTAAATATAATATAAATGAATAATATAATAAAATATAATATATATGAATCAAGTATAATATCATTGGTATGAATAATTATTAGATGTCCATAATGTAAACAAAGAAATGTCATTGTCGAAGTCTGAAACCTTCTATTTTTAACGGAATTGGAAAAGGAGGTCTTCTTTTTTATTATTTTCAATCATCTGTTACAAAATACTCTACTACTTATTTCCATCACTAGACTAGACATAGACTTGAGTTCCACCTCTTGTGGATATTCCAAAGATTCGCACGAAGCGTTACGCTTCCACAATTATATGGCGAACGGCTGTGGAGTGGAATTAACTGCCTACAGACTTATTCCTTGAACCTAAAAACTTGGACCTTTTCAAGGCGAGATTGAATAGGCATTATTTAGGTGTGTATCCTCCAACGTCGACCTTATCGTCATTTTCAGTCAGGTGAGATAGAACTTAAATGCGAACCTATATTTTATATAAAAAAAAAAACAATAAACAACACACAACAATTTAAAAAAAAACGCACTACGGAGACAGGAAAACATTCGAGTTCGACAAACGAAGCACGAATGACACCTATAACTAACACGGTAAAATGGCGGCTCAAAAATGATCTTGGTCCTGATTTGATTTGATGATAAAAATATATATTGCAAAATGTGTTCTAAGTTTTGTCCGATTACAGATTGAAATACAGTTTGAAATTCTAAACGTTTACAATCGTTAATAATCTCAGCACAGAATAATAAAACGACCGACCTCATAAGTACGTGAAATTACATATATCTGCCATGTTTTATTTAAATCGGTTACCGGAAAGAAACCACTTTCAAATTTAAGTAGGACCACTGCTGAGGTACCCTCTTTCCAACGAAAAAAGAATCATCAAAATCAGTTCACAAATGCCGTTATCGCGTAACATACGTATGTATGCTTTGTGTATTTTTATATATTTTTGTGCTCGGTTATACCCTTTGTTTACATTTTTGACATCTATTTATGATTCATACTATAACTACTATGCAATAAACTTACTATTACATATCTGCCTTCTTATCACATAATTATAGGTACACCTATTGTTTGAACACTTTAATGGCGACAGATTTCTTTTCTAATCTATAAAATGTCACCCCCATAATGTCAGGCTCCTTAATTACTATCTACGGTCTGCGCTTTTTTCTGTCTCCGGCCATTTTGTACAATAATTTTGCTTCCCGGCGCTACTAAAGCAGTTCACGAATAACATCGAAACAAAGAATACAAGAAAACGGTTTTGTAATCGTGAACGTGGTACTAAAACATAAAAAATATCAAACGTGATTCATGCCAAATGTCCAAAGTTCATTGACTACCATGCTATATCATGTAGCTTCAAGTCAATATTCCTTGTGGTGGAAACAGAGAAATATGTTTTAAACAAACGAGTTATACACTTTCAAAATGGCGTGAATGAAGGGTTACAGACAAAAATCTTGTTCATTGCAACAAAAAGCACAATCTTATCGGATTGTTAGTGACGAATAGTTTTACTGATCGTAAATATAAAGTTCAACACACTCCAAGCATCAAACAGCACTTAACATCAATATACTTCACACGCTAAAGAAATCTTTTATGCAATAACATACTAACAAACAAATACAAACTGAACTGGTGTAAAAATAAAGAAAGAAGCAATAAAGTGCAATGAAACGTATAGCGTGTACACGAAGTATCACGGCACCGGTTTGCCTTGACTTTTGGCGCGTACGCAGCCAGTGCTTGCGCATGATACACAATCATTAGGGCTGTCCTGTAGATTACTGTCATATACATATTAAATTTGATAATATAAATTAGGTATATAGAATTCTTATATGTCTATGTCCATTAAGTTCTTCGTCGTGCGTCGGGTGTTATCGACGAGCCTGTCTATAGCAGTTGCAGTGCCTCTCAGAGCCTTAAATCGCAAAGATCTGAGGGTTACTGTCACTGCGCCTGAGACATAAGTTGACTAGTCCCATGTGCCTGTAATTTCACCAGCAAAATCGAAAGTCCGTAGTGGTCACATTACTGCTTGGCGGCAAAAATAGGTAAGGTGGCAGTACTACCCTGGGCAACTCTATCACAAGGAGCTCTACTGCTAATTAATCTTATCTTTACTAGTTACTCTTAGTAACCTTTTTGTTTCAATTCAAGACTTTTTTATAGGAACGCGTTCAGATTAGCATTTTCGTTCAATCTTTCGAAAGTAAACATAATTAAATGGCCTTACTGTACAGGAGCATTGTTGCTGACACAATTAACACACTCGATCACCTTCAAGTACCCGGATATCCGGGTAGATTGTCAACCCTAAAAACGTAACCTGTACACAGCACAGCATCACCCGAGCAACGAACGAAATCGCAAGTGAACGGGCTGCACCGGCCTTGATGTTTTTTTCTCATTACGATATTCGGCAGTGACGTAACGCGAACACAATTCGTTCAAAATGATTCTATCTCTTCCATCTTGATAAGAAGATTTGCGAATTGAATTTAGAAGCGCTATACAAATGCGCGGTGAAAATTACTGCTGAGGCAAGAAACGTTTGCATTTGGAATTTCTTGAACATCCATTGTTTGTCTCAATCCCACTTCTGATATTGCGAAAATGACTTGGTATAATATTATTTGATATTAGCGTCCGTAATAACATTCTATAGCGTTAGTGTTTGTTATTGTCGTGTGTGAAGGATGACTTTGATAGGTACTTGAATGTTCTGTTGTCTGTAATTTTTTTATTGATTTTTAATTGTAAACTACATCTTCTAAATCTACGCCATCATCTCTGCTGCGGCTTATATCCGCCCGCTGAGCACGCCAACTCTCACCTTTCTCAGGTCGTCCATCCATTTTGCGGCAGCGCGTTCTACACTACGTTTTTCTTGATGTGGTCGCCACTTTAAACCAAGTCTTCTCCATCGGCCTGCAAACATATCCGGCCCACTGCCATTTAAGCTTACTGATTTTGGCCATCTATGAGCTATGTTGGTCACGAATTTAAAAGTCGACAATGATAGCCTTTTTATTTCGTGTATTTTATCTTCCAAAAAAATCCAACCAAATTTATTTTATAAAAATTTAACTACGAAGGTAAGAACTATCTTTTTACTAGGGAATCGCGGAGTTCCCGTTTAATCAAAAGATCTCTGTTCCTGATTTCCTGCAACGGCAACTTAAATATCTCACTTCATTAGCGCTTTATCAAAGTCTTGCCTCCGGCGTCTATGCTTCTCAAACGATCGACTTTCTTTACGGTTTAACAATTTGCATTGTCCTTTGTTCCCTTATTGGTAAGACCTTGTAGATATTCGTTTGTTTTTCTTGTCGTACATATTATAGACGTAGTAATGTACATATATTGTTCGTATGCAATGTCTCTTCTGGTCTCAATTAGTGTCATCTATTACATTTGAAACTTCCTTTAACCTAACTCTATTTTCTCCGGACACGTCAGTATACTTTATCAAAACGAGCACGCTGTACAATGTTCTAAAAAGTTTATGACTACTTTACCCGCCTCTGATGTACGTGAGTCGAACCTTTGCTGAGGTATCACAGCGTCAACTCTCGCTTGTTTATCGTCGTAACCTTATGAATTCTAGAGCAGCTCTCAGGGGTCGCCGGGGTCTGAGCGGAGAGAGCGAGGGGTGTAATCGCACCGTGCCGACTCGCGTTGATTACTACCATTGTCTTAAGGAAATCCGCGCTTTTCTACCACCGCCTTTGTCCTGCTCCTTCATTAATTGGACGGATCTAAAAAACCACCCGATTTAAAACATTGCATCTTCCACACGTAGGAAGTTTTACCAAAAGAAGTCGTTAGCAACTTGTTTGTTCACCCGTTGGATGAATAATGCTCATGTGTTTCTAAAGTTTTTAACTTCAAGTCATTTGGTAAGAATTTATGGTTAGCTGATAAAGGTTCGAACCTTTTATCGGATATCGAGTCTTTGTTGATTCTTTTGTAGAATTTCGATTGTAGCTCGATGGTAATGAGCACAAAAGGTTTGTAAATTTACTATTTGAAACGGTTTACCTTTATTGCTTTATGATGACGACTAATTTATTAACAGTAGAACTCCGTGTGAGAGTTTGTCCATGGAAGTAATGTGAGCATTACTACGATGCAATTTTAAAGGCTAAGGTTGCTGGCCAAACTGTAGGCGCATGGGGTTTGTCAATTTTATGCCTCGGGGTGACGGGCACAGTGGCAGTGCCTAGCAAGTTGTTCGTTTCCCCACTTGGTATCATAAAAAAATACATTGTAGATTCGATAAGAATGGTCCAAATTGTCAAGCTTGACGTGCACTTGACTATACATTGTCGAAACTATGACCTAACGGGACTATTGGTAAATATACGAAAAATCTTAATAGTTAGAACAGCCATACAAGTACGTACGCGAGTAAAAAGCGATAATATACGGGCGCTGCCTGATTTCGACGCCCCGAGTGCTACACGAGCAATGAGGTGTCGCAACGTACGCACCGCAGCACCCCTCCCCGCTTCGTCTCCTAGCGCACTGTCTGTAATTCAACGCAGCGTCACCGCTCTGGCGTCGCAACGCCGACGCAACGCGTCGTGTGGCATCGCTCTAAGTACGTTTGCTGATTCATTGAAACGAAAAATCTTTATAGTTGCGACACGGTCATATATACATATACATCTATGATGGCCACTACGTTTGATGATTCATTGAATTATGTATACTTGTTATGCATAGTAGCCGTGACTCGACCTAGAAACTGAATAATCAGCGGAATTCGGACCAATTGCTTCGTAAATAATCTGTTTTAGTTTTTTTTTATAGTCACTTTGTCTGAGACAGTTATTGAATGGACAATAAATGAAATGATGACCTAATAACGTACTGATTTATTTGGAGCTGTATTTATTGTCTTGTTGCAACTTATTTCTACCATGGTTTTGTTAATACCATGATATTCATATACATAGGAAAATACTCCATTATATAATTTTTTTTATGATACCAAGTGTTGTGACAAACAGTCGTGCGCCTGGTGGTGAGTGATATATCGGTTCATCAGTTCCAGTTCCCCTTAGAGCTTTAAATTGCAAAGATCTGAGGAGTACTGCCACTTCACCCGTCACCCTGAGACATTAGCTGACAAGTCCCAAGTGCTGTAATTCCACCAGCACCATTATCCTTTTCAATTGCCTCCCTGGCGGAACGATTACCATACTGGTCTGCCACGCAGAGGTGTTCGGGTTCGATTCCCGGGCCGGGTGAAATATTTGTATGGACTACTTACATTTATTTATCTCGTGAGATTGGGTGTATTTTGTGGTGTTCTATATTTGTGTCCATGGCACCCGTGACACAGGGTTTCCCTAGTGCGCGGCTATGGTGTGTACGTTATTTTATTTATTTTGTTATTATAGTTCTTGTTAGGATGGTTTGTTCAATGTTAGACAATACTGGTTGATGGTTAATATCATCTTGTTTTTCATTTAGTAGCAGTAGAGTTCCGGTTTCTGCTGCCAAGCAGTAATGTGAACATTACTGCGTTCCGGTTTGGAAGGGTAAGGGTGCTGGTGAAATTATAGGCACATGGGACTTGTCACCGTATGTCTCAGGGCGACGGGTGCAGTAACAGTGCCCCTAAGATCTTTGCGATTTAAAGCTCTGAGTGGCACTGTAACTGTTATGTACAGGCGTGTCGCTTACCACCAAGGCGCACGACTTGTTCGTCCCGTCACTTTGTATTAAAAAAAAAAGGTTGGTCAACGGTAACTATGGAACCTATATAGAGCCTAAAACATTGGTTTGTTTGAAATTTTCTTTATTTAGTGCCTATTTAGATTTTTTGTACCTACGTAAAATATATATTTGAATTGTGGTGTTCCATTTCGCAAAATAACAGCGAGGGCTATGTAATTAGCGTGGTCCTCAGATGCAGAAGTCATGGACCTTTTTGACATGTTTTTTTTTTATTTTAACTTGAATTTATTTTTTATAATTTTTAATTTTTTTGTTTAATGTTTTAAATTTATTTATTTGGAATGTCAAATAAATCCCATCCTATTTTTTTCTTTGATCTTATTTGTTTTTATTTTTCATGTGATTTAGATATGAAGAAAACAGTTTCATTTTCAATTAGCAAATTATTAAATTTCAATTTAATTTCGTAACAATTTAAAACACTGACAGCGTCTGGTAATTTATGAAATAATTTAAGGACTTACAAAGACTGTTTTTCATTATTATCTCCTTCGCGTTGTTTGATGAAATTTGCAATAAGATGTTTCCTCGAGCAATTAAACCGACTTCACCGTGGGCTAAAGTACATGTTAATATTCCCGGCTTTAATTTGGTGTTCGGAACTCCTCGTCCTGTTAAGCCGTATGATGCTGTAATGCTTCTCAACACGCCCCTGCTCATAGGGCGTTATCGTTGGCCAAAGCCTTGATTGCTCTTCACCAAAATATAGATAGATTAACTTGATAACAGTGGAAGCAAAATACAGTTTTATAAGGACATCTATGTTTTTATTAACCGAGAAATAATTTTAAATTAATTTGTATAGGATGAAATGTTTTTGTGATTTTTATTCTGTGTTTTTAATTCTCTTTTTTTGGCATTTCTGATCTATGTACGTTTTGGGAAACTGTGAGTGCATAGGGTTATGAAAAAAATAAATAAATCATGCTATGATCGGAGTGCAACATGACAAAGTTATATTTGCTGAAGCGTAACAAGAAAAACAATGTAAAGAAGAAGGTTCAGGGTAATTTGTCTCGAATACCACGTTAAGGTACGGCGAATTATATAAGAATAAACGAATTTTTCCATAGTTTCAAACGAGATATAAAAAAAATATTACGATGTGAATGATGGCGATATTGCTTTGACATTCTTGAAAATATATATTTTTTATAATACCAAGTGACGGGGCGAACAAGTCGTGCGCGTGATGGTAAGCGACACGCCTATCCAAAACAGTTGCAGCGCCACTCAGAGTTAAATCGCTGTTAATACTTCCATTAACATTATACATAAATTTAGTTTAGGTAAGATGCCGCTAGATGGCGTTGAATCTTTTACGCAATTTTCTAAAACGCGCTATTGAGTTGTTCACGGAAACTGTATAACTGTGGAGTGATTTTCAAATAAAAACAAAGATCTTAGAAGTACTGCAACTTCTCCCGTCACCCTGAGACATAAGTTGATAAGTCCCATGTGCCTGTAGTTTTACCAGCACCCTTACCCTTCCCAAATGCTCACATTACAGCTTGGCGGCAGTAATAAGTAAGGTGGCAGTACTTTCCTGCACGAACTCTTTCACAAGGAACTCTACTGCTACTAAATAATATTTACATACCTGTTTATGAAAAATGGTATTTAATTTTGAGAAAAGAATCTACATTGTCCTGTACTTTTTTTGCCACACTATTATGTACTGTAACAAGACAGCTCGAGGTTTATCATACAATTGTGGATCTATTGTAACATCGATCGACAACATACTAGACCATTATATATTAATGTTGTTATCAACTACATATAAAGAGTTTTCCTATTGGGTCATTTTCACTCATGTACAACTATACTCTATGATGCTCTTTGTAGCGACGGCTACATTAATAACAACCTTCCATGACGACAAGTAAGTTAGCACATAATCCGTGGGATGTATTTACAAGAACGCTCGAGATCAGAGTGTAACATTTATTATGTAAATCCCGTTCAACTCTTGCATCATACAATACGATTAATTATTTATAGCTCTGCTAATTTGTTTCCGCTTTTGTGTGTTGGTATTCGTTGTATATCTGGCTTGTTTGGCAATTATTTTCTTTACCCTACTACACTTAAGGTTCTTATCGCTTGTTATCTCAAAATATATTATTTTCATCGTGTGTGGTGGTCCGGATGAATAGTGTACGGAGAGATATTGCGAAATATTTTTACATTAAGATGAAATATTACAGTCTGTGACAGGTTGACACTCCGTAACCTTAAATTGACATCTGTGACCAGATCAACACTCTGGAGGCTACAGACGTTCCACTCCTCCCAGGATCAATTTGGGAAAAGAACCTTTTTAAATTTGCTTAAGTGCTCCGGGTTCTACCCCCGGAGGTTTATTTATATATCTGTATTTGTTTACTACGGTACTCAATCCCTTGTGAGAGACTAGGTAACAGGTATGATTGTTGCTGCGTATTGTACCAGCGTGTTGAAATATGGTTCCATCTTTCCTAGACCTAGATTCCTTAATATACCATCGTTGTTTACATTCGTCTGCCTGGTTTGGATCATAGGAGATGACTGTAATAACTAAATCTATCTTTTGAAACACATACAACTTGAAAAGTCCTTTATGTCTTTCATTTTAAATCGATTATCCCATAAAGGGCTGACCCGGTCGAGCAATGTTCACTGAGCCTTCTATAATCGTTGCTCATCTCACCGAATACTCAATTAACATCCCTTGACGCCAGGATTATGCAGAAATCGATTTAGCTCTTGATGCGATTATAACCATATCGATTATGTACATGTTGATGATAGACATGTCGAATACATCCTGAATGTAAAACTTAGTTTTGAGTATCTTTTAGGTTATGAGTCAAATTTAATTTCTTAAAAAAAAAGACTTCAAGGTTAGGGACCAATCTGACGGAATATACGCCGTTAATAAATAATCTACTGAGTTGTTTTTCATCTCTCCGATGTGCAGGTTGCTTTATCACTCGAAAACCTCTTCATTCCCATGGGTTGTCAATTCAGTTAAGTGGTGTTAACAATCACCTTACCTGTTTAAAATCCAAATTCTATTATCGGCCTATCAAGCCGTCAAGGTACAATAAACTTTTATTGGTCTGTAGGGGAGCTTGGGAAGGGCGCTAATGTTGTTGGGAGTTAAAAAATAATATTACATGTAGGACGTTTTACGTTGATAAATAAACCTGTTGGTGCTTCGCATTTAGTCTTTCATTGTTCACATTGTGATAACGGATATAAAGTATTCTCGATTTGTATCGGATTATAAATATGAAATGCGCATGCATTGCGTGATGTGATTTTTAAAGGGAATTCTTTCTGTCGACACTTCTACGGGAATGCTGAATGTAGTTCATGAAAGGCATCAAGATATAGATCGATGCAAGAAGTGCGCAAGATCATCTTTAATCTGGTCCAATATGAAGAATGCAATCATGCTTCAGTAATGGGATTTAATGTCAGTGATTCTCACAGACATACCGTAGTTGCCATAGAAAAGACGGTAGTGAAATGTTTAACGTCTTTCTATTCATCATCATCAACCCATTTATACGTCCCACTGCAGGGCACGGGTCTTCTAGCAGGCGAAAGTTTTAGACCTTACTCGCCACGTTGACCCAATGCGGGTTGGCGACTTCACACGTTTTTCGGGGGTTGTGAACCTTCACCGAAAAGTTCATCGTAAATTTCAAATATCTCTTGAGAGGTATTAGTTCAAACTAGGCTACCACGGCTTGTTACATGACAGAGTTTCTGTTGGATATTTTCAAGGCATACAAGTGTAAATTGTTGATTGTGACTGCGGCACACAGTTCGGTGCTGACCATCATTATACATCATCCACAGTCTGACTTCAGGCCTCCCATAGTTTGTGTCTAATACCAGTGTGTCGTTAGTGATGATGATACACAGCTACCTGATGAGTACTGAATCAACCAAAAATCCAATTAGTGGATGGAAAGGACTTGTTGCTAGAGGTACTTGGGATCTCGTGAATTTAATTTACATGCTTGGTAACGATGGTGGTGAATGTCGAGCCGGAAGTTTTTGTACAGTACTACATCGATAAAATTCATATACGTACGTACCCTTATTAAGTATCAAAACACTGTGCCCAAAACGTAATGAATAAATTTTGTGTTTTCTATTGTTCGTTATGCACAAAGGTTAGAACAAAAAGAATGTTTTAATTCTTCCCTTACGACATTAATGGACGTGACTTCAAATATTGACGGAAAAAAGTTATTTACAGACTTCGATTCTGAATTGAAATCCTGTGTTATGATGTAAATACATTATTTGGGTCAGAATTGTAAGTCCATTAATGGTCCAAGGGACGGATTATTTAGGCTACGTTACTGTAGGTTATGATATTTATTGGAAATGAAACTATATTTCAGATCTAAATCGCGTACATATTGAAACAAATCAATGTTTCGGGATTTTTACGGCTGAGTGACCACGGGATCGTAAAGAGCCCGAAACGTTGGTTTGTTTGAAAAACAAGTATACACCATTTAGGTCCGAAAAATTATTTTCATTTCGAATGTGTAACAATTTAGTAGCAATAGAGCTCCCTGTGAAAGTGTTCGTCCAGGTAAGTACTGCCACCTTACCTATGTCAGCCGCCAAGCAGTAATGTGAGCATTACTGCGTTCCGGTTTTGAACGACAAGGGTGCTGGTGAAACTACAGACACATGGGACTTGTTAACTTATGTCTCAGAACTGCCGTGGACAGGCTTACTTGTGGACGCTTACCACCAGACGCACGACTTGTTCGTCCATCACTATGTACCATTAAAAAATCACAATAAAGTAAGGAGTATTGCGAAAACCTAAGAACTCGATATTATTATTTACTGTTATTATGTGCTGTAGTTATCTCGGACAAGTTTCTATCCGAAATCCGATAAGCCGTTTTGGAGTTGTTAAAATGTTGCTAGATGGTTAAATTTCTTACATTTTGTCGTAACTTTCGTTCCGCTCGCATAATATGTAAGTAACTCTTGTTTTAAGGCAATTTTCGTAACTTTTGAGATTGATCAGATTTTTACTTTGAAGATGAGAGACGAGATCGAGGAAATTTCGAGACGATATTTGTTATTGTAAATTCTGAATTGTTTACGAACGCATCCGAAGTAGTCGAAAGAGAAGAAATCTACCAATTTGCAGGTAAAAGCTTGATTTTTCTTGAGCGTACCAATTTTTTTAGGATTCAGGCGTATATATCGTTAATACTTAAGACTCTGATTAAAAAAACGACTCAAAGGTCCTGGCAACAGTGTGTGGTTTTGTAACAAACGACCACCCAATCAAACTTCATTTAAATATAATATTAATGGGATTAGATTAGATCTTGATGCTTTTTAAACTTGCGTCTTTGACATATATTACCAAAATTGAGTTGGTCTACTCCTCAGGAACTTTTACGGTTCGGTCAAACCGAGTCCACGTGTAGGGCCATCAATCAATACTGCCTCCCTCCGCCCTGTCTCTTACCCCGCTAACTAAATAACCAGCAGATAAAGGGAAACGCATTGTCGCTACTCGAATCCGGAGTAACTTTGCCTCGACGTATTTTTGAGCTATTTTTGTTTTGTGTTTGCGTTTGTTTCCGTTATTTTATATTAATGATGATGAATTGATAAAGCACTTTGAAAGAAATGCGGCGTATACGATACTCGTTAAAACATTTATTTGTAAACGAAATTTTATAATTTGGTTTACAAGTAATAATTCAGAATTTCGTAATATTTCATCATTTTTGTATTAGTTACAATGATATTAGTCAGACAAAAGATTTTTCGGGGCTTCCCATTATAGTCTATGCATTATCAGAATATCGGATTATCGTGCTGTATGACGTATTCAATATCAGTTATTAACGGAGACCGGAATAGATGGAGTGAATAATGCCTCCCTTTGAAATCCCGGTATTGTTGTATCGTATTTATCAAAAATATAGAACAAAGTAACAACTAGCAATTACAGTAGTGTATTTTGAAGCAAAGTTTTGTCATCGTAAGTAAAAATATAACCAAGTATTTTGTTTTGATTTTTTGTTGTATCTTATTTTTAATTGTTATAGGTTTTCAGAGTGAGGTATTGCTCATTCTATATGTATTACTTGAAGGTTAGGTAGACCGCTGAAGTTTAGTTGCACAAACGAGAATATGTGCAACATAAGGTCGTGGCCAGCAGATCATGGTGTGTGATAGTAAATCATTGTCACATGGACTGGTTGTTTTCTTTTAGTTTTACTGTTCTGGTTTAAGTTTACGACGAAAACATTGATGTGACCTTAATTTTTTTTCGTAGCTACAGAAGTACAGTTCAATGTTCTATGTTTCATTACTTAATAACACGCTATTGAATAGCAGTGGAGCGTTTATTAAAATACCTAATTATTTTTACAATATTTCTTACTTAAGTGACTGATTAACTATGTGAAATGATAAGAATCATTTGTTATGAATGCTCTGCTAAAGCTAACCAAATTCGTTACCGAAAATCGAAAATATCGGACATAATCAACATCGAACATGTAGCCCATTATGTCCAACTTCTTCTTCTACTACAACTTCTGGCGCTTTAGTCTTAAAACAAACGATAGATTGTTTTTCACAGGATCCACCTCTATTCTATCTACACCATTGTTTCTTGATAATTTCCATATGTCGTTCCCAAGCCAAGATATTATTATTAGATTATTACAAATGTACTAATTCTAACTCAAACGCCCTTGCCTATATGAGACTGCAGTTTTGTGGTACACAAAAATGACTCATCAAAATGTAGTGGTTCAGAAACATCTCGTAAGGTCGTGATCTGTTCGTCTTTGCCTGTACATGCGGTGAGAAGAGTTGTCATTGAGATGGCCAATTATTATTTTATTATAAATAAAGGCATCAGCTTATTTAAAAAGACAACAAACCTGAGTACGAAACTGAAAATGTAAAATAAATTAAGAACTAAAACATTTAAAAACTGTGACCACAAAATCCCGTCGTTTTTCTGCCCCGTTATTGACAATGTGCGAAACGTTTTCAAATCTAAGAAACGTTACAAAGACTTATATACTGGATCGACATGCTATTGTTGTACAACTATTATTATTCTTCTTTAGTGCGTTCTGCCCGTTATGATATACGGAGTCGAGATGTGCACAGTCACGACGCGGCTAGTCCACTGGTTAAAAATCGCTTAGCAAGCTATGGAACGTGCTATGCTCGGAGTTTCTCTGAAGAGCCAGACACAAAATGAAGTTGTCCAACAGAGAACCAAGGTCACCGACATAGTTGGTCCAAGAACCAATAACCGATGCGGGGAACGAGTTCTTGTATGGAGACCACAGCTCGGCAAACGTACTGTTGGACACCAGTGGCCAGATGGAGTGACGATCTTCGAAAAACTGCTGGCAGCACATGGATGCGACAAGCTGAGGAACGGTCGAAATGGCGCACTTTGGGATCTCCCGTTACAGTCCACTACTGATGCATGATCTGATGATTATGATTCTTTTTTATATTACAATTTGATTATCATGTCACATCAGCTTATACGCATCTACTGCTAGTCATAAATGACACTGACCATGAGCACGTTAACTCGCCTATTCCTGTGTCGCTCGTAACCAACAACTAACTGCCAGCCACCTTCCGCAGGTAGTCCGCCCATCTAGCCGCAGACCGTCCGAACTAGTCTGCTCCATCGTCTATCAGCCCTCCTGCAGACTTGACCAGCCACTTCCACTTAAGCTTACTGATTTTGCGAGCCATATCCGTCACGCACGCACACACGAGTACACACGGCGTATTTTATACGCGCCGACAACAGACACGCTGTAGCTGGTATGTGTCAATCGATAAGAGATAGTTTTAATTTTTGTTTTGTTTGTTAATTTCAATTAGTTTTTGAAATAAAGCAATTACAGGAAATTCTAAGTGTAAACTCCAGTGGAATATATAAACTTCTTGTTTGCTACGCGATGTTTGCGCGCGTTTGAATCGATTGACTCACACCTATACACAGCGGGACTGCGGTATACCGCGTCGTCGGCGTGTATACTATACGCCGTGGTAAATAGGCTCTTAGATCTCCAATTATGACATCATTGGAAATTCGGTCCATCAGAGAAACCCCAAGCGTAGCTCGCTCCATCGCACGCTGAACTTTAAATTTGTGGATGACGTCTGTTATTAATGTCCACGTCTCGGCTCCGTAGGATATAACTGTTGGAACGCGCTGGTTGAATGCTTTTGTTTAGACTCCGTGGGATTGACGACCAGAAGATGTGGGAACATATTCTATTAACAATTATCACTAAAAATTCTAAGACAAGAGCGGTGCATATAAAGTTCAAATATATAAACGAAATATCATCTTTATTAGAAACATGTACCTAATAGTAAATCTGATTGTGTCTTAACATAAATGACCAAATATAGAAATGGACCAGCGTGCAGGTAAATTGAAACACTGTAAAGCCTCTTTTTGTGACCGTTGTCAAAAGCGTTTTGTTGTGGCTACGATTTATTTCATCCACGTTTTGTTGCTCGCGTAGGTAGCGCAATGGCCGCCGGCATTGTCTATGCTAAGCTATGTCTTCGAGATAGAGCGGCGTAACTTGGGAATTGTTTTGGATGAATATTTTCATGCCTAAATTTTTCAGTAGCTCTTTTGTCATTAGTTATATGTAATAAGAATAATATTTTTATTCAAATATTGTATCCTACCAATAAGTACTAGAAACTAAGTTTATGAGTGGGAATTTAGTTACACGAATCGTTGTTTTAAGTATATTGAGTGTCTTATTTATTTGTTAACTGTTAATCAGATGAAGACAATTTTAAAGTCTACGGCGCGTTTAAACTAGACAAGGGTAGTGTTTACTTAGACGAGATAAAATGTGTGTCTAATCGTTTCACATTTAGTTATGAATTAATTATATTGTCTTCGGGTCGGCAATCCCACAATCTAAAAACAAAGACATTCAAATAGTACGTTCTACCAGTTATAAGACACGGAAACGATACGTGGACGTTAATAACAGGCGTTATCCTCAAATTTACAATCGCTTATGCTTATGACCAGCCCCCGTAGCATGGCTACGCATGACAGTCGCGTCGCGACGCGCGCGATAAGGCTGCCGGATCACCGCGGCAAGGTGCCCAAGATGCTGGTAGTGTTCCTCTTTGTATACTATGCTAATGCGTTGGGTAAGTTAGCTTTTTAACTACTTTTTTGCCGTTGCCAACCAAAAACAAAGATCTGCAAGAAGCACATAGCAAAAAATTCGTAAGGTCCGCTAGTTCGTTCCGTAGTTTAGGTGGCATGGCGTCGGGCACGGTTTGCTGGAAGACCTTGGGTCGAATCCAGCCGGACCGAAGGATTTGTTTACGTATTCGATCTTTATATTAATAATTATAATAATGGAAATTAGGTTTCGTAAAAATGTTGACTTTGTTATTAT
The DNA here is from genome assembly GCF_003589595.1 of Hyposmocoma kahamanoa. Taxonomy (NCBI): domain Eukaryota; kingdom Metazoa; phylum Arthropoda; class Insecta; order Lepidoptera; family Cosmopterigidae; genus Hyposmocoma; species Hyposmocoma kahamanoa. Next base: position 2,802,773 of record NW_020653850.1, read on the forward strand.
GCGACTATCAGAGGTGTCAAGACATGAAACTTGAAAAAAGAAGTATTTGGAATGGCATTGCTCTAATTAGGAATTTCTGATTTCACCGGTAGCTACGACTGAAGACGTTTTCGACTGCGTGGCGACAAGTGTCGTGGTACATTTTGTCCCCTAATGAATTTCCGGCTTAAGGCACCGGAGCTTGCTTGTGCCAGGTGCCGGTTTATTATTGCATAACATTTCACTGCTTCGATGCTTTTCAATAAATATTATTCCTTATTACTATTTGTAAAGAAAATATACTTCTGCACATATTTGAGTTACCATCCTTTGACTGTAAAATGGACATAAGCCTCACTCAGAAAGGAGGTATCACCACATTTGGCGGCAAATACGCTTTGTGGAACGCCGTGAAGTCAAAGTCAAAGATTATTTATTCCATAGGTAAAATATATTTACACTTGAAAACGTCACATTTAAGCTACTGCTCGTTCACTACGCTGACCTCCCTGAGACGAACGAGCAAGAAACTCTAGGGATTGCTCGTTTCAAATAAACTTAAATGCTATGGAATACACTTTGAATCAAATTTGTGTGGATTCTGGAGCCGTGTCGTCTTTCCATACATCTTTATCTAACACGTAGTCTTCAATTTTGTAATATGATTTTTCGATCAAAATATTTTTAATGTAGTTTTTAAACTTATAAACTTAATATATGCTCCGGAATCTTATTGTAAAAACGTATACAGTTCCCCGTAAACGAGTTGTTTACCTTGGTTAAATGAAACCGTGGTACCATGAATTTGGACTTAGCTCTAAGGTTAATATTGTGGATATCTTCTTTCTTATTGAAATTATGTATATTTTTACGGGCATATAAAATATTTGAGTAAATGTACTGTGATGCCACAGTCATGATACCAGTCTCCTTAAACTTTTCTCTGAGAGAAACCCTAGACGGTACACAAAACGAATCGCTCGTTTTTGCAATACAAATATGGTTTGAATATCTGCCGCTTTACCTCACATGAGAATCCCGTAGGACATTATACTATGGAAGTAACTAAAGTAAACTAGTCTAGCAGTACTAACATCGGTAAGCTCACGTATTCTGCGGACTGCGTATGCAGCGGAGCTTAATCTGCTGGCCAGGGAAGATATATGTGGAAACCATTGAAGTTTACTATCTAAGGTCACTCCCAAGTAGACTGCTTTATTAACAAGGTCTAACTTTTCTCCGTTTATTTCTATGCTTGGACTAGTCGATTTTACGTTAGGTAATTCAAATTTAACACATTTTGTCTTCTTGGCATTAAGCAATAAATTGTTAGCATTAAACCAATAAACTACCATAGAGAGGGTATCATTAATATGGTCATAGTTAATGTCATATCTGTCTGTTTTAAAAATCAAGGATCTGTCATCAACAAACAACACTATTTTGCAATGGTCCTTAACAAAGAATGGCAGATCATTAATATAAATCAGAAATAAGAAAGGTCCAAGTATGGAGCCCTGCGGAACAACCATTTTTACCGGAGAACCCAAAGAAGTCACTCCATTTATGTGAAACTAAGTAATAATGTATAGAACGAGTCATTTCTAATCTTATATTTTAGTAGGTTTCTAGGAAACTCTCAGGTTGGTGCTATTGAATTTGTATCAGGGAGTACAGAAATAGTCAAATTACGGATATGTCATTCTTTAAACCTCGCGCAAAGTACGAGCTGCAAAACGCAATATTGAGTTACTGTATTTTTGTGATGCTCTACAATTGTATAAATGTAAACTTCTGTTTTATTGTAGATACAAAGATCGAACAGAACTTAAAAGGCGGGGTATATGTGCGAACACCTATTTGCCAGACCGGGGCTAACCGTTCTCCCAACTGAGCTACGGAACGAATCAGGCGACCTCACGAATTTCTCTATGTGCTTGTTGCCGATCATTGTTTTTTTTATTTAAACGGCTTTTGCCTTAGCGCACTCTGTGAGAAATCAATTTTCTTCTTCACTCGGCTTGTCTTTGTCTTAAAAATAATACCAAACTAGTGTAGTATTTTAGGGTCATTTTTAAACACCCAAAATGTAAAAAAAACATACAAAGAAAAAGTTTTTTATTTTACTGGTCACAATAATTAATTAATGCTTGGAATATGAAATATAGCGCAAGTAAATTAATTCACCTTATTTCCTAAAAAACTGCCATCAACACGAATTTCTTTATCTTACTTTATACAATAATTGATTACTGCTTGAAAAACACTGGCCATGTAAATTAGTTTATAATCTATAGCTCGTGAAAAAAAAAAACCGCCCAATTAATTATTTAAACCTTAAAAATTGCCAACACCACACAGGTAGCGGTTACCTGCACTATATCTATAGGAGAGTCAGAAAAAATGTAGCTAACATAACGTAGTTTTCGCTCTTTTCGAATGGAAATATAGCTTTTTATGAACAGTAGCGTGATAGTTTGACGTACATTCCTCTCAAACTGAAGCCGTGGGTTCAAATCCGGCCTTGTACATCTGAGTTTTTCGGAATTTATGTGCAAATTTATCACCTGCACGTCGAAGAACATTAACAGCCCTAGGAAAACGAAACGAAAAGTATTCAACCCACATCCACCAGCATGGCGGACAATGGCCTAAACCCTCGCCTTTTGTTTTGAACGGAGATCCGTGCTCTGCAGTGGGCCGGATAAATGGGTTGATGATGATGACCGGTTCCAGTCCATTCTGCAGAAGTGTGTCGCGGTCCACAAGGACTACAGTAGTTACCAGGCAAGCATGGCTGCGCAGTGATTGAATACGACCCACGACATTGCAAAGGGGTTGTTGGAATCACGGGCAGATATCCAAAATGTGCCTGAAATAACCAGCAAAAAGAAGTCATAACCTTAAATCATGAGAATATAATGCCTTCGTATTATCTATAGCTGTAATGGCTGATTTATATGAATGTCTGTAATAAATCGAATAACGATTCATTAGTTTCCGATATTAATAGTTACGCGTTTAATTATGTTTAGATAGTATAATAATATGGTGTCTGTCGACAATTTTATTACTCGCAATTTCTTATTTAAGCTCTTGTCGGTTAGGTAATCGCCAACCGTCTCTGTTTAGTGCCCACTTTGAAATCCTGCTTACGTGTCTAACCAAAATACTGTAACGCAGTGGCGAGGCGTCCATGTAACTCGATCCCCACCGGCTTGCCTAAAATTTTCCACGTATCATCAAATATCAAAATTACTACATTTTGTGCTTAATTTTACGTGTAGAATAATTAACCAGTGAAATAAACTGTACTAGTATCTTGTGTGCTAATAAGTTTGTTAAGGCAAGCGTTTTTTGTTTTGCTCCGGATTTACTAAAGACAATTTTCACGCCCCGCTGCTGCGTTATAGTGTAACATCAGCATTTTGAGAAAAAGCTGCGTAAAAGATTTTCTGCTTTTTTGTAATTTTTGAGTTTGAGAGATTTCACTTTTGAAAGTAAATTATTTCTTGATTGATAAATGAATAAGTCAATTTCTTTTCTCTCGTTCACAGCCGAAAGATTCTTGTTATGAAATTAAAAAATACTAAATTGAATCTTGCAGTGTTGTGGTTTCACACGATAGAATGTCGTTTTTTATTGTCGGCAGGTCAACGTCATTTCCAATGTGTAATCATCGAAAAAACCTAAAAACTCGGAACTGTAACATCGTGTAATGTCTATATATTACCCAACTCGTAGGACTACAAGTAATGAAGTAACAAAACTCGATAGCATCGTCTGGCATCATTCAAGTTACATGCAGCCAGTTTGTATTATTTATTGAGCTATAAAATTTTTAAAGCACCTGTGGATGGAGGCGTTACTATCGGACCTGTAATAGGAGTTTTATATCAGCTTCGGGAGTCGAAGTTATTGTTTCTTTTAACGTGTTTATAATTCATCATCAATTGTATTGTAGGGTCCAGGGTTGACATCTACACGCTTTACTATGTTTTGGTTCAAGGTCAGTAAAAGGTTTTGCGACTAATTTATATTCACAAGTATAACTTGGAAATTAAAAACACAAAAGTTTGTTGGATTATATCTATTACCCAAGCCGTTATTGAAATCGGTTAGCTGAAAGTGGGTTAAGTCCAATAAACCGGATTCATCGTATAAATTGCCACCCATAGAGGTGAAGTATTTTCCACAAATTTGAATGGGATCACTACTAAGATAGCCCCTTTCCAATAAAGAAATAAATCGGTTCACAAATGTCGGAGTGATTGCGTAAAATACAAACAAAAAAATCTCTCAAATTGCGAACCAACTCCTTGTTTTGTAGTCGGTAAATAAAGAGCACTAAACTGCTTATGAATTGAGACAAACGTGTTCTCAAGAGAATTGTCATTGTTTCCAATATTGCTTGCTGCTTCTTTTAAACGGCAACAAGTTCTTTTACATTGACATTTCTAAATAGGGTTAATTATTAAAACAATTAAGATAACTAGCTTATCGGTTGTTTGCCTATGCCAAGTACCGCTCGGATAAATAGCATTGTAATCGTAATTCTTCTATCTTATCGTTGTTAATTTATATTTATTTAAAATAATTATTATTTTAAAGTTAACACTTTAACTTAATTAAAATTTCATATTTTTTTTTATACCATCAAGAGATGGACAAGTCGTGCGCCTGATGGTAAGCTATACGCCTGATCATGACAGTTGCGGTGCTACTCAGAGCTTCAAATTGCAAAGAGGTTAGGTCACCCTGAGACATAAGTTGACAAGTCTCATGCCTGTAATTTCACCAGCACCCTTGTCGTTCAAAACCGGAACGCAGCAATGCTCACATTACTGCTTGGCGGCTGACATACGTAAGGTGGCAGTATTTTCCTGGAGAAACTCTCACAAGGAGCTCTTCTACTAAAATAGTTCTTGGGACGTTCGTGAGACGCCCTGTAACTGTGCTATCCACCGACGACACCGTGGTGGATGGCACAAATCCGGAAATCTTAATCAAAAAAGTCTTTATTTTGATTGTAGAGTCTAAATGTTATAAACGTAATTTAAATGTACCTTATATTTCGGTCTAAAACAAGTATCTTAGGTAATAAAAATGCGTGACTGTTGCGCAACGGTGTCGCTCGATTCACCTCGATTCTATTAGCATAGTTAGACTAAAACATTGACTAAATTCTAGTATATTATAGTCAAGTTTGGTAATTTTGTGTAAAGCTAGTTTGAAGAGTCTCTTGTTTTTTTGCGTCAGGGTTTAGAACTGAATTTTCAAACATTGTTTGGGCAGATTTAGTGATCGTGCAATGAGATTATGTTTAATAGTAATACTGTATATTTTAATCATTATGAATTCGAATAACAACTTGTACTTTCTATTAATTTTAATGATCAAATTAGGTTTTAGGCGAAACGTAGGATTGTTTCTAGGTAGCGTGTGTACAGCCCGAGAGTCCAACCACCACCGTACCCCACTCAGACTCCGTCGAGGTCCACCGGCAGAGGCCCCGCGCGATACACACTGTACGGCCTCTGTCTCGTAGTTTTTCGTTCGTGTTCATGACCGTTTCCGACATATATATCGAATACATTAACAACTGTGAAATGGAAGGACCAAATATTATAGATGTCAAATGTGACATAACATTGGCGGTTAACTGAAGTTTTGATTCTCCGTTCACGGTGTTCTTGGAGCATATAGGACGTTGTTCCACGAGTGAAGTGTGTGCGTCCTTTTTTTTGTACAAAAAATTCCTGTGTTTGTCATATGGTATATCCAAGTGAATTGGAAATTGTTTGCTGTCACATGGTTATTTAGTTTCAAAAAAGATTTACGCTGTTCAAAAGAACTCGGTTCAAAAATACCCGAAAGTCAGGTTAACTTTGAACGTTTTGGTGTAATTTTCTCCGATTAAAAAATATATATATTTTAGTAAAATGATTCTAAATTTGATATACATTAACATAACAATAACATTAACATTTACTAACACGACAATAACATTTATTTCAACCAATAAATATGTTTTTGTTTCAATATCCGTAAAAACTTAAGAAAACTGTTACCCAACTTGACTGAAGTATATAAAAGATATGTCTACGATAGATTTTGTAATACACATTTTTTTATCAAGTATAATGTTTAATTACGTATTATAAACCTCCTAAAGTTTTTCACGCAATAAAAAGGTAATCTATTTAAATGGAACTCGAAAAGTTTTTTCTGGGGAAAATATAAATAGAAATTACGCTCGAATAAAATATTCTATAAATTTTATATTGAAGTTTTCATTCTTTTTTTTATTCTTTTAAGTTGGTGTTTTGATAATACACTTTGATCGGTACAACGTTGCTTTGTAATTAGCAAGTTCTCGTACGGTAGTGCGTTTAGAAGAAAAGTTTCCTAATTATAATTAAAAATATAGTTATATTTTTAATTATTCAGGATTCGGAGATAAATTAGTTTGCCTAACTTGATCTGTGAACATAAAGACATAAGAAGACCACATTTAGCATCTGGAAAACAAAAACTGAGCTTAGGAACGGAATGATACGAGCTTTATCCTGCAGTCTTCAAAATACAATACCAATGTTAATCTGCAAGCATCGTGCAGTATAAACAGAATTTATTTTATATGTACGTTAAATTTGATATTATCTTTTTTTATAATACCAAGTGAAAGAACGAACAACGAAATACTTTGCGGCATGCGACAAGACTGTCCATAAGAGTTACCAGTGTCACTTAAATCGCAAAGATCTGAGGAGCACCGCCACTGCACTCGTTGCCTATAAAATACATCGTGTGCGTAGGCACCAACACATAGGTAACTTGACAAGTCCCTTATGCCTGTAATTTCATTAGCTTTTTTACTTTTGAAAATTGAAACGCAGTAAAGCACGCATTATTGCTTGGCGGCAAAAATGCGTAAGGTAGGCAGTACTTCACTGGACGAACTCTTTTACAAGGAGCTTTGCCACTAAAACAAGAATCTAAAGAATCACGTACGTACCATTTTCTAAGTAAACAGAATAGCATTCAAAACAAGTATATTGTGTGAAGTCGCAGAGTGGTAAGCTATTCAACAAAACTCCCAGGAATACTTATAACGTAGCATTATGAAAGTATCTTTTGTCGCAGTAACAACTTTTAATTACCTGATAACTTGGAAATACAATAATGGGAATAATTGCTGTATTCTGGCTCCAAGTTGGCACGTAATTTACTCTTTAACGGTTTGTCTTCTACTGCCTGTAAGCAGTGCTTTACCTATGGTGCAGGGTGTGGGCGCACATGAGCTCTAGGTTGCAGTTTTTTCATGTCAGTTCATTTGACGTACCCACACTATATGAAGTAATGATGTTAAACAATGTACATACACCAGTCGTCTATTTATTACATCTACATAACAGTCTCTATAGAATTTCCCCCGTCGAGTTGTAGAGCGTGGAAAGGAAGCAGCATTGCTTCAAAGAGCTCAACTTTGTCGAGATCGTAATTGTCGCTCGGATCTTCGTACCTCGTAATTAGGGTTCGCTTTAGTGTTCTACGATATACTCACTTACAGTATGTGGCGTTGTACTTTATATAACCATCTTTAGTTAATGTTAAGCATGTATGTATCCTTTTTATTTATGTATTTTGTCCGAGCCTTTTTTAACGGCCTGACCTTTATCTATGTACATTGAACGGTTGTATCCTTTCTGTTCGCCTAGTAACACTGGTGGATTTAAACGCTTTTTCATTTACATTATTTCGAAATAAACAACATTATGGGTAAATATTTCTATACTTTCAGACGTATTCTTTCTTAAAGCATACAAGTCAAATGCATTACTAAGATACTCAAAAATTTACTAAGAATAATAAGACCAACACTGTTAAAAATACGATCTTTTACCTCTGAAACCGAACTCCGAGCTATAAAGATAAAGTGGTCATTCTCTTTGGGATTTTCGGTAACGAAGACATACACCAAAACGTTCCAGATGTAAGGAGTTCGGCAATGTTACTTTTACCAAGAGGCTTTTCAACTTCTGGAAGTTTTGAAACCAGTAAAGCAATACACTAACTTTATCTACATGGACTGCCAGGCTTGCTTAGATTTAGCCGGGTTTACTAAAGCTTTTCCGGAAAGGTGTATTAAGTTTTCAATGCTTGTTTTAGGGACGATATGTCGTATTGACCTTGTAAATCTTATCACCTGAAGTCCAGTTCCTGTCATATCTGCCATAACTAATTAAGACATATCATCTTAATTAGCTTTCAAAAGAGAACATTGTTACTAACTGTATTTTAATTTTTTTTATATGTGAATAGAATTCACTGATATAGCAACTTTATCACGAGCTTACAGCTCAATATGTTGAGCGGCAAACTGAAAATATATAATAAAAAAAAATCCCTCAAGTTAGTCTGGCGACGAATGGAAAGATTTCCACGCTAAACGCATATACTGCCAATTAATATGTTGTATAATTACATATAAAATACAATAACTGACTAAACGAAGAAAGTGTTGTATATCGGGGTGTAGAGAACCATAAAATTGGTAAAGATTTTAATTTATTTACAAAAAATTCAATAACCGTAGGACGTGTTGAAAATTCTCCTCAATCATCGGCAGGCAACGGCTGACAACGGCAAACAAAATTTATGGCTGCAGTTTGATTTTTCCAATTGGCCAGAATTTGTCTGTCACATTCATAATTCATCGGCCAAACAAAGGAATATTGGAAGAAATATCGGTGTCCAAATGCCCAGACGGAATGATTTAACACAGCGGCCACAAATGTAGCGGAGAGTGGAACGACAGTCTGAAATTTTTATTTCTAAGATACAAATTCAAACTCAGTCGACTCACTACATACATCTATGCTGGCTGTTGACTTTTTGATTGCATTCCCTAATCTCGGAATTCTTGTATCTTAACACACTGAGTTCTTGCGAAGTCTTTGCAATATTTATAAAATCTATGGAGCACAACCCTACTTTTCCAGATCAAGTTTTGCTTTCAAACTCTATCGACGAAAACGTTGGCTTTCATTTGCTATCTTCCCGTATCTTCTTCTTCTTATCATATCGATAGCATACACATATAATAGTGCTTGCAATTGTGGACTCGTGGTGAAAGGATTTTGGAGATACTGGCCGATTAATAATAATAATAAATCTTTATTCATAGCCATTAATAGGGAATAAACTTACATAGTAGTGCTTACCAGTCGATCACCATCCAGACCCCACAAAAGGTTTCAACCTATGCTAGCGGATAGCACTGTTATCAGACTTGATTGAGAGATTGTTGTCAGACTGCGCCTGACGTACATGCGAAGAATGGTATGATTTCTGTATGTTTTTCTATTGCTATTAGTTACTATTACTGTAACTTTAAAAACCTTCCCACTCTTGCTCTGGCCCCACATCTATAGCAACAGTGCGAACGAACCTCGGCTGAACAATAATTGCGCCCTCAAATAACATTGTAATGGCCCAGCATGCACATTATTTGTCGATTAACCAGGCGACAATGGCCTACCTGGGTTCTCCAGGGTTACCAGGTTCTTACTTTATCTGGAAAATCTTTTCGTAGGTGTTAGGATTAGTCATGATCTACGTCATATTATCATTAAATATCTACTTAATTCATCATTAATATAGTTTGATGTCAATTGCTTCTGTCAGGATGTTCTTTTTGACTCCTTAAGTTTTCGTGGTTGCTACACATTGGAAATGAAATGAGTAAATATATTTGTGTGTCGCGTTTATTTTGTATATACACGTGGGACATGGTCAGTAGTGACTACGGGACCTGTCAACAGCCCGAGTCGATGTTCGTTTGTTTGCAAAAACAAATATACGAGATTTAGATCCGAAAAAATTGTTTCGTCTCCAATGTTGTTATTTTTACAATGTCATTCTTGCAACGTCTGTACATATTACATTGCGGTAGTCGAATGCCACTTAGAAAGATAGTTTCAACAGAGTTCCGAAGAGAAATGTCCGCTTAGCTCATCAGACTTAAGTGGTAACCCTAACCTGGCTTCCCGCATATTAAAGCGACCAAACGAAGGAGGTAATCTAAAAAGTTGTGCGGTTCCGGCCCGCGGCGCCCGCGCTCACGAGACTCCGCACTTTACTTCAACTCATATTTTATGCCATTTCTACGTTGAGCTTTTAAGGGGGCGGGTTTGGAGACATGTGTAGGTAGATGACTTTCTAAATAGAAAAAATATATATAATTAAATAAAAATATAAATATATGATGAATATTGATGTATTTGTCTAACGTCAGATACATCTTCTTTAATTACACAGCTTAGGTCGCGATTATTACACATTGGAAATGAAACTATTTTCTTGAATTGCGTATAAAAATCCGTGATAGCCTAATGGTTTCACCACAGAACAATAAATACGTAAAAGTGCTTAGTTCACGTGTCACGTGTGCCGGGTTCCGCAAACTTGAGCCACACCCCGGACACTCTATACAACGGTCGAAAGTTATTTACCTACTACTACTACATACAGCAAGGCGCTATCTGCACACGCGCAAATGCGTGCGTGTAGTGACAGGGTTACCCATCACTTTCTCGTACAATTTACGTTACGCGGTCAGAGCGGCAACGTAGCGAAACTTCTTAAGCGAATCTGTCCTCTTTAATTCTATTAAAAGAATTACATATGTTCATTAGGTATTTATGTCGATATAATATATATATTTTTCATTAATTCACTCACTAGATTAATATAAGATTTATTTAAAAAAAATATATTAACAGCACTTAAAAGATTGTACTTTGGACAGGTTTTAAATAAGGTAACCAAAATATTTGAAATTGCGTGTCCAAGTTTATCATTACCTAGTTAATAATTAGGTATATTCACTACGTAATATTTATCGGCAATACAATATAAAATTCGAGAACCTTTGTCTACTAACTCAGGAAGTTATGGCGTCTCATTATATTGATATAATAAATCTGTATTATATATTAGTCTGCACTAAATAAACGAAGAAAATAATAACAGAATGAGTCTCAGACATAAATTTTTGTCATCTTCGTTTCGTCTTTCGGCAAACGAAAGAACCTCCCGTTTAGATGATAATAAACACCCGTACACAGCATAATTCTCGACCATTATAAATAGTAACATACAATGATGTTATATATAAACGTATAAGTTTCGTGATGAATAAATGAAAATTTTTATCCAAATATCAAGCCGTCTTGACGCGAAAACGGCCGCCGACAGCCTTGTTGCCGTTCAGTCAATGTGCGGGGCGTGGTGCGGTATCTAAATCTAGGGAGGGGCGGAGAGTGTCCATTCTCTTACTTTTTTGTTCTCTACGTGTGTGTAGTGGTCGTATCAATTATTTCACGCGAAACCTCTAAAATCGTTGAAAAATGCCTCGCTGATTTTTGTAATAGGGCCCATGGAAACTTAATTTAGCTAGATTTTTGACGACTTCCGTGGTCGAGTGACTTGCGAACCGGTTTTCATGGTACAGCCATCTCTTAGGTTCCGATTTTGATCATAGGCCGGGTCAATGTAGAAAAACTGACTTTTCTATATTGTCTCGGATCTGGGTGTTTGTTGTACTGTAGTTTTTTCCGATTTCCATTAAACAAATGTTATAGTTACTTATTTAAGAATTAGAGCAACGTATGTTGTCTAATATTGTCAAATTTTTATCGTCAATCGAAATCTTAAGTGTCTAATGAAAAGTTCGTTTCCTGTAAAGTGGTTCTTTTGGGAATCGAACCCGGAACCTCGTCATTTAGCCTATAAACGTATATACTCAAGGCTCTTGTCCCTGCATGAACACAACTTCCCGTTTCCCATTCATAATCAGCAGATCCGATTTTATACGGGAAATCGGAAACCTCTATCGTCATCTAAAAGATAAAATTTATTTACTAATAACGTTTATTAAATAATTGCAATAAATACGGTTAGTATCGTTATTATATCACCTGTTCGAACAGGATGTATACAGTGCTTTCTCATGTTCCGCAAACAGGCTGTAAATAATATGAGTGGCAGCTTTTGAAAACAACATACCGCAGTACTGAAAATGTTTTCGGAATTCTTAATGAATGGAGTTGATTACAAGAACAAATTTCTGACTTCATTATTATTAAGTAGCTATAGAGCACTTCGTGGCAAAGTTCGTCCAGGGGAAGTACTGCCACCATATTTGTTGTTAATTTTGTGTTACTAGAGATGCGCGATTGCAAATCATTTCGATATTCGACTCGTTAGTAATTACTAATCCTGTCAATCGAATGATAAATTAGTAACGTACGAATTTTCGAATGATCTGAATACTCATTTATTCCTACTTAGTATTACTAATCCATATATTCGACATATGGTAAATACCGTATATGTGACGGGGACAAGGATATTTTGCTATATAATAACCATTCTAATCGTGCACCCGACTCGAGTCGATTAATTGTGCTAGGATTCGACTACTGTGATGCCACAGTCATGATACTAGTCTACTTAAACTTTTCTTTGAGAGAAACCCTGGAACCTAAACGGTACACAGAACGAATCGCTCGTTTTTGCAACACAAATATGGTATGTGTTTTTTTTTATAATACCAAGTGAGGGGACGAACAAGTCGTGCGCCTGATGGTAAGCGACACGCTTGTCCACAACAGTTGCAGATCCACTCAGAGCTTTAAATCGCAAAGATCCGATGGACACTGCCACTGTACCCATCACCCAGAGACATAAGTTGACAAGTCCCATGTGCCGTTAATTTCACCAGCATGTATATCAGTATATCTATCTCTTTACCCCAAATGAGAATCCCGTAGGACATTAAACTACGGAATTAACTAAAGTAAACTAGCCTAGCAGTAGCAACATCGGTAAGCTCACGTACCTACTCTACGGACTGCGTATGCTGCAGAGCTTAATCTGTGCTGGCCAAGGAAGATGTATGTGGAAACCATTGAAGTTTACTATCTATCTATCCTTCGATCTAACTGCGAACTCGAACCAGCGTCTGTTGCCTTGCCGCGGCCACTTCTCTTGCCAGCTATGCCGCAGACCGAGCAGCAGATCTCAAGAATTTCTCTGTGCTTGTTACAGATCTTTATATTGTATTGTTCGATATTTTCTCTATAGATGAAAAAGATTTCCTGTAATTTAAAATCAGAACAAGTATTTAAAAAATCAGATCAACCGAATTGTCGTTATCGACGTAATCCGTCAGCCATTAAAATATTATTCACATGACACACCAGTGGGTATAATAATACCTAATATGCATGTATATGTATATGTATATGTATTGTTTTCTTTAGTCACGTAGACGTTTTTTTGGTAATGAACTTCGTTGACCTCTTTTATTTACTGTCTAGTGTTACAAAACATTTATTTAAAGTAAAGTGTTTCAATATGATATTTAAAATAGTACTAAACAGGCAGGCAAGCAAGTCAAAGTGGTTGCCCGAAGCACGGCAAATTCGTGGAGAAGCTTGGTTAATGTAGGACCCGAAAAAGGGAAAATTACCAATATCCTTCAAAAGAAAACCCATGGTTTAATGTTGGTATATTATTTACTAGACTAGTCCACGATCGTGGTGGATGGTAAAAAGTTTACGATGTCTATGACCAGTGAGTGAAGTCGAGCTGTGGATGATCAAGATGATATTGTCTACATAATTTGTGTTACTTTTATATAATTGATGTACGAATGATTGTAACTGTTTATAAAAAAATAACAGACCTCAAATGTTTGTGGAATTACGTCTATTGGCCAAGTTTTATTGAAATCGGTTTCCGGAATGTTCATCCCCTAGTTTGCTACCCTTAGAAGTGGAATATGTTTTTGAAATGTAAATGGGACCAATAATGAGGTACTCTCTTTCCAACAAAAAAAGAGCCATCGATTTCGATTCATAAATGCCGGAGAAATCGTGTAACATACATAAAAAATACAGTCGAATCGAAATTGAGAGAACCTCCTCCCTTTTTTTTGAAGTAGGTTAAAAACTTTTACGCTTTACCTTTAGACGTACAGGATCAAGAGCGCGTCAAGCTTGAGACATAAGATTGAAATCTAACTCTATGCGGTCCAAAGTCCAAAGTGACAAGCTTAATGAGCTCTTGACTGTACTAACTGCAAACACCGTATAAACTAATTTCTGCCACATCATATAGGCGTAACGGCATTATAAAGAACATCATACTTAAGACTTTAAGATTCATAAAGTACAACTGGTTTTAAGTATCAAGTTATTTTGAAAGTATCAAAAAAGGGCGTTCCGAACTGTCCAAAGTTTGAAGAGTTTCAATTGAAAGTTCGTCAATCATTGTAGCCGTTAGGCTAGCGTAAGATGATCTTTATTTTTTAAACCACCAACCGAGCTATTTACGTCTTGCGCTTCCCAGCCAGATATAAGAAAACTTAATATTTATATCTCCATGTATGTACGTCGTACAGAACATAGAAGGGTGTAATCACACAATCCGCATTTAGACTGCATTGCTACTGAAGAACCCACGCGTTGCAACAGCATCGCCTTTGAAAACTTACTGTTAACCGGATCTGTAAAAGGCCCGAAACGTTGCTTTGTTTGAAAGTGAAAGGAAGTGAAATTATCCGAAAAATAGTTTAATGTAAAATAAATACATGCCTGGTCACTATCTTACCTGATATTAAGCGTAAATGTGACTGACTTCCACGCATTTGTCCAAGAAATAAGTATTCTCTTTTGCCTTGGATTGTTGTCTATTGCAGTCCGCTTGCTGTCGTCAAGATAAATTTAGCAATTACGATGCTGTTGGGATAAAGCTAGCGTGTAAACGCATTTAGGTATAAATTCCGGAAAACAGCACTTATACTTCCTCTATGTAACATTGCAACTTACCCTAAGTGCCAACACGCCTGCTAAACTTGGCTATTATGGCACATGCTCCTTTTTGAAGATGTTTATGTGTAGCTATGGACACTCAGCAGCACGCTGGCGCTATTATGTATTCTGTGATGCTGTAATTTGGACTGTAAACGGTTGAATTGTAACTGTAATCTTAAGTGAAAAAGAAGAAATGCCGTTGTCTAGACTGGAATTGTCTGATGTGCTGCCTTTACTAATTGTCCTAAGTTTTTAGGTGTTCACGTAGATGAGTTACGGAAGAAAAAAGATATTCTATGTAAATCCGATTCATTTACCTAGGTATGGAACTATAAATACTAAAAAATTGTGACAGACGCGAAAGTACAGTCAAACGGAGGTACACTCGACTAAGGCGAAGGTTTACAAACTGTCACATTTTTTAAATAACGTTGCATTCAATTTCCAACAAAGACTATAGATAGTAAATGTACATCAACGTGCTGTGGTGAGTTACTGTTAGGTAATTTTCCGAAAAATTTCAAATAGTGGAAATTTTTCAGAAAAACTGGAAGAAATTAATTTCGAAGGCTTATAATATGTTTAGAAATATCTTTTAAAGTTTTTTAGTGAGAATTATATAGTCTCAGTAAAGAGTACTAAAAAAACTGACCTCAAATGTACGTGGAATTACATCTATTTGCCAAGTTTTATTGAAATATCCCCTAGTTCGTCAGTATTCAGAACTTGACACAGGAGATAATAAGTATATTGAGAGAGAAAAACGCCTTGAATTGGAGAATAGCAAAACCAACCATTAAAATAAATCCTTATGTAAAATTTAGGCGCTATTTATAAAAATGAATGTTCATGCGTGATCAGCTACCTTTAGATGTGGATGATTTTCTTCAAAATGAAATGGGACCACTGTGGAGGTACCCTCTTTCCAACAAAAAGAATCATGAAAATCGGTTCACAAATACCGGAGTTATCGCGTAACATACATACAAAAAAAAACATACAGTCGAATTGAGAACCTCCTTCTTTTTTGAAGTCGGTTAAAAATAAACTTGTTTAGCTAAAAGTCACTTAGAGAAAAACGAGATTTGAAATAATTTCGCAAAGCGAAAGAAATACCTTTTTAATGTCTCCATCGTTTTCGTTCAGTAACTTCAACTTTTGACAGGTGTCAACGTCAAATGTGGAAAATAAAGGAAAAACATCAGGAAAAGTATTTGTTTTTCTGAAACATAATTTTTTTATTGGAAAATTTTCGATGACTAAACACTGAGGAGAGTCAACAGCACGCCCAGCTGTTTTATATGTGCCAAACAACCACACCAATGGCGTGGTCACAAACTAAGGAATTCTCTGTACTATGAGTTCCAGAGCAACGGAGTTCACTCTGGGGCACTTCCCAGAACACCCAGACCAGAACCAATTTCGAAAAGTTCACTTCCCAAATTGGTCCTACCGGGAATCGAACCGGGGACTTCCGTCCAGCGCCCACAACATAAACCGTTAGGCCACCGAGGTCGTCATATAAGATATAACTTGGTTTAGCTGTTGTATGGCACTTAAGCCTTCCATTTATTGGCATTTACCAGCGTAACCTTACAAAAGTGTGAACCTGCCAGAGCTCCGTCTAAAATGGTCATTTCAGTTCACCGTTACTTTGGTGCCGATGATTTATGTTTAAATGAGATATTGTTTCTGATAAATGTAAACATTGCTATGTTATCTTTGTAATCGTGGCACTTGAAATATCTCCAATTGGTCGTTCCATAGAGTACAGCATGGTTTTGTAAAACTGTCCTTTAACAACAAATTAATGACCGTACACGAAAACAACATGTTATCTAAAAAACGTATCTCGTTCCACTCAATAAATCGAGCAAATTTGAGTAGCAAAGAAATTAGTGACAACACGTCTATAAAACGACGCTGTACACGCGACTGGAAAACTGTGAAGCGATAAATGCGCGCGAGCATGATATTCACAGAATAAAAATATGACTATTGCAGATGTAGGCACAACATTATAGTATAGTAAGTTTTTCGAATTCTTAGGTTTTCGTCTTTGTTATACATTATAAATGGAACTATGTTTTCGACCTAAATCGCGTATATTTTGTTTTTCAAACAAACACACTTTTCGGGTCTTTTACAGATCCTATGGTGTTGGATGACTTAACAGGTCCGTCGTCAGCCATTCCATTAATTTACATGACTCTTTATGTGAACTAATGAAACATCAAGTGGTCTGGTTGAACGTTGATTGAGAATTAAATTGTGTAATCACGCTCTGCAAGGGTAGCTAAAGTAAAGCTGCTTCGTTCGAAAAAGAAAGAACGCGGATTCCCCGTCTTACCGGTGTCATGATTTCATCCAGGGAAATTCTTCCACTTTGCTATTTCTGCTGCCAAGCAGTGATGTGAATATCACTGCGCTCGGGCTTTGAAGGCTTAAGGTGCTGGTAAAATTACAGGCACATAAATCTTTACAAGTTGACAGTGTGACGGGCGTAGTGGCAGTGCCCCTCAGCTCTTTGCGATTTGATGTTCTGAGTAACACTCCCAGACTCACGGCTTGTTCGTGTCGTCTCTTGGTATCATCATTTCAGCCGAAAGACGTCCACTGCTAACCTGTCTTGTGCTTCTTGCGTCCAGCGAATTCCCGCCTACGCTGCGTCTTCCGATGCGCGGTCGCCATCGACAACTCTTTATTTCCATCGGGTATTTGTTCTGCGAGCAACGTACCCCGCCTCGTCGCTCGTATGCCTCATTACAGAGGGTCGTGACTCCCCCGCTGAAACAACGGTATAGTGGAGCGCTCTCATAATGAACGTAACAGCAAAACGCTTTGGGCGAAATGGGGAATTTCAAAGTACGGTTTTTTTTGTCGTTAACATCGTGAACATTGCAATTGTCATTATTTCTTGGCCAAAAGTTACTTGTTAACGGTTACTGTTGTTGGGGCTATGTATTACGGGTAAGAGTCTTTGGATATCGAGGAGATCCGATGGGGAACCGGGGCAAAACCCAGTGTGTGAATTTCTTTGAAATGAGTTCTCTAACTTTACAGTGTAATTTCATGCATTTTTCTATGATACAAAATACCGTATCCGTAACTAATGTTACCCTTGGTATAATAATGTCGACCACATGTCGCCGTCTCTAAGGTCCCGGGGTCGGTTCCTGGGCGGGTGAAATATAAAAAATAACTTTTCTAAACAGGCATTTTCTAGAAAGGGCGTAAGCGACATTTTCAAACATTTTTCAGGGGACCATATTTTAGAATTATTAGTACAAAGATCGAACTCATAGAGAAACTTTCTCGAATCTGTGGGATAAGAACCCACGACCATACTACACCGTAGTATTGCTCTTACTAACTGAGCTACGGGTCAAATTATCGAGTTGTCAACCCTTAACTTGACCCGTAGTTCAATTTTATTAATAAATCATAATAAAAAACTAGTGGAGTTATTTTACAAAAAATCTCATTATCATATTTTAGGTTTTAAGTACTTTTAACGGCGGTTTTAAAATACAATGTGTTGATTTGTGTTCTCGTCATATTTACATAGGTCATTCTATATCCGAAACTGAACCCAAATGTCTAAAAAAATAAATTAAAAAAAAAAATTCTATATTCTTATTTTTTATTTAATTACGGTAACCATGCTTGATTCGAAGGTCATTGACTTGCACTACACGTGCCGCAGGTACCGGCAACCATTTGAACAATGACCTATGCGCAGAAAATATGCATTTTAGATCTATTTGGTGGTAGGGTACGGTTAAGGACAGGGGGGGAGTATCTTATCGAGCGCGTGATTGGTAAGATCATCAGTCGACCTTGCGTATTGCGTCTACGTTCCGCTGTCATCGCGCATACGTTCTACTTTCTCACGAAATGCAACGTGGTTTGGTATGTAAAAAGAGTTA
Organism: Hyposmocoma kahamanoa; assembly: GCF_003589595.1. Classification (NCBI taxonomy): domain Eukaryota; kingdom Metazoa; phylum Arthropoda; class Insecta; order Lepidoptera; family Cosmopterigidae; genus Hyposmocoma; species Hyposmocoma kahamanoa. Next base: position 2,821,566 of record NW_020653850.1, read on the forward strand.
GTGCAAAAAAAACCGCTATCATGTTCACCAAATCTTGCATTACCATCAGGTGCGTTCTTATGGCATGATGTGAAACGTTTACGCAGATTACGAGTGTCTAAGAATTGCGCGCAAAAATCGTCTCTGGTTTCTTTCTGCTTTTTCTGTTGTGAAGAATGTGCTAAGTTAAAATGAAATACTGCATAGCTGTGGAGGTGGAGCTAGGTAACTCTAGCACTACTTTCATGTAACCTAAAGTTGGTAAGTACCAAATCTAAGTTATAAAAAATCTTCTTTCAGTCAACTTTTCTAACCAATGTAAATAATTAGTAAATTATAACAATACTAGTGCATAAAGATAATTAAAAAAATAGGTAAATAAGCGATCGAGAAAGATTATGTATCGCTCGGTGAAGCGAGTGGCGGGGTCACTGTCCTCCGCGGTGAATACACTTGGAGACAATTTTACAAAACTTTACTAGATTACAATTAGCCAGAATATGGAATTCTTTTTTATATTTTTAGATGATTTAGCATTATTTCTATTATTAATTTCTTAAATATGGCCAGAATGCAAATCCACACACTGTATTTACGTTCTGGTTTAAATTTTGATTTTTGGTTTCAATTAAGTTTAAGTTTTAAAAATACTAACAACTGTTATTGTTCGTATTTTCAATCATGTTGTGTTTGCTTCTAATTGTGGTTTTATCTTGTTCTGTTTAATAATCAATGTTATGTAAATGTATATCTCCGTTATTGAACCCTAAATAAATAAATAATGGAAATTGAGGCTACGGCGATTCTAAAACCCGCCTTTTCATACCACTGACATACTTCGAGTACAAAAACACATACTCTCAAAATCATAAAATTGAACGCTGAGTAAACGATGCAAAGTTTAGTTTCGAACGCAATGTTGTCACATATACAGGATGACTTGTAACTAGTGGATATTATTAAAACTATGAAACTAGTAAAACGTTAGAAACAAATCTCTGCTTATAAGAAGTATAAAAGCTCATACACATACACAGGTAGCATCCTCAGGATGGTAGGTAGGCAATCAAACTCCAGGGATAGACAAAAAGAGAAGAGTTTATTGTGCCACAATCTCGTACAAAAAAAAGAAAATACAACATGATACTCTAATGGTGTGAACACCTTGATACTGCGAGGCAGACTACTAATGCCATCTAGCGGCACTCGTACCACACTAAACATATGTAATCCATACTTTTCTAATTATTACATTATACAAAGCTTATTAACCCGTTCGTGGACAATGCTTAAATACCGCACACTAAAACGTCACAACTTTTCTTGCCATTCGGCTTTATTTCGTCAGTACGTTATTTTTCTATTGAGAATCAGTAGGCGGCAACTACACAGCTTGAAAATCACACTGTAAAGCATGTTGTTGGTTTTGAGATCCATATATAACGTGACCATACGTTCCGCTTTTAGTCTTCTTGTCTCGCTGTACCTAAAATACTTACACAACAATAATTTTTTTTAAATGGCGCGAAAGCAACAAATATATAAAACTTGTCAACCAGCCAACATTGAGCACCAAACTTAGTTCTTTTTTTAAATTTTTGATTCATTATACAATATTAGCTCTCATTATTAATACAAAGATCTTGTATTTATAATTGTAACAAACTAGTGGAGTAATTTCACAAAAAAAACAATTATTTTTATTCAATAATATCATAATGGTGAAATATTCTGACATTCAATATAATTTTAATTTTAGTTCTTTTTTTAACATTATCATTTCCTAACTATCATAAATATGTCTTTTATTTTTAAATAATAATCAATTTACACGCGTCCTGCTCTGAGGGGAAAAAAATAATGGTTACGTTAGCCACATAGCGAAACGGGGTACCTGTGGGGGTACCACGTACTATCATATTCTAATATTAAATTTTACAGTAAACGCGCTGTTCGTGAACGGGTTAAAGACAATTGTGAGTCGAAAGGGAAAGATATTTGGACATGTACATAAGAGTGGTTACACATGGCGACATTACGCTGCGATGCAAACGCGCGTTCGTGTATCGCGCAATTGCAACGGTACACATGGTATTTACAGGCGATTGCATCGATGTAGTCGCCGTTTAAAATCGCGCGCGTGTAAAGGTTGACGATTAGCGACAACATCACTACTGCATTGCGTTTGTACCGCTGTCTGTGTAACCGCTCTAATAAGTTTCGATTGCTTTTTCCAAATAAAGAGAGGCAGGGGAAGACCTAGGTAAAGTTATTTAAATCAGATAAGCGAAAAATGTCATGTCGTATCAATAACTCAAAAGTACGAGTGCCTAGCCGAGATAGTTGGCAACAATCGACAAGCGCCTGGCTTTTAAAATAGAATAAGTGGACACCCCGTACATGGTGAATACGTGTCATATATTTCCATTTGTCAAAACCTCCACGTGCTAAACCCATGTGGGCCTCTAATTGTGAAGTTTACCCTTGCCGTGCCTTAGTTTACCCCTTCACTTCATACCCCTTTATAAGGGTCTGCTGGTACTAAAGTACCACTGATCCAATCGTAACACGTGTGGCAATTAATGTAGTTTCTGTGTTTATTGCATTTGTTATTCTGATACCAGGTTTACACTTATAACAAGTTTAACGTTACAGTGCAAGTTTCTGACAAATTATGCATACGCCTTCTTCTATTTACAATATGACCGTTGAATAATATGCTCTAGCCAAATTAGTTCAGGATCCATAATAAACTATTACTTGATCTTTCTTACAATATTCTGACATTTCGAAATGGGTGCTTGTTTTCTATTATAAAATCATCATTATCATAACCGTGTCATCTCTGAGGTCCCGGGTTCGATTCCAGGCCGGGTCAATGTAGAAAAACTAACTTTTCTATATCGTCTTGGGTCTGGGTCTTTGTGGTAACATCGTTGCTTCCGATTCCCATAATACAAGTGCTTTAATTATTTACTTTGGAATCATAGCAACGTATGTGATATTGTCTAATATTTATTTATTTATATATTTTTCACTTTTGCGTCACATCTACTTTAACAAGTAGTAGAAGTCCTCGTGAAGAAGTTTGTCCAAGTTAGTACCATATAACCACCGTATATAGCCACCGACCTATAACTGTCGCCAAGCGGTAACGGGAGCATGACTGCGTTCCAAATTTGAAGAGTAATTGTGCTGGTGAATCTCAGGCGCATGAGACATCATCATTATCATCACTCTAAGTTTCAAAGTGCCCCTAAGGTCTTTCCGATTTATGGGACTAAGTGATATTGCAACAGTCATGCGTAGCCACACGCTTACCATCAACAACACGACTTGTTTGTCACCCATCACTTGACACAAAAACAAAAATTGGGCTCATATTCTGTCACACTTCACACGTTCTCCAAGTATTATTATGTATTTCTTCTCCATCAGTAAGCTGTATTGCTACTAAATACTTACAAATATTAGTTACTTAGATCTTAAAGTCATATTGCATATCGCGCCAGGGATTCGAACAGTCAACCACTCAATTAAGAAGTATCCTTACTCCCAATGGGCAACCACCGTTCTTATCTGTGTCTGTAATATCAAATAGCAAATGTGTTTGGCTATAGGCAGTTGGGAAGAAGGGCAGCTAACACCGGATTGGATACCGTTATTGTGAACTGACCTTTATCCTGCTGTAATGCTATACTGCTTACGTTTGTTGGAACGACTTGTTTTTGGCCGGACAGGGATTGTTTTCGAATCTTTAATAATTTGTTTAGAAGCTTTCTTTCATTAAATAGAACTTAAAAAAGTTTTAAGAGTGGATTTTTATTTTTGTCCGGAGCAATTTAAGTAACAACAATTTCGAATATTATTTAGTATTTCGACTAATACCAATTGCTAATGAAAATAATTTCTTCGCTAAATTGGAAATTATCAAAATTCAGACCCCGTTGTTTGGAGCAAAGAAAAAGGCAAAAAGACTCACGTTGTTACGCCTTCATCGCTTCCTAATTACGCTGTTCAAACAGTCGACTGCGGTAAAAATTCTAATGGCTCCGACACCAATTTTAGTAAATTTGCATAAAGCCCGACTCCAGCTTTGACGTTTCGATTTTCGCTTAATTAACGCTCGGAGTTGCTGGTTGCAGAAAGAGTTGGATTTCTCTCGCGTTCATTTCCGCGATGCGATGTCTTCTCCATTTTGAATTTCCCCGACCTTATTTGAAGGCAATAAATTGGTGTCGTACAACTTTTGTTCGCCTTTTGATAGTTAAACAATTTTATCTTCAGTGAGCCTTCATTTTGTTATCATTGCGTAATGTAGATGATAACTTTCCTTGAATCGTTCGATGACGTCATTTCTCGATTTGATGTCATAAGAGATCTGGAGTGCCTTTGTGGTTTGATGTACATTATGGTACAATATTGCTGTATATGAGTGGTTACCAGCGTGGACGCGGCATGGTTCGCAGCCGGCGGCGCTCGGTCTGCGAGGGACGTGCCACGACGTACGTGACTGTAAGATGTCCGAAGAGACTCGTCGACTATTTGCATAATAAGCCGGTCCGCCGCTCCGGGAGATTAAACTTTGCCGTATGACGTCTTGGCTGCAGCTCTCGTGTAATTCAATAGTGGCAAATTGATTTCCAACTCCGTATCTTCAGCCGTCGGTTCGTGATTGGATGCACCGATTTACGTTACGACCGCGGAAAGCGCCCGAAGCGCCGAGGCAGCCGGCCGCGACCCTCCACTCTGTTACAAGTTAGCTTTGTTGCAAGCGAGCGCGAGCGCTGTCGCCGGAAATAATTACTCCGTCTTTTACACTGTCCTTCAAGTATCTTCGGCGAAGATTTGTTATTTAATTATTTACACAAGAGCAGGTACGACGGGGCTTACGTGGTTCCAGGTTTAAAAGGCCATTAAAATGTCACTGGCTTGATGTGGGTAAACTGTCCACGGACACAACCCTTCGAGTGAGGGCTAATTAATTATTTATAGTTCCTATAAATGAGACAGCGGATAGACTATTGCCAGTGTGTCCGAATTAATTTGTCGCTCGAAGCGGAGATGTATGAACGCGGTGAGGGTGCGGCGGCTGTCACGTACACTCTGTACAAAATTTTTTATTTATAAAGTTTGTTGGTGTTCACAAACAAAAGCTGTGCAGTGTGGTTGCTAGTCGCTGAAGATACCTCGTGACTTTCTCAGTATCGGCATGTATGTGTACCCTCAGACGAGGGTAGTCGGTCTGGTAATAAATGCCTGTCCGTCCCGTTCCACCGTTTCACTTTTCTCAATTTCGTTGACCCCATTAACGGAGACTCGCTCCGTTTGGCTCGTATTCGCAACCCTCACGCGTGCCGTTACATAGTCACATTTATTGTCAATTAAATACTTTCCGCCCCTATGACATTTTATTTGACAGACTGAACTTTTGTATTTGGATTAGAAACAATGTTACGAGATTTAGCCACGGTCGGTTGGTTTCAAAGTATTCTCGCGTAGTTTAAGACACTCGCTCTTGTCGGCGAAGTGAGGAGACACCGCGTGGAGAGCTCTTGAGTGTCAGTGACTCTCCGCCTCTGTGCCGAATAATGTTCGGTTCGCGCGGTGCAAAAGTGGGGCTCTCGAAACGTAATCTGCTGCAGGCCCACGCCCGCGATCGCGTCAACGTCTAGACAGGATAAGAGCGACACGTCGGTATCGATTATGCAGTTAAGAGAAATTATGTAAGTGGGGAGAGGCGCGGAAAGCTCCCCGGGTTGTCTCGGGGGACCGGGACAAAGCGTGGCTCGCTTCTTAATTACTTGTGACGCTCGCTACAGATATTTTCCCTTGACTGCGGTAAAGGGTGATGGCTGACAGGCGACAGTTAGGTCGTGCAAATCTCTGCTCTAGTGCTGATATTGGGACACGATGTTAAAACGCCGCCGGTCTCCCTTTTAGGGCTTTTGAAAGGAACGTTGAGCAGCGGGTGGCGGAACGTGGCCGCGCCTCATGTAATGTAAGTTATGAAAACATTATGATGCGGGGGTCGTGCTCTGTTAATTACTGCGGAATGTGCTCGTGTGTATGAACCCTCCGCCACGTCGCCCTCCCGTGTCCCGCGCAGATAATGCTTAGCTGAAATCGGATTCTACAATTACACATCCTGAACATTACACGGCCGCGCTATCAAAACGCCCATGATTTATCTCCAATTAGTGGCAGCATCCTAAAACTAAGTTCATATTAATGCCCCCAGCATTGTTCGACTCTCAATTTAAGGTTTTACCCGCAGCATTTGAACTTTTACAATTCAGTTTGGGCGTTCCGTTATGTAGTTTTAATTTGTGGATTGTTTCGTTGGCTCGTGTAGCCATAATAATAATTTATAAAGTTCCCAATGTCGAGCTGCGGCCGGATGCCGTCGGACACGAAATTCATTTAGAGTTGAATACGAATAACAAAATGAATTTATATGGAAGCAATCAAAATAAGGGGTAGCGTAACAGCGTCGCGTCGCAAGGCATCGTCAACTCGTGATTCAATTAGTTCTTTGTCTACAATGGGCTGTGTCACCTATTTTTGTTTTTCTGTCTTGTGCGCAATCAAAACGTTACGGTTCATTTCACAGTTTGCACTCATAAATTATGCTGCTCGTTTATTGAAATTGGAACTCTTAACTTCCTCGTCACGAGTCCCCACTCGCTCGTTTGATCTGGTCCCTTTCTAAAAGCGATGGTTTGTCGTCAATCATGAACGGGCGCGGAGTGTGCGTGAAGCGAGTACGTAAGCCCCGCACGTCAATTGTTATCTCGCTCGCCGCGGTGCCGCCGCCGCCGACAGGTCTGAGAGTGAACTTATTTCCATTAGTGAGCATTGTGGCACACGAGCGCGGATAGGTACCACTTTGTGTCGGCACACTATTGTGAATGCGAAATTTTCCTCAGATAACGGTCCAACGTCATCTTGAAATAGTCGCGCATTGTATACGAAACCTATTGCCTCTGCTTTCGAAAAGACAAATAGTATCGGAATCGAAACCATTTTGCGTATTCATGCTTTGAATTTTATACGATCATTTTTCTTCTTGTTTCATTTTTCAAACAACTTTTTGGACAACTCGTTGTAGTTTGTTTTAGGAATTATATGTAGGCGAATTTGAAAGTTTACATTTACCGTTGTTCGTATTTTTCTGATTTTTGTTTCCGTTTGTATGTTGATTTCGTGTTTGATTGTTAATCAATGCGTTACAATAAGCGTCGTGTCGTGGCCTAGTTCCAGTTGGAGGAGCTGAGGGCGCGTTGCGACGTCCGCTGCTGATTTATCGATGATTTCAACAACACCACTCTACTTTGTCATCATTATTAGACACTTTATTAGTTTCACTTCAAGGCTCACTAACGAATCATCATTTGTAAGGAACTTTTGTCACTGTCATTGCTTTTGGGGTTTCTAAAGATTGACAAATATGTCTACGTATTTATTAGTGTTATTCAATTTCGTTCACGTCACGGTTGGATATTTCTCATATTTTTTTTGTGATATTTTGTTTGGCTCATGTGACAAAAACTCGCGTCAACATTTTGCTCGTGACGTCACTGCAAGCCATCATTCCTTTTCCCTTCTTATGGCTTCTTTGAAGGTGGCGACACTTTTCAATTTCTTCTTATGGCTAGCCAGTTGTATCATCTATCGTTGTCATAATATCAACGAGAGAAAAGTCAACGTGCTATTTCTAATTTCATTGTTTATGAAATAAGGCCGGTCGCACACTGCGATTTTTAACAGCGCGTCTGCAATGATTCCGTAATTATTCAGTAGCGATACTGTCGTTAATAGTCTATATTTACACACACACACGCGCGCGATACAATCGCGAAGCACACGTTTGTCTACGTCGATTTAAACGTGCGTAAGCGTCAGTTCAACAGCATTTTTACACCGATACAGCCACACGTTTTTAATGATTCAACATAAGCGACTGCATTGATGAAATTGCGCGTTTGTGTCGTTGCTAAAAGTCACCATATTTAACCGCTCTACGTTAATAATTATGTTAAATAATTACACAGACTACCTGGTCTCCAATCAGGTCATTTCCTATATTATGAGTACCAAAGCAACGGAATTTACTTCGAGGCACTACCCAGAGCACCCAGGTCAGAATCAATTAAAAATTAATTGCTCAAGCTCTTCTCCGAAATTAAAAGGAGAGCTTGAGCTTGTTAGAAGAAGAGCCAAACATAATCGGGGAAGAAAATCCACCCGACTTCGCTTGCTGGGGCATGTAGAAAGAATGAGAGAAGATCGAACTGCCAAAAGAGCGTATTTGGGGCTACCATAGATACATATATCTATGGGGGCTACCTACAAGGCATTGTCCAGTGGGTCGTCCGATAAATCGCTGGCAGGATGGAGTCGCCAAAAGATTTGAGGGAAATGAATATGCCCGAATGGTCGGAACTGGCACAATACCGTTAGAAATATCGTACTTTTGGTGTCAGGGGCCATGATCCGTTTCGAGTCGCTGAGCTAGCGAAATACCGGTAGGGTCCTCCCTACCGGTAAATGAACCAGAGCCCTCTTCACCAGCATTTACTAATCTAACAATAGAATAAGAAATATTCTAGTCCGATTTGCTCTTTGTAGACAGAGTTTAAGTTCATGTTTATCTTTTACAGTATTATGTTTTTTTAACATCGCAAGTAGTGGTTAGTAGCAGTAGGTAGAGCTCCTTGTGGAAGAGTTCGTCCAGTGTAGTACTGCCAGCTTACCTATTTCTGCCGCCAAGCACTAATGTCAGCATTACTGTGTTCCGGTTTTGAAGATTAAGAGTGTTGGTGAAATTACAGGCACATGGGACTTGTCAAGTTATGTCTGAGGGCGACGGGCGAAGTGGCAGTGCCTCTCAGATCTTTGACGTTTAAAGCTCTGAGTGGCACTGCAACTGTTATGGACAGGCGTGTAGCTTACTATCAGGCGCACGACTTGGTTGTCTCGTCACTTGATATTAGATATATATATTTAAATTTGGAATGGATGGGACGAAGACGTGGGAACAATATTATTGAAATAACTTTAAACGTCGTAAATATTCAATATCAAGAGATCTTATTTTAGAAACGCATATATTGTCGCTAAATCAATTTGTGACTTTGTGAAGGCGACTGTCAAGAACAGTCAAATTATTTTTGTTCACTAATTTTTACAAAAAGATAAACGTTCGTCGGAACATAAATTACATTTTCATAAACGTACCGTGACGTTAGTTTAAGAATGTTGATATAATTAAGAGTCTACATCAGGTCGAATTAAAGTTTTTCTCGTACTAATACGGTTCAATTTGCTTGGATCGAGCAGCAGGGCTACACTAACACAGTACCACCTTAGAATAATAACGCATAGAATGATAGTTTCATATCAAACGAACTGTCACAAGTGAGGCAAAAATCAAATTCATGTAAACTAGTTTTAGTAGTAGGTTAATTTTCGGTTTTAGTGAATATTTATATAAAAATACAAGTTGATTCGCGTTACTTCATTCTGGAATGTGATATTAGTATCTATTTTATGTTTGTCTGACATATTTTTACACTCATTTACCGCACATTTCGTCATTTTTAGCTAAAATTCTTGAGCTGTCGCGGTGCAACTTGACCTTGAGCACTGACGGCCCGCCCGCTCGTGTAGGCCCTTTTGGCGCGCTTCAATTTGCCTCACTTAGCGTGTGCGGACTAGGTTTTTATGCGTTATTATTCTAAGAGTACCACTAACACTGGCTTTATTTCAGAATTTATTTTTTTTATAAACGAAATCAAAGCTATTTGAAAAATGTTTATCGCACAGTATGAGTGTTCAGTTGATATAAAAGAAGTCATTGGAATATGTAAAGTACCTATTGAATACTGCGGTTTTCTAGTAAAATTTCGAGGTAAGTTTGTGTTTTTTCTATAGTAAAACTTTTTACTAATCGTGTATTCACACCGTATAGTAATCAGTGGATATCCTCAATTTTTAACCGACTTCAAAAAAGGAAGAGGTTCTCAATTCGACTGTGTTTTTTTGTTTTTGTTTTTTTTGTATGTGTGTTACGCGATAACTCCGGTATTTGTGAACCGATTTTCATGATTCTTTTTTTTTGTTGGAAAGGGAGTACTTCCATAGTGGTCCCATTTCATTTTGAAGAAAATCATCCATCTAAGGGTGGCTGTTCACGCATGAAGATTCATATTTATAAATAGCGCCTAAATTTTACTTACGGAGCAAAAAATATTTTAATGGTTGATTTTGCTACTTCTCCAATTCAAGGCGTTTTTGTCTCAATATACTTTGAGTAGTGAGAACCGATTTTTATTATCTCCAGTGTCAAGTCCTGTATAGTGGCGAATTTAAGGATATTTCAATAAAACTTAGCAAATAGACGTAATTCCACGTACTTTTAAGTTCGGTTTTTTTAGTACTCTGTACTGAGATTATACTATATATTTTATCCAAAGTGATTGTTTCAACATTGTTACTGTTATGAAGTTATCTTATGAACAATTCAATAGAGAAGAAATTATTAAGTCTGTAATAAAAGGAAAGTACTTAAACACTGTTCTCACTCTCTAATAACAGTGATGTTAAGTTATTTACTAACGAGTTTAAGGAGACCCTTGCTACATTGAATTTAAACTTTCAATTTACAACGAGAACATAGATGCCTGAATCTAACGCTATAGTTTTGAGGTCCTAAACTAACTTGTCATGTTTTTTTTTTTGAAAGTGTTATGACAAAGACTTACTTCCTTGATATAAATTATGGATCAACGTAATAAGGCAGGAGTAGTCACCCTTGCTTTTTGACGTCACAGGGGCTATTACTGGGCTATTAAGGGCGGGGACCAGGAGGGAGTTCATCGACGAAAGTTACTGTTCAAGTATCTAATACAGTACTTTAGGGGTATGGTAGTAAAGTTGGCTATAGGCCGTCGAACCGCGTCGTATGGACGCGAGTAACATGATCAAAAATGAATTGATTTATCGTAGAGTGAAAAATGTATAATGAGATGTACATAATAAAAAAGATGACAGAGAGTTTGTCATATTGATTTGTTTTCTTTTATTTCAGGTATGTGACATCGTGGTGACTAATTACATCTTGCTCGTGATCTAAGGTATTTGAGGCTATTTATTGGTTTTATAATATCACGGACTTGTGGAAATCGATAATCTATGCGTTAGACGTTTAATTTCCTTCTCCTTGTCTTGAACGTTTGTAAAGAATTTTAATTTCCGATATTGAAACATTCTTTAGCGAACTTTTATAAATGTAGCCATCGATCATTTCTATAAATAAACTTTACTATCAGACGAACCAGATATAGTCAGCTGACGGCTAGTCGGGTGGTTCGAAGCGGCTTTAATAGTAAAGCGAGCGATTTCTATTCATGACGTGCGCACGCAGCGCTCATTGCGTACCCACCACTTTCTCAGCGACCGATTTGTGGACCGTGCAATGCGCAGTGAGTTTCATACGTAGATTGTAGACATACATATATGCGTATGGATGTGTAATATACTGTATGGATATATAAGATACATAATAATTAAATGTAAAATTTATTTTGTTCCTTTCAATTAAGATACATTGTTACTTAAAAAATAAAGATATTTTAAATTGGAATTTAAATCATGACTTGTCGATGGATAAATAAAATACAAAGCAATATTAATGGAACAAAATTATAACGTTAGAGCGATGCCACACGGGCGTTGCGTTGTCGCAACGCTTTGGTTTCAAGGCATTTAGTAGTTTGCGGTTCGGTGGTGCACCGTTTTAACGTACCGTATAGCATGTTCCGATTTATATGAAGAACAACGCAGCATTACAACGTAACGTCGTCGCAACGCCGATGCAACGCATCGTGTGGCATCGGTCTTAGTCTACGGAGAGACGTTGGCTATCTTGTGTGTTTTACCGTCTATAAGGTGATTCACGAGAAAAGAAAAATCCCTAGGTGAACCATGGGAAGAAATAATGGCCCGCGTTCCACACAGGTGAACCAGACAGGTGGTTCACGGGCAAGAAGTGGTTATGCAACGGATAGTGTTCAGAGGAACTTTTCGAACGGGTGCCACCGTCACAGAAGTAGATATGATGGGCTGGTTGCCAGGCATAGTAAGACCACGGGGTCATTAGATCGTTCCTTTCTCAAACTTGCATGATGTCGAATGGTCCCCCTCTTGAAGTATTTCGTGTGCGCTATTTAGTACATGGGATTCTTTGAAAAGCGAGCCAACAAGGCTCTCAAATGTAGGCAACGCGTAGGCAGCTCTAATGTTGCAGATGTCCATAGGCAAAGTTGACCACCTCTCATCGAATGGTTCGTTTGCTTCGTACTTTATATAAATAATTGTAACTATTTATAGAAAAAAACTGACCTCAAAAATTCCAGGAATTACAATAAATATTTGCCAAGTTTTATTGAAATCGGTTACCGGAAATTGCACGAAACCGGATTCATCCCCTAGTTTGCCTTGAATATTTTCTTCAAATTTAAGCCGGACTAAGGGTTGTACTTTTTCAACAAAAAAAAATTCAAAATCGATTCACAACACCGGTTAGTTATCGCGTAACATACAAAAAAAATTTAATAATTTTAAAACGGATTTGAGAATCCCTTCATTTTTTTGAAGTCGGTTAAAAATCAACGATATTTTCTTTGTATTGTTCGATCTTTGTATCAATAATAATAATAACAAACTTTTGGAATATTTTCACAAAAAAAATATCTGAGAAACAGTACAGAGTCTAAAAAACCGGCCTCAAAACTCATTCGTCCCCTAATTTGCCACCCCTAGAGGTGTATCTTATCTTCTTTCACATTATGTACTTTAATAGGCGCCTATATACCACATATTACCCAAGGATGGACATACGCAAAGCATACTAAACTTAAAGTAATACACATAGCGTTGATAGTACCTGAAATATCGGAATTATTTATACCGGCTAAGGAATCGAACCCGGAACCTCTGCGTGGCAGTCTAGCATGGTATCCGTTCGACTACAGAGGCAGTTAACTTGTTCGTCCCGGCACTTATATATGATATCATAAGGAAATAAACCTTAATTATCATTACAGAGTACAAAAAAAACCGACAAATGTCATTCATCCCCAAGTTTACCACCCTTAGAGGTAGAATATTTTCTTTAAATTTAAATGGGACCACTTGTGAGGTACCCTCTTTCCAATAAAAAAAAGAATCATCGAAATCGGAATCGGAAATTCACAAATCACGAAAGTTATCGCGTAACATACATACAAAGACATACAGCCGAATTGAGAACCTCCTCCTTTTTTGAAGTCGGTTAAAAATCAGGTTAGTAAAACATCATGTTTTATCAATAAATAAACAAATCAAAAACCTATAAGTAATACAATTACGTTAACAATTGTACAGACTGACGTAGAAATACGCCCATTCCGGTAATTTGTGAATCGGCAAACGAATTGATGGTGTTTAAGGTGTGTTCACAATGTACATTTTTTAAATGTATCTGAAGTTTTTTTTTTTCATTATTGTATTTTTGTTATCACTCTTCTCATTAAAACTCATTTTCGTGACGAAAATCCAAAAAAGACTGAAAAGCAGAAAACAATACGAAATTACTTTCATTTATTTTACCGCCCTTTTCTTTTAAAAAAAGTAAGCGGTGTAGATAGGTATTTTTAATTCTCGCAATTACGATCACTGGGCAGTTGGCTGAATGAGTTTCTCTTTTGCCTGTTTACATTGTTCAGTGGAATTAGATAGATTTAAAAATGTAGAGCAGTGGACAGTAACGGAATTTCATTCTTACTTTGCAGGCCTTGGCCGAAAAGAAGTCTCATAGTCCTTTTATGGCAAACTTTCCGAGTTCGTTTTTTGAAAATATTGCACACTTTTCCGACCATGTTTCACAAATATGTTTACCCAAACTTATATCAATACATTACTGAAAGTCCTACCCAATTTGTTTTAATCGTTGTGGAGATTAGCGTGCATAAACAAAAAAACATACATAGACAAAAAAAAACTTTGTTTTAGGCTAAGTGAGAGTTTCAGTAGGTATATATGTATGTATATTTACCTAATAACAGTAATCAGAGCACTAAAATAGATATAACGCGATTTTTTCACATTAATCAATAATATTGCGTATATAAACATGTACGAGTATACATATTTCAATGATACTTGCGTGTTTTAAAGTAGTTTTACTGCTTTGAACATAAATAACTCGTCTTGAAACATAAATAACTAATAATGATAGTTATTACTACATTAATCCTTTTTTGATCAGTTATTGTATAATGTAACTATGTAAGTAAATGTTATTACGGAATGTGTAAAAGTATAACGATTTTATTTTTAAATTCCATGTTTGTACGGTATCAAAGGCGCGATGCTATTGGCGTACATTTTTATTTTTGTTAAGTTTTGGCTTACATACAAGTCCTTTGAGCCATGTCTCCGTTTAATTATCGGGATCTTCAAAAAATATTTTCCATTGTAGTTCTAGTATACATTAAGTTTTCACTTTCTCTTAAATAATTTAGTTTTCTTGTTTGGGTTAATAAGTCTTATTTTCACTTTCACTTAAATCACATTATTGTCACTTTGAACAAAATCTTTGAATTCGTTATTTGTTGAATTTTCAAGATAAAATCTTTTGCAGTTTGGTTTAAAATAAGGACTATAGTTCTAAATTTCTTCATGACTGTTTCTTTCTTCGTATTTTCTTCATAATACGCTTATAAAAAAAAAATCTTTGTAAAAACTGTATTTGTAACTTCAAAAGCTCGCCATTTTTTTCGGCCTACATTTTGTCTTTGATGTGTGAGCATGTATAGTGTTGATGAAATTGTTGGCGTTTGCATCTGCTAAGAGTCACCAAACCACTCTTAGACATACAAACATATTAAAGGTATATTGTATTCAAACTCACATGCACTTCACAAGGCTAAACTAGGTGTAACAGTAGAGCTCCTTGTGAAACAATTCTTTCGGGGAAATACTGCCACCTTACCTATTTCTGTCGCTAAGCAGTAATGTCAGCTTAACTGCGTTCCGGTTTTGGTGGGTAAGAGTGCCTGCGAAATTACAGGGTAAAACTGAAACTGCGCGTAGCGGCAGTGTCTCTCAACTTGAAGCTCTAAGTGGCACTACGACTCTCATGGACAGGCGTATAGCTTACCACACCAGACGCACTTGTTCGTCCCTTCGCTTGATACCATAATAAAAATAAAATATGTTTTTTTTACAATAAGTTATTCAGTTATTTAAACGCGGTTATTTATTGTTGTTCTATATGAATTTTCAGAGCGAAGCACAGGAAATATTCAGAATGAAATAAGATGTATTAAATTAGTTGTATGGCACATACAGATGCAAAAAAGAGAGAGAGAGGGGGTAGTATTGCTGGCTGCATTGACATTCGTAGAAATGTCAAAGGTGCATTTATGCAGCTACCAATCAATAAGACAATGTATGTATTTACAAAGGAGGCTATGTGTAAGTTCTAACATTTATATCATTTCAAGAGTTTAAAGCAGTCTAACCAAATCTAATAAACACATAGTCACGGACAACAAAAAAATATCAAATGTGCAAGTCCCCTAACATTGCTCTGACCGTCGAATTAATAACCCGTGAAGGCTGATCGGAAATTTTATTTAAAATCAACTGCCCGCAATATATTTACGTTACAAAAGAACGCTTGTTTATTACAGTGAGGCTACGCGTGTCATGTGCAGAGATTGAAATAGGCAGAATATGTAGAGTGCTTAAGTTATAACACATGAAACAAAAAAAAAAGAAATAAAGCAGCCAGATGATTGCAGTACATTGCAGTACTAATTAATTAGGTTGAGCACACAGCGTTAGTTCATTCTAATTTCCATTAACAAATAATTAATAATAAATTTATTAAAAATTAGTATTGTTAAAATGAAATAAAATAATTTGTAAAACGACATGTACCGTAAATTCGAATATTTTTAATTAATAACTTTTTAACTTTCTTGACAAATATGGTGGATGCGTTAATATAAGACATATCTCCGTCAGCCATGACCTTGTGACCATGGGACCTGTAAATAGAACCGAAATTTTGGTTTATTTGAAAAAGTTTCATTTCCTACATTCAGAATATGTTTCCTGTATTTTTTTTAATTGAATGTGCGCATTACATCTCCGTCTCACCTGAGCACCTATAATGCCTATTTACTGGAATTGTTGTGTTATATTTCCTTCTATATTTCTCATCGCATTTCCGCGTCTCGCGAAAAACGATACTATTTCCAAAGTAGGTCTCCATATTTACAAGTGAGGCATTTGAGCAGCCAAAACGTGATATTTTAATCAAATTCCGTATTCCGTACCTATTCAAATTATTTTTCTTTTTTTTATAGAGGGTACGTATTAGGTAAATAAAGGACGTTCAATATAGTTTTAGACAGAAAGGATTTCATTATTATCGTTGTTCACATTGCACAGATCATATATAAGCTCCATTGTATAGTGTTGCCATGTTCATACGACTAAACAAATCAAGAGACTTTAAATATCAAAAGACTCGATATTCCGAGTCTGAAAAATGCCCAAAAATCGTCAAGAGACCGAGATCCCTGGTATTAAAGCCCTAAGTAACTTGCAATTATCGCGTCTAGCCTATTCCCATATCACGATATAATTGTCGTGACTCTGTCGTGGACGTTTATTTTATCGTTAAACGACTGTCGTGTCTAGCTATTCCCACTAGATCGTATTGAGAATTTATCGGTTTTCGGCAGCCGCCTTGTCGTTTACGTTCGTTTGTTACTTTTACGTTCGTTCTAGCTCTTCCCATTGTCACGACAGTCTGTCGTCGCAATGTCAAAAAAGTTGTGAACGACAGTCAATGATGTTGTTCTATATGTGAACAACTTCATTTAAATATACAAGCCACGACACTTCAGACTGCATGACTATCTGTCGTCACAAAGTAATGGGAACGCGCCCTAATGGTGATTTGATCTACTGTCTCTCAAGCAGAGGACGTGGATTCGAATCCGGGCTCACACATCTGAGTTTTCAGAATTTATGTGCCAAATTTAATTTGAAATTTACCATGAGCTGCACGCCGAAGAAGGGTTTACGAACCTCGGATAACTTATGAAGTCCCCAACCCGGACTATGGCCTAAACCCTCGCCTGAGAGGACACCCGTGCCCAGCAGTGGGACATATAAACGGGTTGATGATGTTGAAAAGCTCCAGGCTCCCAGAAATCAAAAAGTCTTCTGACATGTAGATTGTTTTTTCATGCTGCAATGTTAAATGTACCAGGCTCCCAGAAGCCAAGAAAAGTCTCTAGCTTCTACACGAAGTAACTAAGTGTAATTCAACCTGTTTTTCCAGTCTTCGCCAAAATGCGATTTGTTAATCGTGTTGTACTACATGTGAACAACTTCATTTAAGTATCCAAGACACGACACTTTAAATTGCACGACTGTCTGTCGTCACGACATAATAGTCACACGCCCTAAGTCTTTTTCATATTATAGTATCGATAACATATACTATAATGTTTGTCATCGTCGTAATAACATTTGCCAATCGGCGTAAGGTACACTCCTACAATAGATTGTTCAGGGTGTGCCAGGTACAGGAAAGCAACAATGGTACGTCGTGCGAGGAGGCTTCTTTCGTGCACCCCGTGTGATTGTAAAAAGAAATAAAGTTTTGTTTTCCATTATCATCCTATGAACCAGGCTCTTTTCTGTGTAGCCTCCTTCATTCCTGTAGCACGATTTTTAACCGACTTCAAAAAAGGAGGAGGTTCTCAATTCGGCTGTATGTTTTTTTGTATGTATGTTACGCGATAACTTTCGTGATTTGTGAATTTCCGATTCCGATTTCGATGATTCTTTTTTTATTGGAAAGAGGGTACCTTAGAAGTGGTCCCATTTAAATTTAAAGAAAATATTCTACCTCTAAGGGTGGCAAACTTGGGGATGAATGACATTTGACGTCGGTTTTTTTTAGTACTCTGTACTGATAATTAAGGTTTATTTGTTTATGATATCAAGTGCCGGGACGAACAAGTCAACTGCCTTCGTAGCCGAACGGATACCATGATAGACTGCCACGCGGAGGTCCCGGGTTCGATTCAGGTACTATCATCTCTATGTGTATTACTTAAAGTTTAGTATGCTTTGCGTATTTCCATCCCTGGGTAATATGTGGTACATAGGCGCCTATTAAAGTACATAATGTGAAAGAAGATAAGATCAAAGGTGCCCAAAATAAATGAGGGCCAGTGAAAAGACTGATGGGATGGGCGGAAGTGAAAGAGATACATCAGGGTCGTAGCACGTTTTTTACGGCCTATAGCACAGTGGACGCAAAAAGTAGACTAATTTGAGTAACGAACTTTCGGAAATTAATCTACTCTCGGTGTTCTGAATAGGAAATAATTACGTTGTTTTGATGCTTGTAGTGAATGGTATGTTTTTCGATAGATATGCGACTGAAAGTAAGCTACACGCCTGTCTATAACAGTTGCTGCAGTCGTTCAGATCTTTAAATCGTAAATATCTGAGGGGCACTGCCACTGCGCCCTTCACCCTGAGACATAAGTGGACAAGATCCATTTTTTCTAAGTGTTCGATCTTTGTATTAATAATTATAACAAACAAATGGAGTAATTTCTCGAAAATTTAAGTTCCATGTGCCTATAATTTAAAAACCGGAACACAGTAATGCTGACATTACTGCTTGGCGGCAGAAATAGGTTAGGTACAGGCAGTACTAAGTACGAGCTCTTTCACAAGGAACTACTGCTACCAGCGTACTAGATGCGGCGGAACAAGCGGAAGGTTCAGTGTTGTGCAACTAATAACGACTTTGCCAGGGGTTTCCCGTAGTTCTGCAACTATACATAAATCAGTCAACCGTGACCATGGGACCTGTAAAGGGCCCGAAACGTCGGTTTGTTTGAAAAAACAAATATACGCGATTTAAATCCGGAAAAATAGTTTCATTTCCTATGTGTAACAATCGCGAAAACCTAAGAACTCGATATATACATAAATATCATTGATAAACACTCAACATTATCAGCCTGTCTAGGTCATTCCCAAAACGTATAAACTGCCGCATCTGTCGATACGGTACTCTACGACAAAATTCAACACTAAGAGCGGTTACACATGTCGACTTTTAGCAGCGATACAAACGCGATGCAGTCGCTAATCGTCTACCTTTACACACGCGCGCCATTTTAAGCAACTATGTAAACGCGCGCAACTCTAAAACAAAACCCTACTAATAGTACCTAATAGTGGAACATAACGTTTCTGTGAATGTCTACAGTCTTTGGTTTTATATATTATGGAAACATAGTTCTCAAGTATGTAAAACAGAAAAGTATTACTATGTAGTCACCGAATTCGTGCATCATTTACTCAACTTCGTATTTTCTTTTCTATTATAACATTATGACGTGAATAAAAATACACAAACAATAGGAAATGTGTTTTATCGGATAAGGAATACAATTTTATCTTTCATTCGGTTTCGAATGATTATCGATGCGTATTTTTCCTTTTAACTTAAGATGTACTTACTAATCACAAATGGTGCCAGACCTTTTTTAATGACGCAATTTAAAGTCGCTTTGTCTATGTTTTAGCATAAATATTTAGCATAATCGAATAAACAATTAAATCTGAATATTCATAAAAACAATGTAATTTTTTCCTCCTTTCTTTGACTTCCTTCGGCCGGAATAACACGAATTCAAATGATGCCGTCGAAATAATTTATATTTTTTAATATTTCTTATCTGTAGCCCTGTGGTTGACTCTCTGGTTGAATCACATTCTAAAATTGAGCGGTCCAATAATTTTCAATTTTCGAATCTTTTTTTTTTGTAATGGTTTACAGGATTCACAGCCAGGATTTGAGTTTATAATCATTAAAAAAAGATACTATTTTTCTCATTTTTGTTTTTGTGCTTGTTGAAGATTTTTTTTAATCAAAGGGTAATCAGAAGAAGTACCATAATAACCGATTATTTCAGAGCAGGCGCCATGTAAAAAACAAAAACTCTTTTATTGACACAATATTATAGGCCCAACCACGGTCCAACTCTGAAACCAATTCCGATCGCCATTCCCAGGATAGAATTTAATCCCAGCTGCATTGTGTAAAGTCCTTTGATAACGTTCACATTTCGTTCGCGGTAATAAAGTTAAACCACTTTTTTCTACCGCTATTTGAATCCAGTAAAGTGCCTAAATTGAATTGGGCATCAGGTGACCGGGGTCCGATGACTGAATCACGTATTAAAATGCAAATGAGTTCGCATAATGGGTCGCGATCCTGCACGTGGCGAGCGACTGATTTGCTAATACAGGGGGCTTAAGAGGACGAGCTCGTTAAATGTTTTACAGCCTTACAGTAACTGCTGGACCACGGAAAAGAAAGAACAGTGGAAGTGTCTTAGCATTATGAAATCTTATAATGATTGTTCGTAGTTTCTAATTTAAAATGAAGTAACAAATTCTGCACAGTTAATGTAATTGAAACTTTACCCTGTTGGTATATCGTTGAAAGTTCCATACCCATTATTGAAAATTACGACGTTTTGATTTTATATTGAAATTTCAAATAATGTGCTGACATCTTGAAGTCAATAACAGAAGGGCGACGAGCGGTTATCGATTACGAGTAGCGTGGAAAATTAGACATGTTTACTTAGCTTTCCAAAATAGATGCGACCATATTGCAACGGTATAAAAAGAAACAGAAAATTGAATATTTATTAAAATTAAATTAAATAAGACTTAATGGTGATATAAAACACCACCATGAATAATAACGCATGGACAGGTGCGACTATCTTTTTTGCTCTACAAAATAGCAAAATAAGGCATTTTTCTACCATTTCTACTTTTTGTGATTGCGAGCACTTCTACAAAGTTCTACTGTATTTAATTATTAATATAAAGATCGAACACTCAGAAAAAATACCTTCGATCCGGCCGGATTCGAACCGACGTCTTCTAGCTTACCGTGCCAGACGCTATACCAACTAAGCAACGGAACGAACCAGCGGTCTTCACGAATTCTTCTATGTGCTTGAGTCGTGTTTTTGTATCTGGTTTTTCAACGACTTTTTAGTCGTAGCGCGATCTATGAGAAATTTATGAAAGATTTATCACCCAGTTAGTACCTTTACAGCTACCAGCCCTGGCGAGAGATCTCGCTATGCACTGTATTTTAAATTTTTATTGAATTGATGTTCAACTAGACACTAAACTAACTAAGCTGCTTAGTTGGTATAGCGTCTGACACGGTTAGCTAGAAGAGATTCGAATCCGGCCGGATCGAAGGAATTTTATCTGAGTGGTCGATCTTTGTATTAATAATTATAACACACTAGTTGAGTAATTTCACAAAAAATAATTGAATATCAATTCAATAAAAATTTAAAATTCTACTGTATATATTGTTCCGTGAGTCTTATAGTAGCTGCTGGACTAATACCCCTATTTCAGGTTAACAAAAAGAACGCAACCAGGCGTAACATTACATACAACTTTAAAATAAAATTACACACCTGTTACCGAACGGCAAACTACAATTTCCGTCATTAAGTTGGTAAGCCATCATCATCGCTAAGAAATCGCGGCGACAATGGAACGAGCGGGCCGGGGTGAACGACCTGCCGCGAACAATGCTATCGTAATTGTTTGCTTTAGCTTGACCCGTTAGCTTGGCTCGCGACTTCGATAACATGCTAGGGATGCGCTCAGGGGTCATCTACAGGAATAGGTATGTTTTTCCCCCCTCAATTATTAGTTGGCGTCCTGGGCAAAGAAGGAAGTAATACACCCTCTCAAATTTAAAATATAATATCAGTTATTGTAACAATTTTTATTAACAATTTTTAAGTTAAAAAAAAGTCATTTACAATTTTTTCATTTGTTAATTTATTTTTTAGGCACTTCAACATCATTGACAATCAACAAATATTAGACATAAGACTAGGACTGATAGTTTTAATAAAAACTTATTTTGATAATATATTTTTTACATAAATTGAAAATTAAAAACAAACGAAAAACAATGAATTAATATACATTTAATTACACATACAATAACTATATTCTATAATACTACCACAGTTAAAAAGAAAGCGCATTATACTGTGCAATAACTGTTACCACCTACGTGTAAACCCGTCAAAGGGATTGCAGTATGTAGGTTACATTTGAGAGCCATTGTAAATTATTTTGTTTTGGATAATAAAATAAAAAATGGCGGAAAATATGCATTGCATTTTTAACCTGTCTGGTTCGTAATTCACTGTATTTTTGTTTGTATTACGCGATTACCTTGGATTTGTGAACAGATTTTGATGATTTTTTTTCTGTTCGATAAAGGATACCTCAGTATTCCTTTTAAATTTGAAGAAAATAATCCACCTCTAAGGGTGGTACGCTAGGGGATAAATCCTGTTTCGTGCACTTTTCGGTAACCGATTTTAATAAAACTTGGCAAATAGATGTAACTCCACGACCGTTTCAGGTCGTTTTTGTTGCAGAAAGGTTATAAGTAATGAAACTATTTTTCCGAATTTCGTGCCCTTCACAGGTCCAATAGTCACGGCTCACTGTAATGACGATGGGACCTGTAAAGGGCCCAAAAAGTTGGTTTGTTTGAAAAAACAAATATTCTCGATTTAAATCCGGAAAAATAGTTTCATTTCCTATGTGTTACAATCGCGAAAACCTAAGAGTTTAATTTTAAGTTATATTTTCGATGTGTAGTTGTTTTCATGTATATATTTTATGAAAAAAAAAAAACGGTTGAATTATGATGACAAGGTTCATATGAATCACTGGCCACAACGTTTAACCGAAATCAAAAGACGATTGTAATCGTTTTTTTTTTAAATTAAACGTTCTGGTGTATGTGACTATTGATTCATATGGACGTTGTTATCATAATTGAACCTTTTATTTATGTCCATGAGAGTAGGTAGTAATTATTTTACTACGGTAGTGTAATTGTATAAGTGAAGGTTGCGGTAAATGTACTTTGCCTATTCGGTTTTATTATGGCTTCTAGTTGAAAAAACCCATGAGATGAGAAATTGCTGGTAACTGCACTCCCTCTCTCTCTTCTCAGGCTTAGAGCGATCTATTTAAATATTTTTAATTTTTAATAGGAATCTGATTAATTATAAAAAGTCTTGAAACAAAAGTTGTTGTTAATGGGTTGCTAGCATTTTAAAAATAACGCTTTGCACGTCCACAATCACACAAATCACCATAAAACTAATGGACTTTGAAGTTTGAGTGTAAAGTTTATTATAACGCCCTTCAATAATGCGATGTGTAAACAAACATAAATCCATAGGATTTACCGTTGTCTTAGAACGCCACGATTTGCAACGGCTGTTTCTACGTGATCACAATGTGTATTTACGATCATTTGTGCTATTAGAGAGTACAAGTCAACAGCAACGTATAGAAAGCTGACGACAAAATTTATGGAAGTAACATTATATAAAGATAAGTTAAAAGTATTTAAATATTATAGTGCGCCTCCTTAGCCAAAGGCTGTATACTCCGTCCAACCATTTTTTTTACTTTTGACAGCTCGATTACTAATAAATTAGTGATTTCCTAATGCGTTACCGATTCGATTTTGTATTACAATCGATTTCATTTACGAAGAAGTTTTAATCGTGAATGTGAGCTGGTTTACATTCACAATGAATTAATAATTAATGCTACAGAGGATTCAAGAGATGATTCCAGTTTGTATGGAGAAGAATTCGTTATAATAAACAATTAGAATTTATTAATTCTAATTATAATTTATTAGACAGGCACCAGAACATATACGACTATACAACGGAGACATTAATTTGAACAATCTTCTTTACACAATCTGTCGGCTCGATACAATTATCGAAAGTACAGAGTAAAGGCTTTTGCGCATCCAATTCGCGTCAGGACTGAATCCGAGAAATGACGGTCCGAAATGTCACAGGGTACAGAATATGAGATGTCTATGCATTGACTTACAATTATATGGACGTCGGGTCCGCGCTAAAAAGTGTCCGAACTTATAGGGCGTTAAAATCGTATACAGAGCGTCATTCACGCTTTAGTCTTCGTTCGTTCGACTGACAGCGAAGCAAGCAAAATTAGACAGTACTGCGATGACATTACAATTTTAATTCAACGTTTTAGCTTTTTCATATTCCTTTACATGTCACTACGTTTAAATAGGTTGTCTTGGGACATTTTTTTCGTGGTTTTTGTATTAGACCCGTCGTCCATTTATTTGTAAGTCAATGTGTCTATGTGACGTTTGGTTTGATCGTCTGTTTTTTTTTTGAGCGTCCAGGGTTGCGTTAGTGGTTAGTTTAGAAAATTGGCTAGTATTTAATGTAACGTAATTAATGAAGAATTAAGTAGAATAGATGTACATATAGGTAATGTATAATCTCAGTACAGAGTACTAAAAAAACCGACTTCAAAAGTACGTGGAATTACGTCTATTTGCTAAGTTTTATTGAAATATCCCCTAGTTCGCTACTATACAGGACTTGACACTGGAGATAATAATAAAAAACGGTTTTCACTTTTGAAAAATGTATATCGTTTAGTATATGTGTTCTATGAGTCCAGTTGATATAAAAAAAAATCATCGGTATAATACATATGTAAAGTACGCAGGATGCAGCGAGAGGCCATTTAAATTTTAAAAAAACATCCTAATTTCAACAGGGAAGATGGTTTCTCCGAACCACCAGTGTGGGATCCAGTATTTTCTCTGATGAAAAATCCCAAACAGACATAAGACTGCAGTACTAATTAATATGTTTTAGTTTATTCTAATTTCTATTATTAATTAATAATAAATGTAATTTAATAAAAATTCATATACTTAAAATAAAATAATTAGTAAAATATATGTAGGGTAAATTGGAATGTTCTTTGGAAAATTAAAAAATAAGGTATTTAATTAATAACTTTTATAACATAGTGAAAAATAGTCAATCAACCGTGTTCCTAAGGCGAAAGAGGTTTGTCAGGAAATTAACAGGTGGAGGTCCATAGCCCTTGTGATGATATGTATGCATGTATGTTATTTAGAAATCAACGAACACATAATAAAATTCTTCAAACAATTATATAATTGCTTTTAATACACTGCGCACATTAGAACGTCTGACATGCATCGGCCGCACGCATGTTTGCGCAAACGCAAAACGCAAAACACTGTAACCTAAATACGCAAAAAGAGTTCAATGAACTCGACACTCAGTTGCCTAACTCCCGCACATGCAAGTGCTGTAAGTACTCTATCTAATGGGATTGTTTGTGGTCAATATATAAAGATTGAACACTCAAAATGAGCATTCTTACATATATACGAGTTTCGTCTGTTTTTCGTTTGTGGAAGCATTGACCTAGTAGGTCAATGTGTGGAAGGGTTTGCTTTGTTGCTGTGAAAATTTAAATCCTAGACCCAATATTATTTATTCACCAAACAACTAAAGGATCATTTGATAGGAAATTGTTACTACAGCTTGAAGCAGTTTTTCTATAACCTACTCCTTTTTAATGGACTTCAAATAAGGAGGAGGTCATCCATTCGACTGTGTTTTTGTATGTATATTACGTGATAACTCTGGCAGGCATTTGTGAACTGATTTTGATGATTCTTTTTTGTTGGACAGAGGGTACCTTAATAGTGGTCCCATTTAAATTTGAAGAAAATATTCCACCTGTAAGGGTGGCAAACTAGGGAATGAATGTCTTTTGAGGTCGGTTTTTTTAACCGGAGGTTAGGTTATTCGATACGGGGTCTCCTCATCATTTTCAATTCAATTCCAATCATCAAAATTGGTTCTCAAATGGCGGAGTTATCGCGTAACATACATACGAAAAAAAAAACATACAGACGAATTGAGAACCTCCTCTTTTTTTTGAAGTCGGTTAAAAAGGTGCTAAGCAAACTTTTGAGGTTTTTTTTCAATGAAAAAGTTACAATTATTTGTGGTAAGCGACACGCCTGTTCCGTACTTGCAGTGTAACTCAGGAGCTTTACAATCGCAAAGATCTGACGGGCACTGCCACTGACCTGGCACCCTTCTTCTTATCGTATCGATGGTATAAGTACTATAATGTTTGCCATCGTGATGAAAGATTTACCAATCGGCGTAAATTACATGCTGATTGTAAAATAGGGTGCACCAGATTTACATGAAAGGGTCCTTCTGTGCAACCCTTCACCGCGAGACATAAGTTGACAAGTCCTATGTGCGTGTAATTTCATCAGAACCCTTACCCTTCTAAACCGGAAAGCAGTAACGTGAGTATTACTTACCTGATTGACCGTTTTCACGACAAGTTCTATACAGTTTCTATAATGTATTATGTGATACATTCCCGAACATTTATTAAGTATGTTGAATACTTAATAATGTCAATGTAAAAATATACAATAAAATTATATTGAGAGTCATAAACACATTGCTGTAAGAAATAGAATTATAGAAGAACACACAGTCGTGAAGAACAATGACTATCCTATTATTTTTAACGTGGTTTGTATATGTAGTATTGTAATATTGTTCAGGTGGAGTAGAGTCATTTGCCTGTCATGTATATAAATAAAAAAAAAAGGTGATACATAAAAGGAGGGGGTATGTTGAAATACCGTTTTTTTAATAAAAAATAAAAATAGAAGTTTTCTATTTGATTTTCGATATCTTTAACTGGAAAAAAATTGCTGAAGTTTAATTGTGGTAGTGCTGCTTTATACATTTGCCACTTGTTTTGTCCAAATTATAGCATAGAGTTCATGGACTGAAGTCAAGAGAAACTGGGGAAATGTTCATATCCGTTTTAAACAGATTACGATAGAGTTCAAAATTCTCTATTTCAAAACTAGTTGCAATTAGTTAACGTATCGGATTTATCAGAACTTACCCAAATGATGCGTAACTAAAATATCTTTAAACAATTTCAGTATTTAAAAACTGGGTTATGGGTTTTTTTTATGATATCTCACATATGATTATGTCACATCCGCGGATTAGTTATCGCATGGTAGAATTATCCCGTGATAGTTGCTGTTTCAATTTCCTGGCTTTTATTGTAAAAATAAGTTTGTAAACCATGGCTGCGCCTACACCACGACATCCCATAAGCGTGCCGGAATATTTCGTCTACGTCATTAAATTGGATATTGGCAAAATTGGTCCTCAGTCTGGGGAAGATAAAATAGTCATAAGAAAATAATTATACACTACAATTCTGTAGAAGGGTGTTGTTTTGTCACTTTCTAGTCAATAGAAGCGAGATTCGAAAATATATTTTGCATTAGGTTCGACAGATGCTAGTAAACGTGAAGAAATTACTGTTCGAACGCACGTTTTGAAAAGAAAATTTCCAAAGAATAAAAGCAAAGAGAATATAGAAAGAGAAATCGTTTCGAAGTTGGCAATTTCCCCCCACATTTCGTTTATGACATTTTCTTTCAAAATAATGTTTAAGGGCACACAGCACGCGCGGTCCATAATGTACTCGTTCATGCAAATATCATTTAAAGTTTATAAATAGAGCGGCGCATTTAGGTCGTGTACGACATGCACGCCACGTACACGCGAATTCCGGATTCGAGCCGCGTTTCGTAGCTGAGACGAGACGTCCACGTGTGGTACAACCCTAAACCTACGACACAGACAGCGACGCTATTGAGGAACTGTAGGCTCGTTGCCCAGAAAAACCCAATATAATAGTATGGTTTTCGTCAATCTGTACATTTGCTCTCCAAAATTACTTTACGTATCTCTACACTCGCGAGTCAAGTAGAGTTGTCGCGCGTAGTATCTTCTTGTACTTTGAGTGGCACCATGGTGGGTAGACAAGTTTCATAGTGCTTAATACTTGCGCTAGCGACACGTTGATGGTACCTACATGTACAAATATTCCGCCTAAAGTTCTGTACAGCAATCAATGCATAATATAATATCGGGAACTCACACATGTTATGTCTGGTACAAACGGGCTTCAGAAATTCACAACAAAATTTCAAGTCACCTTATAAAAGATGTGCCTGGGGACGAAGATGATGAATAAGAAATATTTGCATTATTATCGCGCAATATAGCTTCGTGAGACGTGTGCATTTAGCCTAGCGACACAATCAATTACACATGGAGTTGTGAAACTTCTGTTTAATTAGATTCATTATTTCTTGCATAACAACGGACTTGTTCGCACCGCGGAATATTGAACCACTTAGAATTTATTGCATATCAACTATGTACGTATTCACATGAACTATTGTGATAAACTATGCACCTGTACTTAAGGAATCAGACACACTGGATGTTAATTGTCCTCTCTGCAGAATTAAACCAATACCAATTTTAATAGCAATAGAGCTTCTTGTGAAAAGTATGTCCTAGGAGGTATTTTATGATATTTTATTAATTTTTTTTTTATTTATTTATTTATTTATTTATATCAGGCAACAAAGACCCATGTATACATACCTTATAGACTAACATACATAACAAATAAAAAAAAATAAAAAAAAAACTAATCTACACGATTTCTCTTATCGGCGACGTGTGGCGCAATCTGGTGTCAGGTAACCGGCCGCGGAATCTCCGATATATGACACCCTTCGGCCAAAATTCTTCTTTCATGAAGGTCGAAAGATGTTCGGTCGGTATTCTCACCACAAACGAATTGAAGTTCACGTTGCGGCGAGACTCCAACCGCTCGACCCTCAGGGTGTATTTGGTTTTATGCCTGATATACTCCACTATCTCCTCAGACTTCGTGGAGTAATGCAGCCGCGACAGGTACATCAACGTCGTCGGTAATGCCACCATACCTATTTTTGTCACCAAGCAGTAACGTGAGCATTACTGCGTTCAAAATTATGAAGGGATGGAACGCAGGTGTAACAACAGCCACATGGGACTTGTAGACTTTTTTTTGTGGTGACAAGTGCAGTAGTAGTACCCGTCAGATCTTTGCGATTATAGCTCTGAGTGGTACTGCAACTGTTGTGGATAGGTGTGTCGTTTACCATCAGGCGCACGACTTGTCCGTCCCATCACTTCAAATCACGCCATCATCAAAAAAAGCCAATTTCCTCTTGTAAGTGAAATATGAAACAACTTAGATGGGGATACCGGAGATGGCAGTGAAATAAGGAAGACAAGCATCCAAATACCGCCTACGTCCATGGGCAACTTGCGAAGAACCTTTGCATCCGTGAGAGTTTCTGCATCTGGACGATATAGAGGGACCGTATGTGTAATAATGATGTTAGATCGAGAAAATTTATCTCAGTTCCTTTAAACGCTTTGGCAAAGTCAACTTAATAATAACACAAATAGTGAGGTAATTGTGTTCTGTGGTTTGCGCTGTATTGTGTGCACAAGGAGAAAATGTTTACTCATGCCGTTTTAAGTTATTGAAGTGTGGTGTTTATTGCGATACTGTGGCGTTTTAGTGTGTATTTTGAATAATGATTTCTAAACCGTTGCTGCTGTAAATTGGCATAGAAGCAGATTGATAATCTCTTTGGACCGAGTTTTTTTGAAGTTCTTCGTTCGCTGCTTTCATTCACTTTCGGTCCTTTATTATACAGGGTGTAATCGTTAGGTGCACCCAGGCGATTATTTCGTAAGTGTAAGAGATATCAAAAACCTTTAAACTGATATCGAAAGTACGTTGCCGACGTTACCTAATCGGTAAAACGACAACAATAACTTTTTAGAAATAAAACTAGAAATAAAATTAGAACGCATTTAATATTACATTCGTAGATAGGCTTGTTTGTAACAATTACTTTGAATACAAAATTTTGTACTTACTTAAAAATAAACAACACTTTGTTTTTATCGAGATCCTAGGTTTTCGCGATTGTTACACATAGGAAATGGAACTACTAATTTTCCGTATTTAAATCGCGTATATTTGTTTTTTCAAACAAACCTTGTTTTTATTAAATTAAAATATGTTTTTATTACTTTATAGCAGTTTCGTTATAACCTTATAAAGTAGGTGAACTAACCTCCTAAAAAGCCTCTTTACGGATGTCCTATTTTATGTTTGAGAGCGTCAAAATTTTGGATATTTTATAGTTTTTTCATTTTTTTTAAAATTTCAAATCCTCGTCATTATAATTTACATTTCGCAGCTTGAAACTAAACAAAAAAGTTTATATGACTGTTATAATTTTGCCAACTGTTACACTCTATGTAGGAAGCATCATCTCCTACCACTAGAAATTCGTGGATATTAGTGACTTACAAGTTTTTAATAAAAATAGCATCAGGCTCAATTGACTGTCCTGAGTTCCCTCTAAATATCTTAGAAATAATTCATTTTTGGTTCTACCCCCAGCCCGTACTAATTAAATGCAAAACAAGCTTATGTGGCGTGCGAGCAATAATTTTAACATTTTATGTAATACTCTTGATCTGGATCTCTTCAATACGAGTGTGATTTCGGCAAGGAGAGCACTCACTCGAGCACTGCTTTGACTCTCAGTGAGGCTTAATAATAATTAATTAATAAATATAAATAAATAAAATAATAAAAATAAAAAATAAATAAATATAAAAAATAAATATAATTAATACAAATATATAAATAAATAATTTAGGTAAATTGTGCACCCAGATTCCTTATTATATTTCTGTTTGTGAGGATTTTTAATTGCGGAATATATTTATGGAATAATCGCCTGGTCACACTTAAATAACTACACACGGTATATTTGTATATTCTACCTGTATAACAGACGGTCTCTATCCAGTTGCAAAAATCTATCAAATGTTTTATCAGCAAAAGACTGGGACCAACTTCTCACGTTACAAAAATTGCACAGCCAGTGGTTAGTTTAGAAGTATGCAGTTTATACGAAAACCAACTGCCATCCATATATTAGCTTGTGTGTGCATCCTGTTGAAAAATTCTAACAGTATTTTTAAAACGGAGCAAACAGTACGAAAGTTTATTTTAAAAGTTTTTAGAGCTCGGATATTTTATTTAGACAATGCTGCGAACCGACCATATGCAAATGTGATCGTAAAACGTTTGCAAATCACATTTTGGCGAAGACAGAAAAAACAGGTTTAATACGTAAATTGGGGGAGAATAAATAAAACAATTAGTTACTTCGTGTGGAAGCTAGAACTTTTCTTGGCTTCTGGAAGCCTGGTACTCTTAACATTGCAACATGAAAAAATAATCTACATGTCAGAAGACTTCTGGATTTCTGGGAGCCTGGTACTTTTTAATATCATCAACCCGTTTATACGTCCCACTGCTGGCCACGGGTCTCCTCTCAGGCGAGGGTTTAGGCCATAATAACCTTTCTTCGACATGCAGGTTTCATCAAGATGTTTTCCTTCACCGAAAAGCTCATGGTAAATTTCAAATCAAATTTCGCACAATCAATTAATAAAACTCAGAGGTCGCACCTCCGCATGCCCGGATTCAAATCCACGTCCTCTGCTTGAGAGGCGGTAGATCAAGCTATTAGGGCACGTTCCCATTATGTCGTGACGATAGATAGTCGTGCAGTTTAAAGTGTCGCGGCTTGTATATTTAAAAGAAGTTGTTCACACGTAGAACAACACGATTAACTGTCGTTCACGACCTTACGACTACAGACTGTCGTGTCAGACTGACGTGTCAGACGATAAATAAATCGTCACGATCTAGTGGGAACAACTAGGCACGACAGTCGTTCAACGATAAAATAATCATCCACGACACAATCACGAGAGATAGTCATGATATGGGAACAGGCTCGTTACGTATAAATAAAATGTTACGACATAATGGGAACGCGCCCTTAGGCTACCACGACTTTTTCCACTGCAACTGATCTATTCTAGTTTACAAGTAACGGTAAAAAGGAAGACTTTACTTGATTTCTGGAAGCCTGGTATATTTGTATTATACTACAAGTAATGAATGTGTTTGACACTGATTTTATAGATTTCCCTTTAAAATAAGAGCATTGTATGTCTGTAATAACGAAACACGTGGCCGAAGAAACTAACCCTTATGTGCGTGTAACGATTTTAATTAAGGTCATTGATTTGATGACGTTATCAATGTTTTATTGATGGTCGTTATTAAATGTTATTACGAGTCACGAATTCGATATTATCGGTCATGTCATAATGCTATGATACGCAGCTAAATTAATTTGGATGATAATTTCATGGACGTAAATATTATCTTAATTAAATCTCTCTAAATTTTCTTCACTAACGCGCTAATTTGATTATCTGTGCGAAAGAATTCTACATGTTTACCCCGATGGTGAGATATTAGATTCCAATCTTTATGGTCTGTTCGACTATTGCCAAATGAAAATGGATAAATTTAAAACGTTTAGAATAAAATGCAAAACTTTATTTCCGCTCTTTGATTGTTTTTATAAAGTTACTTGCTATATTTAGTGATATAAGGTCCGTTATATCCTTGTTTTTCTCACACAAACCTCTTCTGACCTCTATTTACCGTGATAGTGTGTTCTTAATTTGATTAAGGTGATAGTTTCTGTCATCTTGTAGCCGTATGCCGATAGTGACTCGACGGTTCCAAGATCCCTGTGGTACGCCTGTCATTATTTAATTGAGGAGAGTTTGCCTATTAGCGTATATTATTTGCGTATAACCTTCAAATATTTGGTTTCCAAATAAACGTTCGTAAGTTTTCGTACGTTTTTGTCACTAATTAATAGAGGGTAACGTGGAGAAAGGTCACCCTCGGCGTAAATATCTCAACCAGATTGAGGATGTCCCAAAAAGGCTAGGTCAAAAGAGTCAAAAGTAAACGGATGTGTACGAAAAGATTGATGTGAGTGAAGGACGTGATAGGGATATATCAGAAGCGTAACGGGAAGGAGGTCGTTATTCTCTGCCTACCCCTTTGGGGAAAAGCATAATCGTATGTATTTATAATTTGCTTTGATCCTCTCTTAACCATATAAATTTTGCCATTAATAATGATAAGGATACGAATAGCGTAAACTTAAAACTGATATTCGCTTTTATACGGTCTAAAATTAATGTCTTTCAGAAAATCTTGATTGTATCGTTATTGTATAGGAAATGTAAAATTATCAATACACAAAACTGATGAAACAAATTTGGAAACCAAGTTTTGCATGCCACAGTTACTTTTATTTCGCTGAAACCCAATGATTACAGTTTCCCGAATTATTTTCGTAAGGAATCTAAAAATAATATTTGATAATGATCAACATATGCAAGACTACGAAATAGTGACTTGTTAGTAGGTTTGATTGTTCCAAGTTGTCTCCCTGCGGCACACCAGTCATTCTGTAATTGAAGGTAGTTGTTAGTACGGCATTTCGCTTCGGGCGAATTACGTGGATTAGCAAGCTATGATTCAAAATTGATAAGTACTTATATCCTAAATACTTGTACTAATTAGTAAGTTTGTAGAAATACGTATAGTATGCCTATTTTATCGACCTACGAAATACTTGTCGTATTTACTCGAGAAATTAAAGAGAGATGATTCTTGAAATGACGTTCGAGGTATGCCAATGGTATAACTGACACAAGGAGGCACTAACAAGGGTAAAGTAAAGAAGAGCTACGTAAATATAATGGATTATCGTATATCACATGACGAGTTCATTTAAAACCTGAATGAAGGAGAAGATGAAAGTAAGTGTGGACATGAACATCCGGAAATTAGTTTTACGAGGAGGTCAGAGAAAAACGTAGGACAGAATGATGTTGACTACACCAACAACATAGCTTTGAAATGAAAGAGATTGGGAGACATAAGGACTATTTGATGGTATTTAACAACACCACTGGAAAATAGGTGTTGTTTTTACCAAATGGTAATTTTACCATTATGTATATTGAAAAAAACATGAAACCTCATTGGAAATTAAACTAATTTTCCCGGATTTAAAATCGTGTAAATTTGTTATGCTGACTCAGTCAGCCGTGTCTGTCGGTCAGCAGTTAAGAGGCGGAAACGTTGGTTTCTTTAAATATATAAATTTGTTTTCGTTGCTTTTGATATTTTCCGAAATATATGTATCGCAATCACATTTAAGTTTCACATTCCACACTACAAAAGGATGAAACAGTATGCTTACCTGCGGGAACATAAATTAAACAGAAATGCTTAAAACACCTAGAATAACCAAGAATAGTCTCCAACTAACAACAGATGAGTTATTTCCGCAAAATGTAGAGCTCGTTCTACCAGTCTAGTTTATGGGAAATATTTGTCATATAAGAACTAAACAAAGGAGCAAAATGTTGGTTGACTTGCCGGTAACAATTCAACCGTGGGATGCATGAAATTATAAAGCTTTTTGGTTCTAATTTGTTTTGGTTGGGTAATTGTACTCGCTAGTTTTAGGATCCGTTATCATTTGCAAGTAAGCTGTGTAAACACACACGGATTTGAAAATAGAACTTATCTACTAGCAGGAATCCCAATTTTCAATGTTACTGTAGTTCATTTGTAAATTCAAATATTTGAATAAATATAGGATTACCAATTTCGTATGTCAACACCATTTATATTACTCTTCTATCGTCACTTTTGCCACTATCTCTTGGAATTGGTATAGTTGAAAACTGCATGGTTACTCCTTTTAAATTGACTACCCCAGAATCAGAGTAACGTTTTGTTTTTTGTTTATGTATGTCTTCTTTCTTCCTTCAGCACAGCTGTAGCTAAACCGGCTTCATTGATTTAGATGTACGAGGTATCGTTCGTTTCGTCTTGATTCCTGGAGTGTCATAGAATACATTATTGCTAAAAAATCAATATGGCGGTCGCTCAGTGACATTTATCGAATACCACTTTTAAAATCTAGTTTTGTGTGGAATTTGGTTTTTACTACGTGGTATTAGCAGACCGTTACCGATGTCACTCAACCTTCTACTAGTCATTCTTAGATCTCTGTAAACAGATTCTCAAGTCTCAGTTTGTTTGTAACTGTGGTACCGATAGAAAAAAATGGCAATTGCTTTTAGAACACGTGGTTAAAGCATTTGTGAATCGTTCACTTAACAATGTTTACTTAATGCCATGAATGAATATTATGCCGCTTCATTAGTGTCTCTAATTTAGTGTTCATGTTCATTACAAATTAATATACAACCAAATACACATACGGTTGATTCAATATTTTATCACTACAGACCAACAGACGGTTTGTCCATAGAGCCGAAAAAGGTTTACTATAGCGACCCCACAGACATCGCGAAAAATAAAAGTTGTTCCATACAAATTGAATGACGCAAATGTTTGGAATAGCTGAATGGCTTTGCCCGATTTCAAAAGGCTATAGTAAAAGTTGGTCACATTGAAGGGTAGAATAATTCTTAAAAAATCTCTCAGACCTTTCGGGTTTACCGTATATAGCAAAGATTATCAAACTCCAGTTCTTTTACTGTATTATTTTTTTTTATACGCGCGTTAAATATTTACGTATCTAGGGCTTTCTTAATGTTTGTTTATTGTTACTTTGTTGTAACTTTTCTATATTTCTTATAAGAAAATTAATGGCTGGTCGACGGACAGACGGTGGGTTCGTATTTTTTGATAATATCACTTGTTGTGAACGCTTGATCAGGCCGGTCTAATAAAGAAAGCCTGGACCTGGACCGTCTTGTTTTTTCCGTACACAGGCTTTGGCTTGTGCAGTCTTGTAAGTAGTTGAATGTGATTTTTATATTATTTCGATACTCACACATTGGAAATGTGATACTTTACTTGGAGATGTCTCTGTTACGAGTATGCTCCGTTGGAGGCAGTTGGTTCCTTTGTGGCGCTGTAAAATTTACTGTGCCATAAGTTACCTCTGGGAACTGTGGGTAAGAGAGACTAAGCAGAGCGTATGACGGATTCCGTAACAGCAACAGCACGCACATTTTATGCATAGTAGAATAAGAGCAAGTAGGGTAACTCCATACAAATGTAGCAGCGCGGCTTGTATGTGTGCACGCCCGTCGCGCGCCGTATACAGATGTACACATTCACATCAATTCTGTTATTTCTCAGTTCTATAATGAATGGCGCGTAAAACACAAGTGCAATGTGTGCGTACATGTACAAATCGCTGGTAAGTATGGTTTATGTCTTATTACTTGAGTTTTTTTTTTATATCCATAACAGTTGCAGAGCTACCCAAAGCTTTAAATAGCAAAGAGTTTAGGAGCACTGCCACTGCGTCTGTCACCTTGAGACATAAGTTAACAAGTCCCATATGCCTGTAATTTCACCAGCGCCCTTACTCCTCTGAACCGGAACACAGTAATGCTCACATTACTTCTTTCTCTCTCTCTCTCTCTCTCTCTCTCTCTCTCTCTCTCTAGCATTTATGTGGTCAGTGCTGTAATGATTATTTGGTACAGTTGCTGCTCTATACTTTGACTTTGACTATTGCTAAATACTTTGACATGTTGTCCGTTTCGTAGCTTGAATATCGTCTTAGCAAGTGAGCCTTATATTTTACGAATCCCTTATTTTTGTAATTGAATACTCATTTCTCATCAAATACAATGAATAATGTATTATCATTTATACCTTTGTACATAAACAAGCGACTACGTATCTATTTATCTTGTATAGAAATTGAATGTAAATACGTATTGTTTTTGGTGTTCCTTGTCTGGGAAAAGCGTTTACTAAAAAAACTTTTACATAGTCCTGGCTTTGTCGGATATCCGAAATCATGAATAATATATTACATGCCGATATCCCGCAAAATAGCTGTATACATTTTTTGTAAACAAACGAATAAACATCTTTGTTTTCAGTAAAATACGGTTCTTGGTGGTATGCTCTATGGTTTTCCTCAGTGCTAAGTGGTGAAGCATATACTCTGTGTTACGTAGCAGGTCTTGAATTTTCTATTTCAATTTTTATTACAAAACGTTCAGCACATCCAAATTGCAGTAGGAATTACTTTAGAATTGTTTAACTGCCAAAATATAAATATCCATACATTTGCATGCCATTGTCAGTAAAATATGAGTACTGTTTTATTATGTGTACTACTTATTACTTTTACCACCTTTTGTAAACCATAACATCTTAAACAAATAAATCGACGGCAAAAAAAATCGTTAAAAACCGAAAACAAATAAAAATTCGTAATGTCCGCTGGTTCGTTCCGTGGCTTAGTTGGCATAACGTCGTCCGCTTGTGCGTTCCGTGGCTTAGATGGCGTAACGTCTGACACGGTTTGCTAGAAGACGTCGGTCGGAAGGAGTTTTTTCTAAGTGTTCGATTTTTGTTAATTAATTGAATATCATGGTAAAACGTCATATCAAACAAAGTCATTTTTTATTCTAGTTATATGTACATGGCAGTACTGCATTAATTAAAATATCATGTTTTGACTGCCTAAATGCCTAGGCTATAAATATGGAAACCTACTTTTAAAAAAGTCTCGTTTTTCTCCGAATTTTCGAGACCGCATCGAGTCTAGAATTTTTTCCCGGGACGCGGAAATGCAGCGAAACTGAAAGCACTTCTTATCCTGTTATACGTCCCACTATGCATGGATCTCCTCCAAGGAAAGGGGCTAGGCCATAGTCCGCCACACTGGCACAATGCGGGTTGGGGATTTGGCACGTTTTCCAAGGGCTGTGAACCTTCTTCGAGATGTGTTTCAAATACCTTCAACGAGAGATAATGCGACTAATCATTTACGCTACAGGAGTTCGAAACGTGGACTTTTCAATTGAGAACCGTTTTCGGCAAAAATGTGTAAATAATATTTTAGTACATTGTGTATTTAGGGCGGTAAATTACGAACGAGACTCTAATAGAAACCAGAAGTCGAAGACTCAGGGCTTTCGGAGTCGAGGTTCAAAATTCTCATATCACTAGTGGAACATACAATATCGAGTTCTTAGGTTTTCGCGATTGTTACACATAGGAAATAAAACTATTTTTCCGGATTTACATCGTGTATATTTGTTTTTTCAAACAAACCGACGTTTCGGGCATTTTACAGGTCCCATGGTCACGGTTGACTGAGGTGGTACAGTCATCAACCAGTTATGTCTAATATTGATGCAAACCACCCTATCTTTTTACCTATTAATTACATATCTTATTTTTAATTTTACAATGAAAACATTCCAATTTACGCTACATTAACTTTCACAAATTATTTTATTGAATGAATTTTTATTAAGTTCAATTTATTATTAATTAATAATAGAAATTAGAATAAAATAAAACATATTAATTAGTACTGCAGTCTTATGTCTGTTTGGGATTTTTCATTAGAGGAAATACTGGATCCCAAACTGGTGGTACGGAGAAACCACCCTCCCTGTTGAAATTAGGATGTTTTTTTAATTTCAATGGCCTCTCGCAGCATCCTGGGTAGATAACGGACTTCTTTTGCAAGGACCTGGGGTTTGTCAAACTTCATTGAATGTGTAGGTTTATCCATGACATGCTCGCAGACTGCAGACTTGTTTATGCGACGGTGTTTGACATCAGCTATATGTTCTTTGACGCGGGTACAAAAAGCCGTAACCATGGGACCTGTAAAGGGCCCGAAACGTCGTTTATTTGAAAAAAAAAAACAGATATACGCGATTTAAATCCGGAAAAATAGTTTCATCTCTTATGTGAAACATACAATGTTTTTCCTTCACATTACCTACCATGGCTGTAATGAGAAGAAAAAGACCTATAGGTTTTATTTGGGGCATTATAGTCAAGTTAGCCTGCATGCAATCATACTGTTTACGTGTAAGAGTGATGAAAAATATATTACACATTGCCGCAAATGAAAACCATGGATTCCTTTTATATATTTAGTAACAAAACACTAACATTTAAACGTGCGTAATGTGTCAACGGTTTTGTAGAAAAAAACGAAGCCGTCACACACCACCGTAATAGGTATACTCTGTCGTACAAGTAATGAATTTTTTCCCCCGGGTCTATCCATGGCGTATTCAGGGGCTAACTTAATTTGCGCCAGATAATTGGTGTGATCACTTATAAGCTGGTGCCTAACCCCTGTTAAGTGTTTCTCATTTAACCACAAGCTTCAATGAAACCTGTGTGGAATTGTTGTTGTGGATATTCCAAAAATTCGCATGAAGCGTTATGCTTCCACATTTATATGGCGAACGTCTATGGAGTGGAATTCCCTGCCTGCAGACATATTCCCTGAATATATAACTTGGGTATTTTCAAGGCGAGACTGAATAGGCATTAAAAAAAATTAAACATACAACGTTCCTCTGATCCGAAAGTAAGTAGCTAAGGCACTTGTCTTATGGAAATCGGAAACAACGGTACCACAAACACCCAGAGCCGAGACAATATATTGAAAAGTTAGTTTTGTACAGTGACCCGGCCGAGGATCGAGCCCGGGATCTCAGAGATGGCGACATCTTGAAAACTGGTGTGCAAGTCACTCGACCACAGTGGCATTATTTAGATGTGCATACTTCATCGTCGACGTCATCGTCACTTTCCATCACGTGCGTTGGACGTCAAATGCGTAGTTATTCTACGATAAAAAAGAATTTGGGGCAATGCCGCCGATACTAATAGAATCTTTATCCTGCATAAACGTGCGGTTAGGGCAATTTACAATTTGACTGTACGAGTGAATAGACTGTAGAACAACGAAACTCTATTAGTAACAAAAGCAAAACAAGATAACAATCTCGCACCTATATCAAAGTGTCATGTACACGAGCACTCACAGTGGACTCTCGTTTGAAACTGTCAGCTGTTTACCGGGGTCATTGCCCTGAGGGTTCTGACGTCACGGCCCTGCCGCGCCCAACAAGCCCCCTTACCCTACCTCACACCTCGCCATAAAGCGCAATTATTTGCAGAACACCATTCATCAAAGGAGGTGTGTTATTGTGTCCCTTAATTCCTGTATTACCTATAGTAAAACGGACATTTATTTGATGTAGAGATTAAACATTCTTCGTCTAACGAATCGAAACAATCGTAGTAAGTAAAAATCTTCCGCACAAGGTGATAGACTGGACGGTATTATGTATATATTGTGTATACAAGTATTTTTTTTTTTTAATATCAAGAGACGGGACGAACAAGTCGTGCGCCTTGTGGTAAGTTACACGCCTGTCCATAACAGTTGCAGTATCACTCAGAGCTTTAAATTGTAAAGATCTGAGGGGCAATACCACTGCGCCCGTCACCCTGAAACATAAGTTGACAAGTCCCATGTGCCTGTGATTTCACCAGCACCCTTACTCGTCAAAAACGTAGTATGCTAACATTACTGCTTGGCGGCATAAATAGGTAAGGTGGCAGTACTTCCCTGGACGAACTCTTTCACAAGGAGCTCTACTGCTACTAGAAGTATGTAGTATAGACAACGAAAAAAGACGCGCCGGTAAATTTATATTGTTTTAAAAATAAAACACTTGTATATGATAGTTACGAAATGTTTATGATTAAAAAAAATAAAAAAAGGAACTAAAAGCTTTAATGATCCAAAATTAAAAAAAGAACTACTCTTGTATAGTCTGGCGGAAATTATATATTTTAAATATGAATGTCACTATTGGCATAGTTTTTAAATTGATATGTCATGTTATGTCAAAGCGGGACTGTTTGAGTATTTTGAAGAGAGCGGGACACGAAGCTTAAAAGCGGGACTGTCTCGCTCAAGGCTCGTATGGTCACGTTAAGTATAGATCGAGTTCTTGGGTTTTCGCGATAGTCACACATAGAAAATGAAACTCTGTTTTCGGATCTGAATCGTGTATATTTGTTTCTTTAAACAAACCAACGCATCGGACCCTTTACAGGTATTAATTAGGAATTCGTTCCGGTAATGTCGGTCTCGAAAATTTTAAGAGTCTCAACAATTTTTTGGCATTTCGGGATTCTAGACTGATATTTTCAGTCTCGGGAATATCGAGACTTTTGGAACTCAAATCACTTAATTAAAAAG
Organism: Hyposmocoma kahamanoa; assembly: GCF_003589595.1. Taxonomy (NCBI): domain Eukaryota; kingdom Metazoa; phylum Arthropoda; class Insecta; order Lepidoptera; family Cosmopterigidae; genus Hyposmocoma; species Hyposmocoma kahamanoa. Next base: position 2,862,595 of record NW_020653850.1, read on the forward strand.
TATTAAATATCTACTAATACAACAGTTTTTTTTTTATTCTTGTTACATGGACATGGCAACGCTATAGAGTGGAGCTTAGTATAACATGTGGAGATTTGTAACAAAATCAGGATCTCTCTATATGAAACTGTATTAAACGGGGATTCGAGACTGATGTTTTCAGTCTCGGGAATATCGAGACTTTTTGAACTTAAATCACTTAATTAAAAAGTATTAAATATCTACTAATAGACCAGTATTTTTTAAATTCTTGTTACATGGACATGGCAACGCTATAGAGTGGAGCTTGGTATAACATGTGGAGATTTGTAACAAAATCAGGATCTCTCTATAAGAAACTGTATTAAACGCCCTTTATTTAAAAATTCACACCTTAAAAATTTAGTTATAATAAAGAACGTGTTTTGACTGTTCAAATGTTTAGCCTATAAATTTGGAAACCTACATTTGAAATAGTCTCGAATGTTTTTCCGGGATTTTCAGACCGCACCGAGTCTCAATTTTTTTTCAGCCCTATTCCTAATATTAATGCAAACCATCCGGGTGGTTTTGTCTATATTATATACATAACTGGTTCATGACTTTACCATTTCAATAAAAAACAAATATGAGCATTTAGATCCGAAAAAATATTTTCATTTCCTATATTATGTAGTACAGAAGTAGAATTAGGCTTCAACGTGATTCAAGTTTCATATATTGTACTTTATTTTTGGGAATCTCAACCATCAATTGTAGCTAGGTCATCAATAATCCCTTCACTTAAAATAGTAAAATTAAATTCCTTCAGAAATAAACGAAAACCCTTTAACTTACCAGAGCCCTGTATTACGCCGGTCACAATCCCTTGGGCTTAAAACGTTGAACGTAAGCTTTTCCGTAAGTGTGTCACGAAGACCGCTCACACACGTCCTATATACGTTATATGGATGTGTTTATTACGTCCGTCGTGTACACGCGTAGTTTATGTATCTGCTGTGTCAATATTATTGAATTCAAATAGCGTTAAATCATAATATTGGTTAGCGATATTCTAACAATAGTTTCGATAGCGAGATTTTGAGATATCATCTCCCTCCTCACTATTCTGAGATTTTTTTTTCTAATATAATATTCTCCATCACGTCTAGCTTTTTTATTCTCAATTCGTCTGTATGTATGGTATACGATTACTCCGGCGGATTTGTGAACCAATTTTATGATTCTTTTTTTCTGTTGGAAAAAGTACTTAGAAATTTTAGAAATTTCGTATTTATAGGTATAAGAATATATAGTAGTTTACGATATTCATATATATGTATTGGTTTCATTACTTATTTATAAATATGTGTTTATTTGCATTTATTTAGCAATTTTTATCTGTTGATTAGTAATTTCTCAAACACCGCCGTCTTTTTCCTGTGAATTGTATAATTACTTCCATCCAAAGGTTGTCTGGCAGAAATCGCTTGAAGCGATAAGACCGCCCATTGTACCACCGCTTATTTCTTAATTTAATTTTATTGTATTTGTTTCCTTTTTTGGTGTACAATAAAGAATGTTTGTATTGTATTGTATTGTATTGTACTTCAGTATTGGTCCCATTTAAATTTCAAGAAAATATTCCACATCCACGGGTGGCAAACTATCGGGCATGAATCCGGTTTCGCACATTTTCTGATAACCAATTCCAATAAAACTTGACAAATTGATGTGATTCCACGAATTTTTGAGTTCGGTTTTTTTTCTATAAAAAATTTACTTTGTTACCGATCTGAAAAATTACAATATCAAACGAAAAACCTTTGTTGTGGCCTTTTTCAAACTGCTGTTTTAATTACAGTGTATTAGTTTGACGCAGCGATGTAGTATGAATATATCGTCGCTATACTGTGAACACTAATTATCTAAAATTTTGACAGAAAATTGGAAACGTTACCCAATTGCTTCTGTAAAATTCAAATATTTACATAGGTTCGGTAAAACATACAATGTGAAATCATCTATTACAAATTAACTTCATGTTACCATGGTATTTGTAAGAAATATTTATTGAAATTTCAGTTGCATATATTTGAAAGAATTTTTTTTCCTGAATAACGGCAATGTGTCATTGAACAATGATAGAAACAGAGCCAGATATACCTCAATATGTAAAGCGATGAACTAATGAAATACATAACCCTGATAAATTTACGACAACCAGTTACGACAATCGGTCAGGAAAAGGACGTGTATGGCTTTCATTATCGCGTATTTCTATGAGATTCTCTTGGCTAGTAACTTTCATTGTGACTAAAAAAGCGATAAATTTACATTCTAAACATTAAGTTTCCTAAAGACTATTTCAAAATGTCCTTCATTAGTATCAATTAGTTTTTAGTTTCACTAAAAAAGGTTTGCCTTAACCCCTTTCATTGTCCGTTTCCATTACGAATTCTTTGTCTGTTCTGATACATTCGGTTGGGTCCGGGCACGCCCCGCTTGAATCCTTTGTTGTTTTCATTTTGATGTTGCTGTAAGAGCCTTGGGATATACTATGATAGGTGTGGGAATACCTTTGATAGTGTTTTTTTTTGTGTTACTAATATTACAAATCAACCGCAATTGTCACTGTTCAAAGGAAAAGATAGATAAAGTCGCATTAATGTTCTGAAATATGGCAGCGCCCAATTTTCGGCACTTATTTTTCTTCTTTCTTCATTTCTTTTGGGAATGAAAATTGCTCTGGTTAAAAGTTGAACTCCATTACGCTCTTGTCGTTACTAATGGCCGAAGTATTCGTGCGTAAATACATTATATGACATACTCATTGATCGAGTCAGTGGCGAGTGAGATACATAATATTGAATACGGACAAATCTTTTCAGAACACACTAAGGGTCGTATTCTAGAACTCTACTCAATGCTCAAGTCAGGATTTGAGTATGGTTTAAAGCACTCGAAATCATACTCAAGTCCCTGCCATTAGGGTCGTATTTCCAGTGCAATCCTGACTTGAGCATTGAGTAGAGTTCTAGAATATGACCCTAAATTTGCATATTATATTGTCGGAGATAGTGCAAATCCGCGTATGTAGTATTGGTAAAAAGCGCGTATCTGCACCATACCGAATTCCACAGGAGAGGCATTTAACGTTATTACTTTGTTATTTCAATGGCATAAGCATTAATTTATGTTGTCTACGGACGGATAGCAATAGATTTCCGTAAATCACGCAAATTTGGTTGCCACGACATTTACGCGGATTTTATTTGGCGCCTAAATTACCGAAATGGAGACTCATAATCAAATGCTAGTTACGCGTAATTGCTTTATCCTCTCCGATGTAAGGAGTATCATCAGAACGCCTGTGCTGATGCGTTTAGGTAGGTTTTGAACCCTAACATTTTTCACTTTTATGTTCTGAAGTATTATAATATAGGTACCTGTTCTTTTGTAACAGTTTAATCATCATTACTGGTGTTTATTTACATTGTAATGCTGCCTTATCTAACACCATTTCAACCGGCTGCCTGGGTGAGAGCCTAGGGATCTGTCACACAGGTTAATTCTCCCGTCCTTTATCTAAAACACGGTTAAGTGACTAAATATTTTTTGAGATATCATAAAAAACCACAACCACAACCACAATTTCAGTATTCTAAAACTGTTAGGGTAAGTTCCGATACAGTCGAACACGTTAACTAATTTAAACTGTTTTTAACCGACTTCAAAAAAAGGAGGAGGTTCTCAATTCGTCTGTTTTTTTTTTGTATGTATGTTCGGCGATAACTCCGCCGTTTGTGAACTAATTTTGATGATTCTTTTTTTGTTGGAAAGAAGGTACCTCAGATGTGGTCCCATTTAAATTTCAAGAAAATATTCCACCTCTAAGGGTGGCAAATTAGGGGATGAATGACTTTTGAGGTCGGTTTTTTTAACCGGAGGTTATTATAAGAGAACTTTGTGCTCTTTCTTTTTCTATTCAAAACGGATATTTGACCATTTGTCATTTTAGCCGCGCTTTAGTTGTTGGACGGCAGCATTCCTTGTATAGACTTCAGTCCCTTGCAAAGGTATTTTAATACTTACAAAGACATTTGATTTAAAATACTTTATAAATATTTGTAAAGAGAAAATAAAGATTATTATTATAAGTTTAATTAATATAGTAGGCTAGACTTAATTGGATCTAGACGCGCTGGCGCTAGATGAGGCGGGAAAGTGCAGACGGTCAATGAAATAATAAATTAGGATTAAAATGTGTTGGCAATCCATTTCATTCAACTAAATCCTCCTCCCCCACTACCCCTTCACCCCCTCTCGTTTTCATAATAAACATATTAAATAAACCTTCTCATACTTACTAGACGTGTCATGAATTTTATAGTGTTTTTTGTTATTACCATTTAATGTTACCTTAAAAATGGTACCTACGCAATATTTCATGTTAACGCATTTTTTCTTTTTATTTTTTCAAACAAAAAAAGAAAAACAAAACTTCGTATTTTTTTATAATATTAAGTAACAGGCGAACAAGTCGTGCGCCTAAGCTATGGTAAGCTACAAGCCTGTCCATAACAGTTGTAGTGCCACTCAGAGCTTTAAATCGCAAAGATCTGAGGGGCACTGCCACTACGCCCGTCACGCTGAGACAAACGTTGACAAATTAAATGTCCCTGTAATTTCATCAAAGTATTTATATAAAGAAAGCCATTCCGTATCGTATTTACGAATTGTTTGGGATCGCACCTTATATTGACGTTTATAATATACCCTCCTAACATGGCAACCTACAATATATTACTTTTTATATTCGTGGGGTGACCGGACACTTATTATTATGTTATTAAATAATGTTATTTTCGATCCCCATTAGGTAAGGCGTAGGTCCGCAGTAACTTGTTATGTTTTATGGGTAAGATAAGGTCCACATAAAAACTTATTTAGCAGATATTTACTGCCTTTCACGATCTTTCATATAGACACTAAGAACATTGTATTCGTAAATCAGTTTGTAATGTGCATGGAGGTTATTTTCGTCGTTATTTGTCGTTACTATATCTTTCTCTCTTATTTAGTAAATAGTTTCGCAAGTGACGATATGATTTCGTGATGAGATGATATCGTGAAAAGTTTTAGGAATGTTTTCACACCATATACTATTCAGTGTCTATCCTCAATTGCACTATATACTTTTTCTAAAGTGATTGATTCAATACTTTCATTGTTATGGGGAATCAACCAAAGGCACTTGAGGTTGTATAGAAATAAATAAATCGTCCATCGATAAAAAAAAATCTCTTAATATTTATTTATTTATTTAGGTATTTATTTTATAGTTAAGGTACATCAACAGTAGTACATATACTCTTAGGTAATAGTGTAGTTTCACATTAGTTTTGTACTTATATGTCTACCCATTACAGATGTACACAGCATTTAATATCTATGCAACAGAAACAATAACACGAAATTATTATTATATTGACACGTGTGAAATAAACGATACCAAGTTACTTTCGACAGAGCGACCAGTCCTAAACCCATGCTGAAGATCTGTGATATCGTTATTTGCAAGATTATATATGAAGGGTATACGAGTGACTCAAAAAGTTTTGAAAAACATGATAAAATTGATATTGGACGATAGTTTTTTATATCACATTGATAATTTTTTTTGTGTATTGGAACTATCCTAGCCTTTTTCCATTCTTCTGGAAAGATTCCCACATTCAATGAATAGTTAAAGATGATTGTTAGTGGCAAAGATAGACAGGAAGCACAACGTTTAATGAAGAGTGGAGGGATATTGTCAGGATATATAATAATATTTGTTAAGTGTACCTTGTTTATGTGTTCATAATATTTATTTTATTTACTAATTCAAAAGGTTTAGTTCTTTATAGTCTACGCACTATCTTTGTATTATCTAGTACCTGTATAGCCTCTATGTTCACGTGATGGTGAATCTATGTTCGTGAGCTTCGGCGTACTTTTTTATCACATTATTTACGGGCTGTATGTCGAAATCTCAATGCAGATCCTCATTTCGTATATACCAAGGAGCACCCGTAATTGTCTTCAGTATTTTATTTTCAAAGCGTTGCATTGTCTGCATATTGCTTTTAGCGGCACAGCCCCAGAGCTGGATACTACTGCCGTCCACTAAGTGACAAATAACCGTTTTAAATAGCAAAAAATAGATCACAAAATTCTGTTTTAATAACAGTTAAAATTAGTTAACGTGTTCGAATTATCGGAACCTACCCTAACGATGCATAGCTGATCATTAAACTTTTTCAATATTCTAAGACTGGGTTATGGTTTTTTAAAAATGATATTTATAATATTTTGTCACAGCCGCGTTTTAGTTAGTGGACGACAAATAGGTCCACACTGGCATAAGGTCCTGTATATACTATGATATTTTATTGCACATTGATAGCGAAGAGAGAAGACGATAGGATATTGACGTTTTTTTATGATATTAAGCGACGGACATGTTGTGCGCCTGGTGGTAAGCGACACGCCTATCCACGACAGTTGCAGTGCCACTTAGGGGTATTGCCACTGCGACCGTTATCCTGCGAAATAAAGATGACAAGTCCCATGTTCCATCTTTACCTTGCAAAACCGAAGGATTGCTCACATTGGCGGCAGAAATAAGTTATATTTCCTTGGATGTATTCTTCCACGAGGACCTCTACTGCTTGCTACTAAATTAATTTTTTTAATTTAATTAATTTCTTCTAAGTTTTGTTACCGCTGCCTTGCTTAGTATATTGAACCAAACGAAAGCAGTATTTTTTTTCCAAGTTATTACGCAGTTGTTATTCAGAATGTGTTAAATTTTGTTGTGAATAAGATATGTAGAAATTTTTGATGGACATTACATCAACTCTATATTGTAACAATTCCGGCGTCATTGAGGACGTTTACTACGGTTTGATGGAATGTGTTCGGGCCGAGAGACTCAGGTGCTAGTTAGGCAGTCTGGTTAACATACGTCAGACTGGGTGGTGTGACAGTATACAGGCCGTTCCTTCGTCGAATGAAGCCAAGATACTTACAAAATATATTTAGATAGTCTTAATCTAGGTTAGATGTATAAATTAAATAGCATTACGGAGCGACATTACCATTAACTTAACACGGTAAAGTTGCTTAAATTTGGATTTAAAAAAATACGTAGAATCACGTGACAACATGGTACATGTGTATTACATTGCCTTGTGCAAGATATTGTTAATTTTTTTTAATATATTGCTTTTCTAAAAAGCCATTGACATGGTCATTGTCGAAAAACATTTATAAAATAAAAAACAAATAACTATTACTTTATTTGACACGGAGTTATAAAGACATGACGATTTCCCGCGGAAAAAATGTCAGAAAATTAAATGATCATAGAAAAATTAAATGTAATATCTGGAATTATTGCTAATTAGACTTACCCTGTCGCGAAGGACTTTACTACTATTTATTTGCCATGCTGCGTCGTAAAAAACAGACAATACAGACAGTCTGGTCAGTTGTTTTATGCTGTATATTATTAATTCCAACAAAGACTCGATCTCCCTACAGCTAGCTCGAGATGTTTACGATTACCTGCAGTCAACATACGCGGCCATTATACCGGATCTCTAATACCGCATTTATTTACAGGATTTAACAGTTCTTACAAACGAAAGCTCGTTGTTTTGTTATGTATTGTTCAATACCCCACTTATTGAGTCAACTTGGAACACCGACTTGAAAATTAATAAGGTGTTCACGAAATTCTTCGTATTCATATCTAGTATTTTTCTGTGGTACAGCGACTCTTTTTTTTTAAGGTTTATTCGTTCATTGCTCAACCAACACAGTCCATTTATTTCAGGTCAAAATTCACAGGTTATGATCACAGTATATTTCTTTTGATGATTTTTACTATGAAAGAGACACCAAAAGTTTAATAGAAGTTTATTGGATCTGCAAATAATTAAAATCCTAATAAAAACAGAACTTGGATTTGTTCCTAACTATCTTGTCATCATACTTGCACGTAAATTAGTATGATTATATGTAGGCTTACTTGACTATAATGCCCCGTATAAAACCCTTATGTCCTTTGTCTTCTCATTACTGAACATGGCAGCGAGGAGAAGAAAAAAGGCCCCAGGGTTTTATTTGGGGCATTATAGTCAAGTTAGCTTTCATACAACATACTGTTTACGTGCAAGTGTGATCAAAAATATAATAAACAAAAATATTTCAACGTTGGTATTGGAATCTCGCCTCCAAAAGTTTCTAATAGTCTCATTCGTAAGTCCTTATTTACCGCCTTTTATACACAATGTACTTTTACAAGACCAGTAGATTCTGACGACATCGTTCGCGTCGTTTATGGAGATTACAAGATCATCTAAATCAAATCCAAGTTCATCATCAACCCATTTATACGTCTCAGGCGCGGGTTTAGGATATAGTTTACCACGCTGTCCCAATGCGTGTTGTGACTTCACATGTTTCCCAAGGATTGAGAACCTTTTTTAAAGTCAGGTTTCATCACGATATTTTCCTTCACCGAAAAGTTCATGGTGAATTTCATATAAAATTTCGCTGATAAATTCCGTGAAACTCAGATGTGCGAGGCCGGATTCGAACCCACATTACTTCATTAATTTATGAGAATAGATTACGCATTGTTCTCTTGACATTTCAGTCTAATTATTTCATCATTTACTTCGACCTATTTTCAGTTAACAAACAGGTATATCCGCGAATGTATTTGAGAAATCTGACTTTTACTACAACTTATGAACATCACGGCATTATCTAGGCTCGTGAAGTTTTCGAAATGTCATATTGACTTTTACGATTACTATAAATGTCAGTTTGGGATATAAACTCGTGGTAAAGTAGTCGCTTTATCCTGTCGCGTTTAAAATCAGTACAATTTATGGGGTTAACGTGATATGATTTTTGCTTCCCCTTATTTTGGTAGCAATATTTTACGAAGTTTAAGTTTAAGGAATATCGACATAAAGTCAATTTTAAACGCATCCGTATTACATTTTAAACTATCTACTACCACGAAACTTATACATACCTCCTAACTTCTTTTACCACATTAAGAATAACATTTAATACCTTAACTAGATAATTTTAGTTTAAATCGTGAATTTTTTATCAACTTCATCTGTACAGCCAACTTATGATAATTTTTTATTGGATAGTTGTTATGAATGTCTTCCTTATTTAGAAATCGTTTTGCATCTTGGTTTTAAGGATCTTTGCGGAAGTTTTTAGTTCCAAATCTGCCTTAAGAACATCCAAAAGTTCGTAACGAAGCGTACCTTTCCTAAAATACGCTCACACACAGGAATTTCAAGTTTGGCAAGTAATAGTACTATAAAGCTGTATTATTTCGCAAACTTATCTCGCGTAAGGCCGCGATCGGTTGTGAAATCTTGTTTACAATTTGCGTTTATCTCTTGTATGCAGTTTGTATAATGATTATGTTTCTTGGTTTGTTAATGATTGTCGGTTTTATTTCATTCACGTGTTAGAATCTTTGCGATGCCTCACCTACATATTTCTATTAATGTCATCTATAACATGTTTGCTTATGTTTTCGTCTTCAGCTCTTATACCACTATTATACGAATAGGAAAGAGCGAAGTAAACTTCGGCCTACCTATATTTATTAAAGTCTTTTTTAATATGTTCAAGTTTCGGTATTCAACCTACTTTTCCGCATCTTTTATATAAATGACACTGTTCATAGCTGTTTCAAAATCGGTGTTAATAATCACTTTGTTTGCCTCTGATGTATTATTCTCATTACTAGAGTGAAGATTTACTTCACAAAAACACTCTAGACTGTCCAATTTGTCTGTCTAACCCAGATTTCCCGGCAAAGGAACGGAAAGCAATACATTTCGATTCCTTCCAAGCCAAGTGATTAATGATTTGATAACGGAATTTTATATTGTTCTGCAATAAGTAGAGAATTCGCGTTAGCCTTTGGTTGCTATAATTTATCATTTCTCCGAATAACTCTTTGGTATCATTCATTATCTTACTTTTGACTTTCTTTCTCACTTTGAAGAGTTAATGTTAGTTATTTTAAACTCGATCTTTATCATATATTTATAAAGTCTATAATTGTTATTTATACTTATAATCTTGTTTTCGTCTTGTTGCAGGTATTTAATATGTAATAACATCGGTTACATGTACATCGCCGTCATTGAAGGTAATCGAGAAATTAATGCTTGACTTTGCAATTATTGATCTGTACATACGAATTTATTCACTGAATAAACGAGCGATTAATATCTACAAGCAAATAGTTATTGGTGTGTAATCTGTGGACAAAGTATGGGAGAATATAAAGCAACGCCGGCGTTTCTGTGTTGAATAGCGAGAGCGAGACCGGCATGGCAAACTCGTGGCTGGTGCCGATCGCCGTGTAACCTTGCGTACGATGATAAACAGATGACGTCACGCGCTATATTTAACCATGTTTGTGTCGAGAGCGGAGCGAGCGCGCGCGCAGGGTCAACGCCCCCTGCGCCTATCTAAACCAATCTGAAAGTTGACGCCAACGATACCGCGATACGCTCAGTGTTTTGCCGATTTCTACTAAACTACAGCGTGGCGCGACCACGATCCACATCGAGCATTTATTTAGTCATCCAAACACGTTGACGTCTATTTTGGTGGCGCTTCGTAGGTGACAAATCTCCTGAGCTAATGAGCAACTTACGTAAACTCATTAACGTGTAGATAATAATACGTTTTGTTTTGACACTAAAACAGCAGAGTATACAAGCGCCACGTCCCGGCTTAGCTCGGTTGAATGTCACGCCGCACACATAAAGGTAACGGAACAGGGCTAACAGCACCACGTTCTCTTATGCAACCTAGGCTAGAAAACTCGAAACTCGATAGAAATGCCGAGTAACTCATAAGGATGACTGAGCATTTCACGAATTGGCATTCGGTCGGCGGGAACGCTTTGTTCGTTGTTATCTGAGCGCACAGCAATGCCTGTAAACGCTCTGAAAGGGCGATATGGGCCCGGCACCGCTGACAAAGGGCGTAGTTAATGCGATCCCAGCGTTCCCGGGAACTCGCCCCGTCCCGTTTTACGGGTTACGCTGTCGCTCAGCTGGAACACTTTCAATTTGCCGGGACTTAGCGAATTCCCATTTTACTCAAGGTCCACTTGCACAAAGGCGTCTATTTCACAACACTACTCGACCGTGATTTGAGTTGTAAGTGGCTCACAGTCATACTCCAACTTCGCGAGTATACTCAAGCGCAATATTTACTCAACTGGGTTGTTGAACTGCGCAAAATTAACTTTTTGATCAGAAAAAACAAGGCGCATCGCGGGTGCTACTTTCGAAAATTTCGTGTTGAAACTCGTAGTGGAACTACCTACGGCAAATTGCTGTCTTATGCGACTGGTAGCCATTAATTTGTTGGTTACAAGTGACCGGAGACGATCCGCGGAATTGCGTGCGGGCGACAAAAGGTCGTCGACCTCCGATACCTAGTGGCGCGGCGGACATGCGTACGCTCATAAGCGACCCATAAACCTCGCCACTGTCACCTCGGCGTCGTCTCGCTGCCGCCACACCCGCCGCACCTCCCCGACGACGACCTCAGCTTCCAGTTTCTATTAACAAGGACATTTCGCTCGACCGCTTCATGTCTCACAGTGTTCAAACATTTACGTACTTTATTCGGCCTCTAACTGTTCTGTCTTCTATTTTTTCCTTATTTGCCAGTTCAAATGCCGTATACTCGGGTTCTCATTACACTACACTATAATTTTATTTGTAGGTCATCTTGTTACTGGCAACAATCGTTACGACTTACGTAATCGTATCTCACAACGATACCGAGTATATAATGGAGTTTACGTACACTTTTCGTGAAAGACTGATTTATTTGTTACCGGCTATGACGGGTGAGCCGAGGATTTGTCGGTGGTTTATATGAGAGACGTCGTCGTCGTTGAGCAAGTAACCGTAACCTAACATTTGACTTTCACCGTGTCACAGAGGTGAAACGAATAACGTTCTAAATATAAATAGCTATTTTTTTAAGAAACGTCTTTTCTGTTATACAGCACTCTGGAGCGGTTATGCTGTGCTTTCACGAAAATAACTGGTGACCTTCGCACGGTTAATTTATCTGGCGTGCGTTAGCTGCCACTCGGAGATACGCGATGTGAGTGATACGAGAGCGGCGTGTTCTCAGAATCTGTACTCATTATTATTAGATGTTCCAGTATTTGGCAGGTGTGAGTCGTTACATAATGGTGTAACGCGAAACGCGGCTTAATGCGCTCGTCAGACGCGTGCACGCGATTGCTTATGAATTATGATTGACACGTCGAGGACACTTTGTGGGCTTCTCAATCTGGTTTATTAAACTGCTGCATTTGCGCCTTTTCTGTGTCATCGTGTGACATGATTACCACTAAGTACCTCAAATCATTTAAACCTGGCACTAAGGTACCTTTTTATGATCTTAGGTGCAATGTAGATATACCTTACCTATTTCTGCCGCCAAGCAGTAATACCAGCATTACTGTGTTTCGGTTTTGATGGGTAAGGGTATTAGTGAAATTACAGGCACATGAGACTTGTCAACTTACGTCTGAGAGTGACGGGCGCAGTGGCAGAGCCCTTTAGATCTTTGCGATTTAAAGCTCTGAGTGGCACTGGAACTTTTATGGACAGACGTGTAGTTTACCACCAGGCGGACGACTTGTTCGTCCCATCACTTGATATTATAAAAAAATAATAATAATAACAAATTCGAGAAACATTAGAAACGTCTACCATTGTTATTTAATTTCATCATGAAATCCATGCTCTCAATTAGCAAGCAGATCAAATTTTTGGTCGTGAATTCAGAAACCCTGGAATACATAAAAGACTTACCATGAAAAACAAATCGATCTGGTTTCTAGATATCGTGTTTAGGACACCATAAAAAAGTTACTGTAAAGTTGAATTCATATTCTTGTCATTGCGGCAGTCACAATGGGCCACATTTGAAGATATAAAATCTGTCGAAATTTACATAGAGTTCAATTTGGCATAATCTGTTTCTATAGGTACGGTTACAACCAAAATGGAAAATTAATTCACGACTAAAACTGACCACTCGAAAGTACAGTAACAATATGTCAACACTCCGTCCAAATAAATTAAGAATCAAAATTAGCATGTACATCGATTAAGCAAGTTGACCTCGTACATTGTAAAGCCATCGGTCAATCGCCGGGATCAATACTTGAAGCAATCCCGGTGTTCCTGGGATTCGCGGTAACTAATGACTCTTGATAGTTGCCGACATAATTATGTTGCTCGCAATGTGTGCGGAATAAGGAACACTGAGTGTGTGGAGAAATTTCTGATGGATTGATGCGCTGACTTCAATTTTGTTCTGTTGTATCACTTTAGATGTGGAAGAAACAGTAATGATAAACATAGGAATAGAGATGTTTAGATGGTTCGGAGTTTCGGTCATGTAGAGAGAATGAATGAAAGACGATTGACGAATCAGATTTATGCGCTAAAGTGAGGTACTAAATTGAGAACATCCTAAAGGAAGGTCAGGTCAAGGGTACTCTTAACCAGCGCGCATTTATGAAAGCACTGATGCATGTTGATGAGGCGAAAGATGTGTGTCAGGATCGTAACAAGTGGAAGTGCCTATCCGATGGGAAAAGTGCGTGAGTATGTGTATGTATCACTTTAGAATGTGTTTTAGTCATGTCTCATTTGGGGAAGAAAGCTCTTAAGAACCTTTTTATTTCTCTCATTGGTAGAGAAGCCAGTATCACCGACACGACTGTAGAAATACTGCTAAATTAAAATAGTCGGTCAGGGGCTACACAGTTTGCAAAACTGATAAGAAGGGGAATAGGAAAGTTCTTGTGTTGCATAGCAACTAAATAAAAAATTAATCGTCAACCTGATGAAAATTATGAGGCATCAATGGTTGTATCTGATACACGACCGTACGTTCTTGCGTTCCATTAGAAGCCACCCTGATTTTGTTCAGCTGGTCTTTCCGTCGGTGATGATACAAAATTCCATTCCAAAATCAACCTTACACACGACCATAGAGAGCTTAATAATAACAAACAACGAAAAGTGAAGTCGTTAAGGCAGTATTCATTAGCCAGGGATTACCTTTCGACGCCCTACGTAGGTATTGATCTTTGCGATTGGCCGGCTGTTGGTTTGTTTACAACTCACGGGTAATGACATTTTGACTACAGGAAACGCTTTGTTAAAGTAAAGGTTCACAAGTTAGATTTAAACCATAGCCATGTTCGGACGATGACCTCTGGTGTAGTCAGGACCTTTCGGAAAACGATTCTCGGTAGGACTAACAGGGAATGCACATTTCTAAGTTGGTTTTAAAGTGGCCCATGATCTAATCTCTAATCTAAGGAGAGGGTTTGGGTCATAGATGGAGATTTCCCACGTTTCCAAGGCTTTTGAACCTTCTTCCACATGCAAGGTCCATTTATATGTTGTCCTAAACAAAAGTCACAGGTAAATGATGTCATAAGGATTTAAGGAATTGGAAACTCCCAGTAGGAAATAGTGAACTGTTAATTTCTTGAATGCGATGTTTCATTGCCATGATATTTTTATGTTTCTCATGAAAATACTCCACTGATCTGATTGTAATCGAACCAGTGTCTATTGGTATGCCGAAGCCATTGCCTATGAAGAAACTTCATAAGTTTCTCGCAGGTGGCGCTGACGGCAAAAGTTTAAACCTCGTAATATTAACCAAGACCTGTAACAACCGCTTAGAGAAATTCATAAGATCTGGTGACTCGATCTGACTCAAGCTCAGTTGGTTACGAACACTGGCTCCAGCATGGCAACAGACGCTGGTACGAGTCCATCCATAAATTTTTCGTTGTGTTGTTCGGTCTTTGTATCAATAAACTTAGTAAACTGTTTGAAAACTGTTTTTAGTCTTAGTTTCCTGGCTTTTTAGGTTTAATTTCGTCATGCAGGATATATTCCAGGCAGTACCTTAATTTAAGATCAGTCTGGCAAACTATTACCACGATTATGTTAAAGAATTTTCTTCGATTAACTAATAAGACCATTGGTGTTTCAACCGCCGCCATCATTTCAAGGCCCAATCTTACGTCACCACGTTACTGAGCCCAAAAAACTATTTCTCATCCTTAAGTTCTTTACCGACAACTTTTTTTTTTATAAATCTAGTGACAGGACGAACAAGTAGTGCACTTGATCGTAAGCGACACGCCTGTCCATAACAGTTGCAGTGCCACTCAGAGCTTTAAATCGCAAAGATCTGAGGGGCACTGCCACTGCGCCCGGCACCCTGATACATAAGTTGACAAGTCCCATGTTCCTGTAAATTTACCAGCAAATTTCCCTTACCCTTGAAAACCGGAACACATTAATGCTAACATAACTACTTGGCGGCTAAAATGTGGCAGTACTACCCTGGACGACCGCTTTCACAAGGAGCTCTACTGTTAGCAAACTTAAAACCTCTAACATTGTGATAGTCCGTTGAGAATCATAATAATGTGTCGTTACTATGAGTACTAGAGCAACGGAGTCAACTACGGACGCTACCCAGAACACCCAGCCCAGAACCAATTTGGAAAAGTTAATTACCCAAATTCATTCTTCCGGACATCGAACCCGGGCCTTCCGCATCAATTGTTTGACAAGTAGCCTAGGAGAGGCAATGTTACGGTTGCTTACTTATCTTTTCACCGACCTAGGATATTACTAGCGCGTGACCAATCACTTGCGCACGGAATATTTATCCAGTCTAAAATCAGTGCTGTTACCGTGTCTTTTTTTTAATCTAATTCTTTTGCCCTTCAGATGTTCTAGCTAAGAACAGATTACCTGTCAAGAACATGTTACGCTAGATTCTCTTTTACAGTCTTGTTCAACAATCTTCAAAACTGCGTAATGTTAAATCTAGTAGTGGTAGAGCTCCTTATAAAAGTCTTTGTTCAGGGAAGTACTGCTGCTTCTCCTATTTCTGCCACCAAGCAGTAATGTGAGCATTCTAGTAATAATAATATTTATTTCCTAGCGTTAGTTCATAGCAAAGACATTAAATCTAGGATAAGGTTAGAACACTACAGATTTACTCCCTGACTCTCAACGTAGGATAAAATTGCTGCGTTCTGGTTTTGAAGGATAAAGGTACTGGTGAAATTACAGGCACAAGGGATTTGTCAATTTATGTCTCAGGATGACGGGAACATTGGCAGTGTCACTCAAATCTTTGCGACTTAAAGCTCTGAGTGGCACTGCAAATAAATGCACCAGGCTCACGACTTGTTGGTATCATAAAGATTGAATAAAATAAATGAAACGTTGTTTCAGTTTCACGTATATATATAAACAGCTATAACAAATAGGAAATGAAACTATTTTTCCGGATTTAAATCACGTATATTTGTTTAATAATTAATAATAAATTAAACTTAATAAAAATTCATTCAATAAAATAATTTGTGAAACTTAATATAGCGTAAATTGGAATGTTTCCTTTGCAAAATTAAAAATAAGGTATTTAATTAATAACTATTGTAACTATAGTGAAAAAATAGGATGGTTTGTACTAATATTAGACATAACTGGTTGAAGACTGCACCACCTCAGTCAACCGTGACCATGGGACCTGTAAAGGGCCCGAAACGTCGGTTTGTTTGAAAAAACAAATATACGCGATTTAAATCCGGAAAAATAGTTTCATTTCCTATGTGTAGCAATCGTGAAAACCTATGAATTCGATAGCTATAACAAAATTAGAGGTTCCGCTACGTAATTATCGAGAACAATATTTAACCGACGTCGTTAATTTAAAAATGGTTTTGTCAATTTCATTTTCTGATCATATATAATTTTAATCATTTTACGATGAAATATTTTACGTAAAACCCTTTTGTCCAAAGTTAGTAAGCCTAAAAGGAAAGTTGGAGTCGTGTCTAATGCTCCATAAACAATAATTTTCCTATAACCGCGGAGGTCAGTCGACTTTGCAGTAAAAGGGCAGCTTTAAAAGCCGAAGTGTGTTAAGAAGATGTTTTTTTTTGTGGTTGGCATATTAATTAAGATTTGGAAGGAAAACATCGTGGGATAATCAGCAGTTTACAAAAGTCTTCGAAATCGCTTTCCTGCATTAAGTTCCGGTGCTAGACCATAAATTGTTTGTTTATAACTACTTTCAAAGGGCTAAGCCCACGGAAGAAAAAAAAATGGAAGTGCTTTTTAAGCCTCGATTACTATCAGAACTCACACAATCATATATTTTAACCACACAAAGTATGTTTCACTTGATCTGTATGTCCACTGTGTCCGACCAGCTGTACCCGCGAAGACCTGCTAAAGGTAACAGGTAGGGGCTTAGAGGTGGCTGCTTACTGGGCCAAAGAAACAACACAGGATTTCGACTGGTTTTTGGCAGTGACTCGACGAATAGACATAACTACATGTTAAACACTATGAAATATTGATAATGATTGGTCGTGATTTCTAATTTGGAAAGGTGTAACGAATTCTGGACTGTTAATATAATTTAAACTTTACCGAGTTGGCATATCGTTGAAATTTCAACACCTATTAATGCAAGTTACGACGTTTTGATTTTATATTGAAATTTCGTTCAATGTGCTGTCATCTAACGGCAATAGCTGAAAGATTATGAGACGAACGATTTACGTTCTCCAAAAAATTCGACCATATTGCATCGGTATAAGGTTTACTTTAGTTAAATAGCGTAATAAAGAATTTTTTTCCGATTTTCTAGGTTTTGCGTGAGATAATTGTCACGACCCAATACAGAGATAAAATGGCGGAATGAGTTAAAGTGGCAGACTGAGCTCAAGCTAGTGTAAATCCGCGTACTGTTGGCACACGCGCAGTGTAACTCTAAGCACTACCACTGTATTTATTGTTCTGTGACTAAGCCACACCCAAGCCTGTCTTGAGTTGTTCGCATCCAGCGGATTCCCATAGCTTTCACTATTCAGAAGTAACAATTTTTTCTCATAAACTTCATAATGCTTCTTTATAACAAAGTAGATTCATTTCGAAATAAAATTATTTTTTGGACGACACGAAACTTTGGTTTGTTACTGCGTTCCGGTTTGGAAGGGTGCTGATGAAATCACAGTCACATGGGACTTGTCAACTTATGTCTCAGGGTTTGCGATTAAACGCTCTAAGTGGTACTGCAACTGTTATCGATAGGCGTGTTGCCTACCACCAGGCGCACGCCTGTTCGTCCCGTCACTTGGTATTGTAAAAAAAACTTGTACTTCCCTTGGTTTCACAAGAAGCTCTACTGGTATTAAAACAGATAAAACTAATATGTAAACATGGTTAAAACATGGGTAAATACATGGTTAACACTGACAAACTGCATCGAAGTTCAGGACGACTTTGAAATAAAACTATGTTACGAAGGACACTATATCCACCACACTACACACGCATAATGGCATCTGGACGTCGAGTTGCGATCACCAGCCTATCACACCATACGATACATGTATCGAATATGCAAAATTTTTCGATTTATTGAATGTAAAAGCAAAAACTGGTCGCCGCCAAGAAAATTCACTATCACTAACTTAACTTTTCACTACTTAAAAGATTTTTAATTACGGTTCAGAAACACAAGCAAGCAGTTCATTAATTATTCCCAGTTCCTATGCTATTTCCAAACAATCTGCACTAATTACACCTCTAATGAATTGTCCCTATAGTCTAGAATTCCTGTGAAATTCCTGACTGAACTCCGGGTCCGGTAGAGTGTTTTGTTGCTTTTGACAGCGCAATTACAAGTTGAAGACTTGTTCCCAGTTCTTGGTAGGATCTGGCCACTTGTTATAAGTGATATTGGAGGAAATTAGACGATATCGTTCAAGTGGCTGAACAACAGTGCTTTGATTAGCTTAGCGAAAATGGCACAGATATTGAAGACATCTGTATATACATATATATATATATATATATATATATATATATATACATCTAAGGACGTATCGAGTGTATAGGCTTCGCGATTGCTACACATTGTAGACGAAACTATTTCTTTCGGACAACAATGTACCAAATAAGACGCCATTTGTTAGGTAAGAAATTGGTAAAATTTCAGCGCGGGTTGATAAAGAACTCCCATTTTTACTGAAAAGGTTCTAGTTCACAGTTTAGTTTGGAAAAATTGGGAAACAATATTTTTTTCTTCTTTATATATTCTTTGTTTATTTGCATTCCACGATACTATGTAAGGTGTTCCATAGTAAAAAAAATCGAATCATGGACAGCAAAGTAGAAGGGAAGAGAGCAATAGTACTCTGTTTTTAACTGTTCCTTTTGGTTAGACGTACAGAAATTCATTAATATTACAATAACATTCTTTTTTTTCTTTTCCTCGTCTTAAAGTGCCTCTCCACTATTGAAGGTTGGCCGTCAATGTGGCAAAGTTGTCCCATGGTACGAGACAGTTGTTCTGCGCTTGTGACTCCGGTCCACTCCTTTATATTGCGTAATCATGACTTTTTACATCTTCTTGCGCGTTTCTTGCCTTCAATCATTATAAGTTGAAACAGGCGGTATCTATCGTGTCGAAAAACGTGACCGAGATGTGAAATTTTGCGCTTCTTGTTTGTCCGCATTAGCTGGCGTGAGGTGTAATGCGCAGGAGTACTGTAATATTTTTGTCTTTATATTCAAATCCGGACACTCTCTTGAACTAACTGTATATTAGTCATCGACTATAGACCGACCGGGATCATTAAGTCTTTCTGGAATAAACGCGTTACTTCATTCAGTTACGTAAATAACTCAGCTGCACTTAGCAACGCTTTCAGTGGCGTTAAATCCACGTCATCTGTTTACTGTCTTTATTCAATCGCCAGAGCTCCACTCTTCCGTTCCAAAGCAAATATTAACGCCTAAAATTAAGTCATTTGTGAATTATCGATTTGCCGAAATCGAGTCCGCGTCGAGTCATTGAACCAATTCAGGATTTCAGATTCAAGTATGTGAAGATGGTGTATATAGATAAATTTTTGAGTAAAGATTGTTTCTTTAATTATGTGAGTATTTGTAGTATCTAAAGAGAGGGATACAGGTTGTAATTCTACACATGTACATGAAGTTGCCAATCTGTTTTGTTGCGTCAGAAACTTTTTACCTTTTAGGTGCTCTATGGAAAAATGTTGATATGTTCCAGAATGAATTTCGTCTTTGTACATTATTTTCTAAATACAAATATTCAGTGAGGACCAAAATCGGAAGTGTCTGAAAAAATGCTTACGAAAGCTATTAAAAACTTGAGGACTTGATATCTCAAAGAATGAATATAAAAGTTAATATAACGGATATTTGATCGAAGTTGGGTTGCCGCCGCTGCTATCGGGTGAGGGGTGTACCCTCTAAATTGTTGTATCGCCAAAAAGCGCTGACGTAATTCGTATTCATTTTCCTCCGCAAAAGTCGAAGGGCAGTGTTGTGGACGTGTCGATATTTTCCAACCAACTCGATTAAAAGGAGAAGGTTCTTTATAGCCGCCATGAGATCCTTCTCTTTGATGTAAATATATCTCATGTAGAAATAGTTAACTTAAAAGATTTTTTCATGTACTTTCAGTGAAGTTTTTTGCGAATTTCGTTATAATCGAATCTTCGGAGACATCATTAGAGGTGGTCTTTCTTTCTTTAACATGAATATCTTCATGTAATCAACAGCAGCTCAGTTGCCAAATGGATAAATTGAGATATGATTTTTGAGAACTCGCCAAAACTTAATTAAAAAAAGCTTTATCGATAAACATTAGAACGTCCTTGTATTAACGTCAGTCGTAATTTAGGCGGAAATATAAACGCAAGACGATAGTCGTTAAAAACATCGTCAATCAATTGATACAATGGTTTGGGCAAATCTTGGGAACCATTCTCAATGCGGCCGTGCATACTATAAGAACAGTAAGTCTGTGTGTATTTCAAACATACGTACTATATTGTATATATAAACATACGTGTTATATTGTAAGCACGGCAGAATGTGTTAGAGGTATTCAACACTACCATAAGTTAACACAATTAATTTATCGACTACCGACATTATCGATATTGAATTATTATAGCCAATAGACAACCCTAAAGGCATCCTTTCTCTCGATAATTTTATCGCATCTACCTAGCGTAAAATTATTTTGATGCTTCTCGATTAAGAGGCAGTCGACTAAATTACGGGGATAATCATTCATCATTCTGATTGTTTAAAAAGACATTATTGTTGAAATTTTTCTTGGTTGGTTTTTTTAGGATGGTTGTGTCGTACGAAAAAGGCCAGGAGAAAATTGGGACAAACTTCTGTTTTTCTTTAGGCCAATCGCCTTGGAAATTCGGGTCGAATCATGGAAGATGCATGCCGCCATTATTGCTTGTGCGGACATGTACTGGCTCGAGACTCTTCACTGCTTTCCTCTCCCCCAACGTATTATTTTCCGGTATTACATGCCATAGGTATAGCGTGGAATAATTTACTTTCGGTAGGTGCAATAAAATTATCGAGGGAAATGACGCCTTTTGGGTTGCCCATTAGCTATAAGAATTCAATATCGATAATATCGACAGTCGATGAATGAGTTGTCCTTATTTGAAGTACAGAAGTTAAAGAAGTTAAATACCACTACAACGTTGAAAATTGTTCCAAAAATTTGCCCTAACAATTTTATCGATGACTATAACGATGAATTTTACGATTTTCTATGGGTTAACTCATTTACGCAGAATACTGTTCATATAATCTTAAGATTGCAAGAGAGTATTCATCAGACCTCTAAGACTCCTACTCAAGACCATAATAAGGATTAGGGAGAGGCTGTAAAACAGCGCCGCGCGATCTCATCGCCGTGCCTAAGCTATAAGGTGAGCCTTTCTCGTTTCAAATTTATTTTATTGAGTCTGAATTAGATTTAAAGAAAATCTGTATTAAGACAATAATATATATATTACTCGCTGATGCCCGCTACTTGGTTTGCTTAGAATTAGTATTTTGAGTAGCCTACTGTACTATACTAATTTTCATAGTTCTAATTGGTTCTGCATACAAACTTTCATGCCCTATTTCACCCCCTTTAAGATTTATTTTTGTGACAAATTATCCTATGTCCTCCTAGGTACCTTCTATATTTATACAAAAAATCATCAATATTGGTTTAGCGGCTTAGGCGCGAAAACGTAAAAGACAAAGTTACTATTACGTTATTTACGCGTAAATTACGATTAACACAAATAAGAGGATGTGCAAATGCTTATCGATAACGTTTTTTTCTAACTCTACTTTGGCGAGAACTCAATAATTAATTTGCCATTACCATCGACTTAATTATCTTAGCGTGAACTTAGTAATTAATTTTTTTATCAAACCGATCTAATGTTTCTTGCATATGTTAACTCGTTTCAATGTGGATTAGATCTATTGTTGATTTTTACGTCACCAAAATCATTCACAATAAATGTTGCAAAATCAAAATACATTAAGACACCCGGCTACGCTAAGGTGGGTATTACAAAAATTTTGCACCTTCCATGAACAATCTGCAGAGTCCCATGTTTGCATTAAAAACAAGCAATCAGAAAGTCCCAACAAGCTTGTTTCATTGATTTTGATTGGTTATAGATTACGGTACCGGTACTTAAAATATTACAGATTATTATTATACCTGTGTTGTTTAGAATAAGTAGGTGAAGTTACAGGCACATGAGACTTGTCAGCTTATGTCTCACAGTGACGGCCGCAGTGGCAGTGACCCTCAGATCTTTGCGGTTGTTATGGACGGACGTGTCGCTAATCACCAGGCGCAAACACGATATCTTCGTCCCGTCACTTGGTAACATTAAAAGAAATGTGAGTGTCTTGGTAAATAATATGTATAAGTAAACATTTGATTTTACTACGCATACTCGTAACTAACTGCACGTGTTTGTATAAAAAAAAAACAAAGAAAGTAAGCAATAGTCATCGTTTTCCTATACAAAGATAATAGCCAAGTTTAGTTCGCAACACAAAGTTACATTTGCACTTACGTCACTTAACTTACCCATTGCCTATTTCGATTTACGGCGATAAACAAAAGTTTGTAAGCAATCGATGTTATCAAATATAGATCACTATAAGGGACAACTTGACTGTGTACTTAATTATTCTTTACGTGGCGCTATCGTGACGTCATAGTTAATAAAAAAACTAATCGGCGAAGGAAGATAATTATCTGCATATTTTTTTGATAATATAGTTTCTATTTTATGGTGATTCATGGTTTGTTATTACGATAAGAACATGAAAAAGTGTTTCAAGAACAAAGCGTAATAGATTTATGGGTTCTATATTTATAAGATTTATCTGATAGGGCTTTCAGCTTTTTTAACTCCCAGGATAGGATTTGTCGCTCTCTAGTTTTTTTTATGATACAAAGTAACGCGCGCCTGGTGGTAAGCGACACGCCTGTACATAGCAGTAGTGCTACTCAGAGCTTTAAATCACAAAGATGTGAGGGGCACTGCCACTGCGCCCGTCACCCTGAGATATGAGTCAACAAGTCTCATGTGTCTGTAGTTTCATACGCACCCTTACCCTTCATAATCGAAACGCAGTAATGCTGACAGTATTTCTCTGGACAAACTCTTTCACAAGAGGCTTTGTTGGTTGTAAAAGTTTGGTTCTAGTTCTTTTTCGTCTTTCGATCCCGGTTTCTATTCTCACTCCTTCACTGTTTATGCAGCCAGACTTTGGAATGTACTAGCTATTATCGTAAACTAAAATAAATCGTTAAGCATTTTCATAATTAAAACTTTTTTACATCTGTTCGCTAAGTTTTAATGAAATTGGTTACCGGAAAGTACACGAAACTAATTTCATCCCCCCTAGTTTAACACCCTTACAGGTGAAATATTTTATTCAAATTTAAATGGGACCAAAACTGGGGTACCCTCTTTCCAACAAAAATTTTGATTGATTGATATCTACATACAAAAAACATATAGTCGAATTGAGTACCTCCTCCTGTTTCTGAAGTTGGTTAAAAACGAAAAGTCACAGTTTGTTATAATTATTAATGCAAAGATCGAACACTTAGAAAACAATTCCTTAGATCCGGTTGGATTCGAACCAACGCCTTCCAGCAAACTGTACCAGACGCTATGTCAACTAGCCACACACGGAACGAACTAGCGGACCTTACAAGTTGTTCTAAGCGCTTGTTGCAGATTTTGTTTTTGGTTGTTAACGACTTTTCTGCCAAAGCACCATTAGTAAGAAATCTATTTCTTCATTCAATAAAATTTAAAAATTACAAAAAATAATAGATTTTTTCTTCTGACACTGTTCATACCAGTACAAAGTTAATGTGTAGTTGATATACACGGATGTTGATACGAGATTTTGAGTAACAACATAGGTGGTCACCTTATCTTGAAACTAACAAAAGACGGGGGAGTGACTTGTAAAACGCTTTGTCACGATCAAATTCTTGTGCGTTGTCCGATAACATCCGAAATTGTTTTAGGAATTCTTTTTTTTATGAGATGTAAGAGTGTCGATAAGTTTACTATGTTTACCAGTTGTTATGGAGGTAGTAGCCCGGTAGAAGAACGGTTCTTTACTTACTTAAAACAGAATATATTTCGGTGAGTGTGCCCATGAACTCCGTCACTTCATTCATTCATTCGGTCATTTATTGCATTGTCACGCTTATATTAAGCACAGTGGCTTGAAAATGTACATGTGACACCCTGTAAGGGCACAGCAAAGTGATGAGGCCACGTACTCATTACAAAAGCAATAAAATTGTGATCATATTAAATAAATTATTACAATTATACATGCATGAGATAAATTGAGAAATGAGAAAAATTCTAGTTTGTCGTTGAAAAATTCTTTAATATTATAATAACTTTATTTTTAATTTTTAATGAGAACTCCTTCACAAGGATCTCTACTGATACTGCTGGTGAAGTTACAGGCCCATGGGACTTTAAGTTCTTCACGTATTGTGTCAACATGTATTTATATCACTGTTGGGCACGGGTCTCTTCCCAGGAGCGAGACAAGTACCAACTGAGAAGGACGAAATTGCTTAACGAATATTTCATGGTATCAAAAACGTTTATAAATTTAATAGATTTTTTCATCAAAGCGAAAGTAATGACTAACACAAGGACAAAGCATATTAATTGTCCATGAATGCTGAATACGACAAAGAAATACCTTCGCTATTTACACAAATTTAACCACGCTTGTCATTTAATATGACTCAATATTTCTTTGTGTTTACGTGTCATGGAAGTATACAGCTATGATGTTAATTTTAAGTATAAAAGTAATTGACTTACAATTATATGGACGTCGGGTCCGCGCTAAAAAGTGTCCGAACTTATAGGGCGTTAAAATCGTATACAGAGCGTCATTCACGCTTTAGTCTTCGTTTGTTCGACTGACAGCGAAGCAAGCAAAATTAGACAGTACTGCGATGACATTACAATTTCAATTCAACGTTTTAGCTTTTTCATATTCCTTTACATGTCACTACGTTTAAATAGGTTGACTTGGGACATTTTTTTCGTGGTTTTTGTATTAGACCCGTCGTCCATTTATTTGTAAGTCAATTATAAAAGTAGTTAAAAAAGCAAAAACATAGATCTGCAATAAGTACGTAGAGAAATTCTTAGAGTCTGCTGGTTCGGCACGGTTGGGAGAGCGTTATCCGTTTGTAATCGAAGGAATTCTTCTTTGTGTTCGTTATTTGTATTAAACATCTGAACGTGGGTCACTCCGAAAAAGGATCAACGGGTTTGGCAGGCGAATGCGCTACTTAACCTTTCAGAATGTGTCGATTTTTATTGAATATTGTGATAGGAGTAGAGCTCCTTGTGAAAGATTTCGTCCAGGAAAATACTGCCACCTTACCTATTTCTACTGCCAAGCATTCCGTTTTTGAAAGGTAAGGGTGCTGATGAAATTACCGGCACATGGGACTTGTCAGCTTAAGTCCCAGGGTGTCGGGCGCAGTGGAAGTGCATATCAGATCTTTATGATTCAAAGCGCTAAGTGACACTGCCACTTATGTGGACTGGCGTCTCTTTTACCACCAGGCACGCGACTAGTTCGTCCTGTCACTTAAAATCATAAAAAAATACGGTCATGATATTGATTTACTCCATTTGTTTGTCATAATTATTAATACAAGGACAAACACAAAGAAAAAGAAAAGTTTCTTCGAACTGGTAGGAGTCGAACCTACTCGTTGCGTCTATATGCCAAATACGCCGAGGAAAGCAGAAAAAACCCGATACATAACATCTGTGAGAAACAGTGAAATTTGTAAGGTTTGCTGACTCAATCTGCCTTCGAGGCGAACGGTTATCATGCTGTACTGCCACACAGAGGTGCCGGATTCGATTTCCGTACAATATTTATATGGCCTACATTTATTCCTCTCGTGAGTTTGGGTGCAATTTGTGGTTGTCTGATTGTGTGTTCATGGCACCCGCGCTTTTTCCTAGTGCGGGGCTATATAGTGTGTGCGTTATTATTGTTATTATTGTCTGTAGCGGTGGTTCTAGTTTGTCATATCAAGTGTGGCGTATCAAGAAGTTGTAATTGTAACATCAATATCGACAAGTTTGGTTTTAACAAAGAATTACGAGTATTGCGATGTAATGCTATCTCTCTCTCTCTCTGCTACCACTTATCTCCATACAACTATCACACGTCAATACGATGATCATTGCATCCGAAAATCGCATCCCCTCCCCCGTTACACCGCCCCACCCCGCCCGTTAACATCTCCGCCGCCGCGCCCCGCGCAGGGCTAGGGCTGGATCGATACGGCCACGTGCGCCCAGCGCCGTCCTTTGTTCCACCCTTACACACTTGATGACCTATTGAGACCTATTGCACATTGTACATTGCACTATCTGTATATTTATTAAAAAGTGATTCAAATAACGTATATTCATTACAAAATCAAATTTGTATTTATTATTGATTCAATCTCACGCGTTAGGTATATGGGAGAGATAACGAGATAACAAAACGTACAACATACATCTGCGTACTTGGATGACAAAAATCCGTGATGTGAGTGACCCATGTAACTCTTGCAGGTAGTCTCGATCTATGATCACCATCATCATTTCAACCAAAAGACGTCACACTCAAGAACTCTTCGGCCCCATCGGCCATCTGTTCTGCAAGCAATGTACCCACTTCCACTTAAGTTACTCTGGTTCCCTACATTACTGTTTCGATCTCGCAGGGAAACTCCGAGCGTAGCCCTTTCCATTGCCCTTTGTATGACCTTGAGCCTTCTAATGAGGCCCACAGTGCGCGACCACATCTCAGTGCCGTAAGTCGCCACTGGTCGAAGACTTTTGACTTGAGACACTGTGATATTTTGGACAAGAAGATATGCCGTAACTTCTGAACACTGCCCAGCTGGGTCGGATTCGACGGTTGATCTCTGTCTATGATATTTGTTTACAAATCTTTATTTACCAACATCGAGACTTTCTAGCTCATTCTTCTCAGGGAAATCTGCCTAACGAATGAGTAGTAGAGTTTAATCAATGTACCTAACGATTTCAAGCATAATTTCCTTACCTATGAAATCAAATTCTTTTTGTACTTTGACTGTACGATTCATTGTCGAGTAAATAACCCTAAAAGTACGGAATATTCAACGAAGGAAACAACGGATTCAACCGTAATAGAGCTAAGTCCACAAAGTAGAAGAAAACATAATTCTTGTTACATTATGTACATATTTTAGCGTCTACGAGAATATCTGTATTGAAGAATCGATCGTGCAATTACTTTCCATTGCCATATGTAAGCTTTTTTTCCTTTTACGGCGCCATTGTGAAAATTTCGTGTACGTAATGTATCAATTGATGTGGCATTTATTGTGCTCTTTTGGGATTTTATTTAATCAAAATTTTCTGGACAATTTGCTTTGTCCTTTGTCCATTTGAACCGAAATTTACAGATAGAAGTTAATCAATAAAATGCTAAAACTGAAACAGCCTGGATCATTGACTGTAGAGATACTAAGATAAATATAAATGAGAATTTCCACTTATTTTTACAGTCGGTAAAAAGTTTTCCCACACTTACATTACTCCACATTTACAATGCGTTTCATGGCAACAAAGCCGGCAGAACAAGTTTGAACTACCGCTTATTTATAACGCCATAAATCGCACGCCGCAACTTGTGTGTGCAGCTGTATTACATTGGAGACCAACGCTTAACGACCAGTTCAGAATATAGGTGACTTCAAAAGTCAAGTCTTTCTTTATGTTACCTCCTGAACTTATAGTTAATTTTGTTACTTTGTGTGAATCCATGACGCTTAGAGGTGGAAATAGACGAAGTATACTTATTTTAACTTGAAGTGATTTACATAGAGTGGAAAATAACTCCGGTAAATTCTTTATTGCACAAAGAAAAGATATTAAAAAATACATGTAACAAAGGACCTATATAAAGGTGAGCTTATCTCTAGAAGAGATCTTCTCCAGTCTACCGTGGCCGAGGTGAATAGTTAGTAGATAGTAGCGGTAGAGCTCCTTGTGAAAGAGTTCATCCAGGGAAGTTCTGCCACCTTACCTATTTCTGCCGCCAAGCAGTATGATAAACATTACTGTGTTCCGGTATTGAAGGGTAAGCATGCTGGTGAAATTACAGGCACGTGGGACTTGTCAACTTATGTCTCGTGGTGACTCGTAATGATGCATTATTACGTGGACTTCCACGCGCTTCAAGTACCGCTGAGGAGACAGCAGTAACAAACACAGCTAAAGCGAATAAGCAAAGTTGTGACGTCGATTTTTTTTTAAAGAAAGTTATAATGAGTACACATTGTACACCGGCCCTAGCGGTTACAAGAAGAAGTAACATTTTGTACACAAACATTTGATGCCTGATCTTCTATGCAAACAATGGCGTATCTCAAAACAAATCAGTCTACTCTCGTTCAGTCCGAAACATTTTTTTTTTATAATATCAAGTGATGGGACGAACAATCGTGCGCCTGATGGTAAGTTACACGCCTGTCCATAACAGTTGCAGTTCCACTCAGAGCTTTAAATTGCAAAGATCTGAGGGGCACTACCACTGCGCCCGTCACCTTGAGACATGAGCTGACAAGTCCCATGTGCCTGTAATTTCATCAGAACCCTTACCTTTCAAAACCGGAACACAGTAATGCTGCCATTGCTGCTTAGCGGCAGAAATAGGTAAGGTGGCAGTACTATCCTGGACGAACTCATTCACAAGGAGCTCTACAGCTACTAAAGTACAATTACTGTCAATAAGCAATACTCGACCAATACAAAACACAATGTCAAGTATGAAGCTTCATTGGCATCGTGCGTCTTTTTATTTAGTCGAGTTTTACTTATTTGATTGTAATTGTTTCGGAACAATGGCGCACGGAGAACAGGAGTAGTCGGCCTGACAACGTAACTCGTATGCCGAAATATACAATTCAGACTTTCCTGGCACTATCAATTACAGACCTTGAATTAATATTTAGTAAGTTATTTATAGTGCTTGATTTCGTAATACATCTAACATTGTTCCAGCCAGGTCAAGGCCTGCATTTGGGTCTCCTAGCGTGGCGACGTGCCAACGATAAGTTTAAAAAACAATTACCGCAGCTTTAAACATTAAATGCTTATTGGATCTATTTTCCCGTGTTAACAAAATAAAAGCGAGAAGCCTTTGTTCCATAGAAAGTATTACAGAAAAGAAAAAACCAATTGTAGTTTTGTAGCGACTGTTGGTTTTATATTTGTGTTTTTAATTGGTTTTTGTGAACGATTGGTTTTTTCGTGAGAGATTTAGTGAGGTTTTCTTGCTAAGGCAAAGCTTGACTAAAAGCAACTTTATAAATTACAATTCATTCGAACAGATTCAGAAAATAAATGAACAATTACATTTTCTGAAGATATGGGGATTAAAATAATCACATGTGCATCAAAATTATGGCGCACAGGTAAAAGTGCCAGACAACCAAACCGATTAATTTACCTGTGGTCTCTAAATGGGGAATTTGCCTCTACGAGTACCAGAACAACGAAATTAAGTAAAGACCTCTAACACTCGAACCAGAATCATTGTATCTCTCAAATTGGTTCTACCAGGAGTCGGATGCGGGACATCCTTATACAGCGTCTACTTGTTCACTCACCAAGACATACCTTATTTCTTTGGTTGATAATAGAAAAAGCCGTGATTGGATACGGCTGCGGCTATCTTACGTTTATTATTTATTCTAACCAAATCCAATGTCTATTACTTGATTACATAAACCCAGAGTGTCCACAGTACCTAAATATTCAGTACTAAATTAGAGTCTAGAATAGAACAGTCGCCTGGTGACCTCAATACGATAGCAGGTGCGTGATATTACCAAGACTGTATTAAGATTAGTGACATTAATAATGGATTAGCTAAACCTATTTGGACTAATTTATTGAATCTAGATCTATGTCCACAATTGCTTGTCTGGATGGGTAAGAAGAGATTAGGACGTCCCGCTACGCTGTCTGATGTAATAGACGCCTGTGTATTCTTGAGAGATATTATACGTCCCTCTTATGACGAATAGACGTAAATTACTTATCAGAATTTCTTGTTCTGTGTTGTGATACAAATAATTAATTTCTGTCACAATTGTGAGCTACAGGCATTGATATTGTAAGCCAAATATATTTTCCAGCTCGCTATTGACTCTGTCCATTTTTGAGTTACTTGGCAACTTGATCTATGATCATACCCAAAACACAATCACTTTAGCTGAAAGATCTATGCTCGTCTTCAGATTATTGATCCATCTAGTGGGTGGTCTGCCCAGACTAAAGGCCCAGACTAAAGACCGGCTAAAGCAACCAACGACCGGAAGACGTATTGTGCCCACGAGCTTTACGCAAATACTTAATACATTAAAGCATATTCCCTGAACTCAAGATCAATCGATCGATTTTAGTTAAACAACAAATTTGGTAGAAACGTTGTTTAAACATTCGAAGCACTAAAGGGCAAGTGGGGCCGGTTTAGCAAGGAATCCCATTTGGGCGGAGTAATAAAACGTATTTGCCGAAGGTGGCGACCATTAATATCGCTCGGACTACCCTGATTTACGAGCAGGCTGCTGTGTACCTAAAAAGCGGCTTCTGTTACTCACTGGAACGGTATTTTTTCATATAAAAATATGGAAAAATAAAGCTTTTTCAACTGAAATGTTTTACCTCGTATATCCCTTCATTAGGCATGGATCCCTCTGAGAGGGTTTAGGCCATAGTTCAGTACTAAATCATGCTTAGATAGGGTTTAGGTATCCATCACGATAGTCCAATGAGGACTGTGGACTTTATATACCTGAATATGTTTTTTTCTACCATTTCCGATAAGCGTATATTTACTTACATACTATTGTCATCATCATCAATGAATCCATTATGCGTTCTACAACTGGACACGGCTCTCCTCCGTATATGTTGTACGGAGATATTGTAATGAATGCAATGCAAGATGTTTTGACGTCGATTAAATACTGGCTTTTTTATGGTATGACGGGACACGCCTGCCCACTGCAGTTCCAGTGCCTCTAAGAACTTTGAATCGCAAACATCTAAGGGATACTGCCATAAGTTGACAAGTCTCATGTGCCTGTAATTTCACCAGCACTCTTTAAAACCAGAATGCTTACATTTCAGCTTGTAGGCAGAAATAAGCAAAAATAGTAGTACTTACCTATTTCTGAGCTCTTTCATCATGACCTCTATTGCTGCTTTAGGTTATGGACTTCATGTTTTGTGATGGATGTTTCCTTCGCTGCTGGCTAGAGGTATTCCGTAAATACATACGTGCCACCAATCAGATTGGAACTGTGACAATCGTTCCGTTTCCGAAACTCAGCATTCCGACATGGAAGACAAGCAAAACTAGGCCCTCACCCCTCATTTTAGCGCCTGCGAATAACGTGCCAGAATTTTGCCAAAACCCGAAACGCTTTAATTAACGATGAGGTACTAATTAAGATGATTAATAATCCCAACTCGGCGTGAAGTCAGGGCACATAATTAAACTTTCCCAATGCGATTTTGGTCAGCATTAAAAAGGACCTCAGTGATACGTTTATAAAGGGAGCTTATCCCAACGAAGGGCCAGTTGGAATAATTACATTTGACACCCTGAAATAAATGGACAATGATGTCGGTTTTCTGACTACGAATTCTTCAAACTCATCCTTAACCCGTTGCTCGTTGTTTAGGCCTTGGTGGACACTGGTACAAGGCTGAGGACTTCACACTTTTTGCGAGTATTGCGATTTCCTCGATATACAGATCTCAAAACCACGTATAATATCGTCACTGTTACCAAGATATATTCTTACTTAAACTAAATGAATTTAGAACTTATGAATTCGACTATGTACAGGGTCAAGAGTACGCTTGACACTTTAGATTTAAATCCAACTCTATGCCGCCTACGATAAGAACGTCCCAAAGTACAAAGTGTCAAACTTAACATAGACAGTCTCTGTATAATTTTGTGTTTAGTATACAGAGTGGTACTCCTTGTGTAAGGGTTCAATCAGGCAAGTACTGCCACCTTACCTATTTCTGACGCCAAGCAGTAACGTGAGAATTACTGCGTTCCGGTTTTGATGGGTGCTGGTGAAAATACAGGCACATGAGACTTGTCAACTTATGTCTCAGGGTGACGCGAGCAGCGGCGGTGCCCCTTGTATCTTGGTTTTTGTTACGCACACACTCATAGCCTCGCACCAGGGAATCCCTGTATCGCGGATGCCATGGACACACAAATAGCAAGCACAAATGACACCCAAACTCATTGGAGAAATAAGTGTAGGTCATACAAATATTTCTCTCAGCCTGGGACTTGAACTCGGAACCTCTATGTGGCAGTCCAACGATTACCATCGTTCGGCCATGGAGACAGTTTAATTTTAGTTATTTAAAGCTATTTAGATTATGGACAGGCTTGTCGCTTTCCATCAAGCACACTACTTCTTCGTTCCGTCACTTTGTATCATAAAAAAATTGCACTGCGATTGCCCATCTGGTGTAGCATGTTCATAGTTATATATGGAGATTGAAAATCAGAAGACTGAAAAAGTTATTCAATTTTCACTTAATTGAATGACAAAAAATCATTAGTTCTTTCAGATTTTTTCTATGTCTTTAAATTACTATTGTAAAGGTTAAATATAAAAAAATATTGTACTCAATTCAATTATGTTAAATGTAACTTAGTTGTACAAATATGATTTATCGACTTCCCACGTAGTAATATATGCCTCACTTTTTATAAACCATTTTCCTGATGAATTAGGTGTCCTTTAGATAGATCGTTTTTCTAAAAAGCCATTACATCATATTTTTGTACCCATGTACTGTTTATATTACGCCAAATTGTTTTATTGTAATTTTTGTCTCTAACTAAAGTTTTTGAATTTTATTAACATTTTACAGCCCAAAATATGACTACATATTTTTGTTACGTCCTGTATGTGTTGTTATGGCTACGGACAATTTCCATACCCTCGACGTCCAATCAATTTTCGCTTCACGCGGATCTGTTTACGGCACAACGCACTTTCTTTCACATATAGGGTTGTCAATTCGTTTAGAATTGTTACAGGAATATCCTCTTGGAATCTATTGGACTATTATAACACTAGCTTCTGTCCGCGAATGTACATACACATAGCCACGTTTTTGGATTCCCTTTGGGGTAGACGGATTATAGATCGCAATTTTTCACGATCCTTACTTCTAAGAACGTATATATAACCTCCTTCCTTTTTTTTGATGTCGGTTAAAAAGTGTGAGATAGTACAACAAAAACTTATAATTTTATTTTTTGGTAAATTTATTATGTTTTATTAAAAAGTGTTTTTAATGTTAGTAATGTAGTTCTTCGAGGTTCTTAATATTTTAAAAATAACCCTGTATTAACACAAATATGTTAACTCCATACAATTCAGTGCATTTTGTATGCCCGTAAAAATATACATAATTTAATTAAGAAAGAAGACATCCATAATATTAACCTTAGAACCAACTTCAAACTCATGGTACCACATTTTGTTAAGTAAGGTGAACGATTCTTTTATTGGGAACTATATACGCTTTTACATTTATTTCCTGAGTTTAATTTGTAAATTACATTAAAAGTATTTTAATTGAAAAGTCATATTACAAAATTGAAGAGCGTTTTAGATAAAGAAGTAAGGAAAGACAACAAGGGTCTAGATTCCACACAACTTTCACTTTGCAATAGAACTCCTTGTGGAAGAGTTCGCGCAGGCAAGTACTGTCACCTTACCTATTTCTGCCGCCAACCAATAACGTGAGCGTTACTGCATTCCGGTTTTGAAGAGTAAAGGTGCTGGTGAAATCACAGGCCCATGGCACTTGTCAGCTTGTGTCTTACGGTGGCGGGCGCAGTGGTAGTTACGGACAGGCGGTAGCTTGCCATCAGGCGCACGTATGTGCACGCCCACCGCGCGCCCTGTACAGACGTACACATTCGTATAATAATGAAAGGCGCAAGAGACGACGACCAACGCGTGTGCATCGCAAAATTATGTGAATGTGTGCGTCCGTACTCCGTACAAGACACGCGGCGAGCGCGTACTCATACAACCGCGCTGTTACGTTTGTATAGGGTTACCATACATGTCTTACTATATGCTGCTGCCCTGGTAGCATTACAAATGAGATAAAGGTTTCCCTACACGTAGCTACTTGTGTGCGTACTACCTTCAGGCTACAAATTTTGATCCACTTTTTATAGAAATCGTTTGATAACTTAGAAAAGTAAATTTAATGTAAATTTAGAAAAGTTATACCGGGAATCGAACTCAGGACCTCCACATCAAAATGCCGACAGTGCAATCCGTCATGGCCACTGAGATCGTAAAAAAATCATAAAAATAACATAAACCAGTTTTAGAATATTGAAATTATTTAAAGATATTTTAGCTATGCATAACGTGACTCGCTTTGAGTGGGACAGTCCTGCTTTAAAGCTTCGTGTCCCGGTTCCCCAAAATACTTAACAATGTCCCGTTTTGACAAAACAGGACACACGTGGCATTTACTTAAAAAATTATGCGAAGGCGAAAAATATATATAGTTAATATACACCGGACTATTAAATTCTACAAGAAAAGTATTTTTTTAACCAAAAAACATTTCGTAAGAATCTTGAACATTCGTTTTCTTTCTAAAACAATAATAAATTTACATGCATTCCGCTTTGAGGGAACAAAATAGTTTCTAAATAGAACATTTTGAGCTCTAATCTTATGCTATTTAAATATTTGACCAATTCTCACTTAGCCTAGGTTTAGTTTTACCAAAGGCTTTAAAACGGCTACAATGCAATAGCATAGTTTTGTTTACCGACTCGAAATAGCCTTTGGACAACCCTACTCATACTTTATAACATTTCCACGAATTTCATGGTCCGTGTGCTCTACGGTGCTTTCCCATTTCGATATTCTAAGTTATGGTTTAAATTTAATAGAAGTTACAACATTGCTTTTGTAAGCGAAAAATAAAATTTGTTTCAGTTGAAATTATTATATAGTTACCAACTGTTATAAATAGTGGTAGTTTTATGACACCAAATGACGGGACGAACAAGTTGTGCACCTGATAATAAGCGACACGACTGTCCATTTGCAGTGCCACTTAGGGATCTGAGGGGCACTGCCACTGCGCCCGTCACCCTGAGACATAAGTTGGCAAGTCCCATATGTCTTTAATATCACCAGTGCCGTAACCCTTCAAAACCGAAACGCAGCAATGCTTACATTAGTGCTAAATGGAATAGGTAATACGGCAGTACTTTCACAAGGAGCTCGACTGCTGTTAATGCTTTTATACCTATAGGTAACTTTTGACTTTTTTCCGTGAATTAAAGCCGAAATATGGAAGCGGCTTCTTAATATATTATATTTTATATAAATAAAATATTGGCTCTCTATAATTAATCATTATAATAATACCAACACAACACCCTCATAGCACCGCTTTAGGGAAAACCTGTATCGCGAGTGCTATGGACACACACATAGATAACCACAAATTACACCCAAACTGACGAGTTAAATAAATGTAGGCCATACTCATATTTCTCCTGGCCTGGGAACCGAACCGAGGACCTCTGCGTGGCAGTCCTGCATATATATAGCAGTTAAGGAAACAGTTACAGGCAGATGTTGACTGGTTAGAAATAGTGTCTTCTTATATTGTATCTTACAATCGTCTGCCACGAGTAGATTCTAAAGTCTTTATCTAGAATGTCAATTGTTATCGAATCGTCATATTTATGTATATACTCACGCCCTTCGATTCCCATTGGGCAGAGACTATAGATCGCCACTTGAGCACGACCCTTACAGACTGGCTGCATACCATTCCCTTTATGGTATAGACATAAGATATAAAATTTGTGGTCTAACAGGCAGCATCTACAAAATTTAAATTTTTCAGGGGACGGAGACGTTTTGAGATTCTATTAACGAAATTACTTGATAATACTTTTATGTTTCAATAGAAGAGTTATAAAATTTCACGTATACATCATTTCGAGTTATCAAAATCTAATGAACACTAAGCGAACTATATTTTTTGGTCATTTTCTGTTATTTTTGTTAACCGCCATTTTTATTTACTAATTTGTAAAAAAAATTGCGAAACAAAAAACAAAATTGGAAAAAAAAACAAAAAACGGATTTTGTGAAAAAAAAGAAACACGAACACAATAAAAACAGGTCCAAAAATTAAGTTGGCGTAGTGAGTAGTGTAAATTGGAGGTATCGATTTGTTTCATGTAGTTCGAATTG
Organism: Hyposmocoma kahamanoa; assembly: GCF_003589595.1. NCBI lineage: Eukaryota > Metazoa > Arthropoda > Insecta > Lepidoptera > Cosmopterigidae > Hyposmocoma > Hyposmocoma kahamanoa. The sequence goes on from NW_020653850.1 coordinate 2,899,561, forward strand.
TGTTTATGTGACAAAAGCACTTCTGACATGTGGCTTTTTTATACCAATGGTACGGTATTAAAAAAAGAATCTCATGCAATATATAGCGAGTTGTAATAAACCAAATTGTAGATTTATAAATAGTTTTAATTACATGATATTTGTTCACGGATAAAATACGCCGAATGTAGACATTATGTGTTTTAACAGAAAAAAGAAAAAATCAAGAAATAAAACAAAAAAGTGCATGTACCTCGAGTCTGTAGAGTGTAAATATTTGCGAATATAAAGAGGCTACATTTTTAACCTACTTAAGAAAAGAGGAGGCTCTCAATTCGACTGCATTTTTTGTACGTGTTACGCGATTAGACACATTTATGAATCGAGAAAACATGTTTAAAAAAAAAGGTGATATAGGAAATGAAACTATTTTTCCGGATTATAATCGCGTATATTTGTTTTTTCAGGCAACGTTTCGGTCCTTTACATGTCCCGAACTGTCTGCAACCGTGATCATGGAACCTGTAAAGGGCCCGAAACGTTGGTTTGTTTGAAAAAACAAATATACGCGATTTAAATCCGGAAAAATAGTTTCATTTCCTATGTGTAACAATCGCGAAAACCTAAGAAATAGGTGTACGAGTAATTTCACAAAGTTTTGAGATCGTTTGTTTTCTATAAAAAAGTTATAATTATTTATATTTAACGTAGCGCCTTAACTAAATAAAATTGCTTTCACTCCACACAGGTATGTGAACGAAAAGAAGGCAATACCTTTGCACACTGTGGGCGTCAACAATCATTAAACTTCACCTGTGTTGAAAGCTGTACAATGGCTTCGGGCGTTTCATGGAAAATTCTTGCTGCCTGCAGTGCACGTTAGGGTTGGCGAATGGATTTTAGATTTGAGTGAACCTTTATCACTTCACTGTTTATGAAATTAATTCGACGTCACGTAAAGCTCACTCTCGACAATACTGAGTAAATAGAGTTCAGTACCGCTCAACACACGGCTGTGTTCAATGGGATATTGAAAGCTCATGCACAGACATAAGACTCCTTTCCACACATGTGAATATATAGTGCAATCTACTGCAGGCCTACCATAACCTTTCCAAAAACAATCTCATTTCAATGTAATCTTAAAGTAAGCTTATTACAATATTACTCATATTCGTACGGGGTCAAGAGCACGTCAAGCTTTACACTTATGACTTAAATTCAACTCTATATCGCTTACGAGAAGAACGGTCCAAAGTACAAAGTGTCAAGCTTGATGTGCTCTTGACTGTACCATGACAAACTTTTCAACCAAGTAATGTATTATTGCTAAAGTGATTGAAAGAACGAATGATTTCCCGATATTGTCTATTCCTTACCAAAAATAGGAAAGAGATAACGCTATGTGAACTATATAATGCCATCTCTTTCTTTTTTGATGTTCCGAATCGTCGTATCGTGTAATGTTTAAATACTTAATGTTATTTAATTCAGAGAATTTTGACTGTTAAAAAAAGAAAAGTATGTAATAATGAAATCTATTAAAATTCCGTTGTTTTCAATAATTATTCCACATTTTCATGAAGAAAAATAAATAAAACAAGCCGAGTCTTGATGGTCACGCTGTGAATTTGGAATTATAGTCTAGTGTCAACTCTTAGTTTCGCCAAAACATGGCGTATTTTTAGTTAACGAGAAATTATTTCCTGTGTGCTTTTAAATAAAAAATAAACAAAATATTGAAAAGACATATGTAAATAAATAAGTTCAACTTAATTTTTAATCATTACGAACCAATATTAATACAATGAAACTGAAAATAATATTGTTTCCATCGCATCCGTGTAACTATTTTAAGGGTCGTATTCTAGAACTCTACTCAATGCTCAAGTCAGGATTGCACTGGAAACACAAGCACTAGAAATACGACTCTAATGGCAGGGACTTGAGTATGATTTCGAGTGCTTTAAACCATACTCAAATCCTGACTTGAGCATTGAGTCGAGTTCTAGAATACGACCCTTAGATTGCTAAGTTTGACGTATTTTTTTTTACGCACGCACTCAACATACATACGTATGAGGAATATTACTTTAATGTTAAAGTCGCATCATAGTACGAACTGAGTGAATGAATAGTCACAAAGCTGCCAATAAAACATCATAGTTTTAACATTACAATAACCTTACTTTAAGCGCGTTATGGTACGAAAAGTCAATGTAAGGTTCAAGTAATATTGTTTTAAGAGGTTGTGGTAGGCCCCAAGGTGTTAAATATAGACATATAGTATATATAAATAAAGTTGTCCTTCTCGGTCCTTATTGGTGCGAAAGGGACAACTATAAATCCTCTTATTTTAAAAGAAAATTCGTATTACCTGTTTTTTGGAATGTAAGCGTCAATATGGTGATTTTTTAGTAGCAGTACAGTTAGTTCCTTGTGAAAGAATTCATCCAAAGAAGTACTGCTAGCTAACCTATTTTTAACCGACTTCAAAGAAAGGAGGTTCTCAATTCGACACTCTTTTTTTTTTTGTATGCGATAATTTCGGCATTTGTGAACCGATTTTGATGATTCTTTTTTTTTTGGAAAGGGGGTTCCATTGAAAATTGAAGAAAATATTTCACCTGTAATGGTGGCAAATTAGGGGATGAGTCCGGTTTTTCGCACTTTCCGGTAACCAATTTGAATGAAACTTGGCAAACAAATATAATTCCACGATTTTTTGAGGTCATATTTATTAGTCTCTCTCTGTCTTATTAATCTCTACTGAGATTATTTTACTACACGTTACGGTTTTTAAGGGTAAGGGTGAAATGACCGAGCGGAGATCTAAGCGGCACTGCGACTGTTATAGACAAGCGTGTCGCTTACCACCAGGCGCACGACTACGTCGTCACGTCACTTAGTGTGATAAAAAAAGGTTTATAAATTACCTCGAACGTATCTTAAGAATTCTCCGGTGACATCCTTAAAAGAGGCTTAAATAAAATATGAGTGTCCGAGGAGCCCCACCTGCATCTCGTTGCAATATTCACGTCGACATACGTCCTCTTGAAAGGACCGAATTAAAACTTTGAAAGCAATGGTTGAAACTTGAAACAAAAGAACTTAAATGTCTTTTTAAAGAGAATTATAAGGTAGTTTTACCAATGTTAGACTGGGCACTAGGAAAATTGCTCTTTTTTGTTTACTTGTTAGTGCGATTGCGCGTCGCATGTCGTAGTCGATGCGTCGTTGCAACTATATTATTTATTAGCAACATTTACAAGAGGACGTCGGTTCGAATCCGACCGGATCGAAGGAATTTTTTCCGATCTTTGTATTAATAATTATAACAAACTAGTGGAGTAATTTCACAAAAAATGGTTGAATATCAATTCAATAAAAATTTAATTAATACAGTGAATAGCGACATCTCTCGTCAGGACTGGTAGCTGTAAAAGCACTAACTGGGTGATAAATCTGCAATAGATTTCTCATAGATGGCGCTACGACTAAAAAGTCGTTGAAAGACCAAGTACAAAGACACGACGCAAGCACATAGAAAAATTCGTGAGGTCCGTTGGATCGTTCCGTTGCTTAGTTGGTATAGCGTTTGACACGGTATGCAAGAGGACGTCGGTTCGAATCCGACTGGATCGAAGGAATTTTTTCTGAGTGTTCGATCTTTGTATTTTTAATTATAACAAACTAGTGGAGTAGTTTCACAAAAAATGGTTGAATATCAATTCAATAAAAATTTTATTAACACTAACATGTTCACAACACATTTTATCTGTTTTGACTTTAGTGTTTTACATTGTAAACACTACAATTATGCGTTGACGGCAATCTCAAAATAACATAAACAAACTAAATTAAAGTTTTCAAGACATTAACATAGATAATTTAAATTAGATAGCAATAGAAACAGACTAAGAAGTAGTATGGAACTTAATTATTTTTTGTTAATTTTCTATTGAAGGAATCAATATCGATGCCTTACTTTCTCAAACTCGTATCTTGTAAAGAGTGATTATTCATAAGATGGCATAATTTTCTATGTATTTTAAATTTCTTATGAAGGGTATATACTACCCATTTTTTGCATTTCAGTATGGTTTTGCTTTAAGATACGAGTTTGAGAAAGAAGGCCACGATGTTATCACTAGATATCTAAATCAGGACTGCTAACATTTCTTTCCTTGGACGTTTTACACATTCTTATATTTTTTCAACTAATGCCCCTAACTTACGCACCGTGGCAACTTTCGTCTCCTGAGCCCTCGTCCGTCGCCGTACGCCGTTTCAACGCATCATGTGGCGTGTAGTTCCACTTTTTATGTAGTACAGCGCAGTGTCACGCAGTAGCGTAGAATGAGGGGTGCGAGGGGGTCATGGCCCCGGGCGGCATAGCAATGAGGGCGGCTACAAGCGCGACCGAGCCTTAACTGGTTAAATTTGTTTATTACCGAAATTAGAAAATAGATTCAACTATTTGAAACAACGATATCCTTAACAACACAAAGGTAGCGAGGGCAGGCGAATATAAAAACACAATCGAGCCGAGTTCGTCTGAACGAACTATGTACATTCGTAATCGTGAAAGTAAAGGGTAGGCACTTAACAAATTTAAGCTACAAATTACACCCAAACTCACGAGATAATTAAATTAGGCCATACAAATATTTCTACCGACCCGGGAATCGAACCCGGGACCTCTACGTGGCAGACCGGCTTGGTAACCGTTCGACTACGGAGACAGTTACACACGTACAAGTCTTTCATTTATGAACATTCGTCTCCGCACGACTGCACACGGCGCGCAACGTTATTTTCACCTCTGTGCGCGCGTGCTTAGGTTTCGTTTTTGCTCGTAGTGAGCGCCTGGTGTCATTGGTCAGATTAAGTAGGCTATTATAGCGTTTCAATTTTGTATGAGAGTGATATATCTGTTACATAGTAAATATTAAGCAATCTGTGCCCTTCGCGGCAAAAATCGGCGCAACTCCACTGGCGTCACCGCTCGAGCGTCACAACGTCGACGCACACGTTATTTGGCATCGCTAGTACTGTTAGCTGCTTGCTGGTGGCGCGCCGTTTTAACGCAACGTGTGTCATGTCGTTTTTATTTATATGTTGTCGCAGCAACCGTATTGCATCGCTTTGTCAGTAATGATTTTGACCAATTTTGTAATACATTTTCATTCAGACGAATCGTAGGCAGTTCGCACTATATTGTCCGTAACAATACTATTGTTATTTTGGTTCTAAAGATTTACTCCCTAGTGATTGCTCTGTTTGCTCTTATTGTTGCGAAAACTCGCGAGCATTTCCTCTTTTCGCCACTATTTCTGATGAAACTATTAAATGGATTTATTATTAAGAGTTTGTGCTGAAATCGGACGTAAACAAAATCGAACCTTATTGTCAAGTGGCATGCTACTGGTACAAAAACCTGCTATTGACACTCTTATATTTTTTTTATAATATCAAGTGACGGGGCGGACAAGTCATGCGCCTGATGGTAAGCTTAAAGGCTTGTCCATAACACTTGCAGTGGCACTCATTGCAACCGTCACCCTGAGACGTAAATTGACAAGTCTCATGTGCCTGTAATTTCACCAGCACCCTTACTTACCCTTCAAGACCGAAACCAGGTAATGCTGACATTACTGCTTGGCGGCAGAAATAGGTAAGGTGGCAGTACTTCCCTGGACGGATTATTTCACAATGAGCTCTACTGCTACTTATATATGATTGAAAATGGGCAGACTTGGGACCCTGCTTGATTGCTGCCTGTATGCTATCTCGCATAGTATTGTAGCTGGCAATGTATGAAAGTGTTCCGGCTCCACGTTCATAAATAAGTTGTCTACAGTAGCTACCTATGAGTCATCGTGTGCACTCAATCATAGTCGATCAAGCTGTCGCCACACCCTTATTTACCGGTGTTTTGCGAACAGCGTTTCGAGAAGACCTCTCGTTGGGAATATGGCGGCTGAAAGCTGGTAACATGATTACTATAATACATAACCATCGAGACCTCCATAGATATGATGGAAAGTCAAAATCAATGTATTTTTTTCAATATACCTTTATAGTTCATATTTTATTAGATATCAAATTGTTTTACCGCCTTGATGTTCATGTATTTTTGTGAAATTTTTCAACTACTTTGTTGTAATTATGAACACAAAGATCGAACACGAAAAAATTCCTTCGACTGACAGGACTGAAGCCCGTGACCACGCTAAACCAGAGCTCTGCCAACTCAGCTACAAGTCAAACGGAAAATTTAATCGAGTCTATTACAACAGTAGGTTTCCACACTTGCTGTAGCCGTAATGCCTATGCATTTAAGTAGCGAGACCATTATATTTTCATCTAGTACATTAATAACCCAAATGAATAAAAAAAAATGAATAAATAGATTTTTTCCGGATTTAAATCGCGTAAGTCGCGGATGTAAATGATTTTTCAAACAAACCAACGAAGTTAATTATATATAATAAATAATTGCATTAAGCTTCACTCTACGCACGTGTGTTACCATGTCCGTATAACCAGAATGAAAAATACCTTTGGTTTAGTAGATTTTTCAGTACCCGAGACTGAAAACATTAGTGTCTAGTCTCGAAAATACCAAAAAAATCTTCGAGACTCATGAAATTTTGTAGACCGAGATCTGCCATATTATTTTTATTATTATAACTTACACATTCGATCCTAGCGATCTCGGCAAAAGAAAAAGTTGTTATTTTGCCGTTTGATGGGTACAAAGTCAAGTTCTCGTGAAGTATCTAATAATATATTACCTTTGGAGCTTCTTTCATGAATCCTCTTATAAAAGGTTCAACTTATTTCGTATACTTACACGAAATGATTCAGACATCTGTAATTACGGCGTATGGCCCGAGGTTTTCTCAATACCATTTCAATAAGCGACTCAATTGAATACTATCAAAAGACCTGAAATAAACTAATAGCATTATCTTTAGCAGTAATAAAATATGGGTCCATAAGCTGGTTGCTTAAGCGTTGTTTGCGATGTACAAGAATTTTTCGTTTTTGCTCAGTAACGTCGCCAATGGGTAAGAAAGATTCGTAACGAGTTCTTAGGTTTTCGCGATTGTTACACATAGGAAATGAAACTATTTTTCCAGATTTAAATCGCGTATATTTATTTTTTCAAACAAACCGACGTTTCGGGCCCTTTACTGGTCCCATGGTCACGTTTGACTGAGGTGGTACAGTCTTCAACCAGTTATGTCTAATATTAATGCGTTTGCGTTAATATTAGACATAACTGGTTGAAGACACAAATCGGAAATGCACAAATCGGGTTATTTAACAAAAACTTGTTAAAACATGATTGCCCGCGGTCTATTATCTACGAAAATTACCTATCTAGGAATACTAATACCTATTAAAATGCGAAACTGTGTCTGTTGCCCTTTTATTTGTTTGTTTGTGTCTACTTTCATTTCGAAACGGAGCGACCGATTGACTTGATTTCTATTTTATTTATTCAATAAAACAGGACAGATATATGAACTACACGGAGAGAAATATCGAACCGAGTTAGTTTGATCAATCTCTTAATTAATATTAGTTGATGTTCACAAGTTGTAGTCGAGAGTCGAGAGCTCAGTCGGTGTCTAAGAGTATTCCTAGATGAAATTACAAATCTCCCCCTAAACCTCTACACAACGCCCCCATTTTTTTTCTGGGTCTCTTACCGTCCCTTAGGCCTGTAGCGCCACAAGGGGGCGTTATCACCCACTTTGGGAAAGGCTGATTTACACATATTGAACATTTTATATTGAATCAATATAAGCGCTATGGCAAGTAAAATACTGACATTTTGTGTGCGGTATTCTTTAAGAACTGTCCTTGAAAGGGTTAAGAAAATGCTGAGTTGGAGCCTTCACATGTTTTCCATAGCAGGTTTCATCATAATTTTTTAGTTTCATAATTAGAAATTAGTCACGGGTACAATTCACCACAGGGTTTCGAAGCGTCAACCCTCAATTGACAAGCAACCGCTTTCCCACCGGGCTACCACCACTAGAAGTAGAAGTTTATGACCAAATATAAAGACGTCAAACGGTCCCAAATTCCCAAGACAATGACGGCGTTTCTTGCAACGAACTTGGTTCAGTTGACGATTGTTTCTCATTTTTAGTGATATAATGGTAGTAACGGTTGGAAGTTGAAACTTCTACCTAATGATGTCTGCAAACGAATGCTTGTGAAGTTTGCAACGGTTTTTACGAGCTATCGAAGACGAATAAAATGTTAAAAGTATTTTGCATTTTTGAGGCATTTCACGAGATATGAGGGTTACTATTGTCTCAGAAACTATAGTAGTCTAGCCCCGAGAGACTGTTGATATATCGTAAGTAATGTACCTTATTGCTTCAAAGCAAAGCTCGGTTCCTTGTATACTTTCTATTTATTTCCATGTATTTTTTGGCTTTCCCTTTAGGTGTGTTCTAATGGATCATTGTTGTTTTACTCGTCAAATTCATAGGATTGCCACAGAAATATTCGCACAGTTTCAAGTAAAAATAAATGAAGCTTGAAAAGCGGGCAGGTGGTGAGTAATTGGCTCACGAGTCGATATGACAGCCGGGATGCGGCCATATTGGATCCGACACTCGCTAGCGTTCAACCCACTCGACAGTGTTTCGATGAAAATCCTGTTAAGGCATGTTTCCATCGGCGTTTTCTGTTATACCATTAAACAGGCCTTGTTAGGAATCGGGCTCCATTTCGAAACATAGAAAACCTTACAAGCATCTTTCTATTTTACACACAATGAAACATAACTAACTCTTCTTTTTGTATTCAAATTGCCTGAAAGGTTTTTTGTTTTGTAGTTAGCAATTATAATATACAAGAATAAAGTGAAGTGGGAAAACAGTCGATTCGTAATTAATAACTCTACGGTTAGAAACCTTGAATTGGCATGTACACTATTACTTTAAATTGATCCGAGTGGGACATCTTAGTTGTTACGCATTAACTCTATGGTCGGCGGACTAAAGCACATAATTCAAAATCCAACGTTATTCCTTTAAATGAATACATCTACCGGTTAAAGCATATAAATTAATATCGAAGGAATTTTTTCTGAGTGTTCGGTCTTTGTATTAATAATTATAACAAATTAGTGGAGTAATTTCACAAAAAATAATTGAATATCAATTCAATAAAAATTTAAAATACACTGAATAGCTACATCTCTCGCCAGGACTGGTAGCTGTAAAGGTGCTAACTGGGTGATAAATCTTTCATAGATTTCTTATAGATGGCGCTACGACTAGAAAGTCGTTGAAAAACCAAATACAAAGACACGACGCAAGCACATAGAAAAATTCGTGAGGTCCGCTGGTTCGTTCCGTGACTTACTTGGTATAGCGTCTGGCACGGTAAGCTAGAAGACGTCGGTTCGACTCTGGCCGGATCGAAGGCATTTTTCTGGGTGTTCGATCTTTGTATTAATAATTATAACCAACTAGTGGAGTAATTTCACAAAAAGTAATTGAATATCAATTAAATAAAAAAGTAACGTATAAGTTAAATTCATTTGTTACTTCATAATATTGTAACTTTATTCTAGAGGCATCTTTTTCAAATTTATCATTCTCTTCACATCTACCAACACTATGAACTACCCAAAAATATATATATAATTATATATTAACAAATGAAGCACTTTTTGACTTATGTGTTTTTTAATGCGCTCCATATGAATAAAAGACAGATATCATTTAAAATTTTTTTAAACATGATTTGACATAAAATCTATAATGTGACAGAAAAACTTTAGAATTTAACAAAAAAAAAACACAAAAAACGTAATGTAATGTGTACAAAACGAAAAAAAAATTAACACAGAAAACTATTGTGCCGCATTAAAGCGTAAGCCTGGGGCAGTGCACGGGCGTACGTTGTTAAGAATAATCTCGTTCTTTTATCCTTTTTCCAAGAACCGCGTTTCATAAAGGATTTTCCAGTTTTACGTTATGTAAATAAAGCTGCGAATGCCGTTTATTTTATATCATGGTGAGGAGAAATGGGACCTTCAAAAAGGATATTCCCTGAAATGCAAATATTTTGTTTTCGTTACCTATTTATTTGATACGACTTTCCCCGGCATTCGGTAGAAATCTGTTTCCCTGGAATTTTATAAAACTTTGTATGTTTTTAATCGACTTATGCAAAAAGAAAGGTAATGATTTTAGCAGCTTTCAAAAGTTTGTGGCAAAAATTTGCTTAAGAGGATTGTGAAGCTACCGTTTGTTATACAAAAACCGAAACGGAGGGAACCCAACTCTTCACTTTGTAGGTGATATGACACTTTTAACTGCTACGTCATATTTTGAAATATTATTTTAAAAAAAAATTAGATAATAAGTTAAACAATAAAAGCTTAAATCCTAGAAATCAAAACTAGGATTAAATTATATGAATTAAATTGGACCCCCGCGGCAAGATGTTAGCAGCCCCTTTGTTTAGGGCATGGTAGCTATTGGGTTGTCCAGACAGTCTAAAATTTTTTGGATAAAATTTTACACAGACGAAGGCCACTGTGACCCCACGGGCCAAGGGTTTGAGCAAATTGGTAGTCGGAGCCGGGGTCCTGGTACTTATTAATCTTTATTCTTCCCACCAACTCAGCTGCGGAGCCAGCTCTTTTGCTGGTGTGCTGGAGATGGAATGGGGCAAGTGCTACACAATGCGCGGTCCATTCCATGGGATGAGTGTCATTCCGTCTGGGCGTTTACCATCAGTTCGCGGCATGCCGCTTGCCTCGAATATAGAGGAGTTAAGGGCTGCATGCCGGGAGATACGGCCGGCGCTCAGCTGGTAGGAAAGACGTGGTGACTCAGAGCACTTACTTATTTGCCGCAAGGACATAGATGCGTGTAGCTAATTGGGACACCAAGGCGGAGGCTGGCAGAGGGGAAAGAATGTAGCCAGTGGCTAGATTCCCACCTGCAACTCGATAAAATACGCATCATGCATTTCGTTTTACCCAACCTCTTATACAGTCCGTTGCAACGGGTGCGCGCAGTTTGTATGTGTTATTTGTCACCCAGATTGCACACATTTTTTTAAAATACCAATTTGTATCCTTGGTATAATTACGTCGCATACGTATACGTCAGAATCCTTCTATCATGCCATAAAAATAATACTTCATGATACAATTACGTATATGTGAAATTTTATAACTCTCCTATTTACGCTCCATTTATATTGCGGCGGAAGAGAATGGAAGCAAATTTTTGTAACGATATTGTACATAGCGCAATAAACTTTATGGTCATTTATGTAACGTACAAACTATGTAGATACGAGCCAAAAAATATTTCGCTATAGCAGTAGAGTTCCTTGTGAAAGAGTTCGTCTAGGGAAGTACTGCCACCTTACCTATTACTGCCGCCGAGCAGTAGCGTGAGCATTATTACCACGTTCCGGTTTTGAATGGTATGGGTACTGGTGCTTGTGAACACCATTAAGTGCAGGAAGATGTCGTAATTCGGCCACGTCATAGAAACAATAAGTACAAATTACTCCAACTTATCATCCAAGGCAAAATCGCTGGCAACCGAAGTGCTGGTAGAAGGCGGCACTCCTGGTTGAAAAAATTCAGTGAATGGTTCGGTTGCAGTACCACCTCGCTCTTTAGAGCGGCAGCTAAAGTCAGGATTGCTATGATGTTGTCCAACTTCCGATAGAAGAGCAACCCCAAGAAGTAGAAGGGCACTGGCGAAACTACAGGCTTAATGAGCTTGTCAGTCGTTTGAATTTGGAATAAATTGACCGCCATTTTAATTTGTCTTATTCGGTACAGAAGTTGTCTTGGCTATGAATACGCAGCTCTTGTCCTTCCATAAACAATGTCCATTTTCTTGTTAAAAATTTTATTTTTAAAAGATGTCATAGAATGCATTATTAAATTTTATTTGCCTTACTAAGATATATATAAAAAAACTAAACACACAAAGCTTCCGTACCGTATTTATTTTCCCACTTGAAAAAGCATTACGTTCCCGCTCACTTGGCACAACGCGAACAAACAGCTCAAATGCACTCCTACTCGAGAATCGTATAGGAAACGCGCCAATTGTTTGCCGATATACGGGAAGCGATATTCACACCGACAGTTGTGTAACCATCCACCCAAATCCCTACAACACATGTCACTGTTTACTGTAAGCTATGGAGCGCAACTTGTGGTCCATTCACGCTACGTGCTACCTACCCTGCACAACCACATACACGTGTTAAAATTTCACTTCTTTTTCACGAAGCCTGTGATGCGAGTCTTGCTTTGCCCTATGTACACTACAAGCGTCCACATGTGTTCAACGCCCGTGTTTTCTAAAGTTACATTATAATGCGTAACTTGGCTGCACACTGTACGATACAGTCTAACATTCGTGTTTCTACTCTGTTCAATTCCAAGTTGTATTTACAATGGGGAATCGTTGTGTGATGGGCTGTACGCAAACATAGTGAAGGACGGTCTGCTTCTGTTTTTACAAGAGCTTTAGTTTCTACGAGTACTGTAGAATGTAAAGTCAATAGCACGCTGGGTTTGGAACTGTTGTTATCGTAATTGGCTTGAAGTTGAAGTTTTATGTGTTACGTAACTGTATTAGGGATGTGTAGTAGAATATTATTTATATGTGCTTTAAACAAACAGTAATCATCATTATTGTTTAAATAGATTCCGGATTTAAATCCGGAAAAATAGTTTCATTTCCTATGTGTAACAATCGCGAAAACCTAAGAACTCGATAAGTAGTTTTAGGCATTTTTAGTTAGAGGCATTACCAGGTTACTTATTGCAAAAAAAAAAACTTTTTGAAAATAATTCTGAATAAATAATAATATTTTCAGGTAATGGACAACATTTTGAACTACCTATTTAAAATACTACTAAATACTTAAGTCTAAATGGCGTAGATTAAATATTTAAATAAAGTTGTGATGATAAGCAATTTTATTTAGGTTGCAGGAATTCGGAGCCTTTAAAAAGATAGACAGCTAAATTAAGGAGTACGGTAGTAATGCGATGTAGGAAATCCACTGCTATATACAGATTTGACCGGTTAACCCTACGCGATTAGCTAAGGTTGCTTTGCTTCTAAGTGGCAGCAGAAGTATAAGTTAGGCCCGGCGCTCACTGACGGGATGACTCGGCAGTGGATCCTTTGGCATCCTAAGACATGCCGAAGCATTCCGTCGCGACATTGTACTCGCGTCTGGTCTCCCTTCAGACCAATCTTCTTCTTTCTGTTCTTAGCCTAGCAAGTTTGCATTCGACCACAAATTTGTGTCGAACGGAATGGCTTGCTTGAAAGTGCCTATGCACTGCCGCCTTAACAAAGCTCAAGTTAGACGTATCGGAGTACAGATCTGCAGATAGAAAACTCCACAAAGCATGAGAAAAGTGAAAGCAAAGGGCTAAAATTTTGGTTGTAATGAATATTATGGTGTTTTATTCCATGATATTCATTTTGTGTAACTACTCGGCTAGTTGGTTATAATTATTAATACAAAGATCGAACATAAAGGACCTGCCAGATTCTGACAGAGTCCGACTCCCGCAACCGGCGACTATGTCGATGTCATATCAATTGTATGAAAATAGAATATTCGGTTATAGTTGTCGACTGCTTAGCGCCTGTTAAATATATTATTGTCATCTCTATTAAAGAGTTGTCTTACATTTCTATAAGACAAATTACCGTCTCCATAGCACGTTAGCTTCACGTTCCTTTAAGTTCAAACATCGGTAAGCACATCGAACGTTGCGTCGTAAAGTAAACATCCCTAGGCGTCGAGTTTAGCACTGATTACTCGCGTAGTGCCTACGCCCGTAAATACACACATCACACGCTTAAGAAACGACGTGTTAGCTGAAGTTACGTAGAGCAAAGTTAAATAAGGTATGGTAATAGAGCATGAAAGAATGATTAACATTGAAGTGTTGATCGTAATGAGTTCCCGATGATCATATGACACTGAAAAAAGCCAGTCATTTCAAACTTTAAAATGAAAAATCAATCAATGTATCATTCCAGTTTGATAACTATAATTATAGTGTTTAGATCTGGTCACATTCCGGTATTTAAATTTTATCACTTGATAGGTATCGAAGCATTAGGGAACAGAAGATCTGGTACATGTGAAATGTGACCACAGGGCCGCAAGAATACGCTTTGGAATTGAGATTGGACTAAATGGAGACGTAAATATTGTTCTGCAAGACCCTTTACATAAAATAGCCCAAAGGATTTATTGTTACGTAACCAAACGGAACCACGCAATTTGAGATTCCCTATGAGGCTATAAACACCGTATAGGAGTAGTGTTAAAAGCCTTGTCAAAAATAAAGAAAAAGAAATGTTTAGAACAAACAAATCCAATATAAACCTTTGGTCATGTTTGCAAACTATTGAATCTGGTTTTGGTCTCTGCAAGTAGTTCACATTATTAACTAATAAAACAAAAAGTGAACCTTTCAACAAGATGTATATGGTCATTATGTTTCTTGCACACTTCAGTAACTGAATTATCCCCAATGGAAAACATAAGCTATCTTTCTTGCACGGGAAAAATGGTTGCGCGAAAGTACTTTACTCTTGTGTTTTGATGCGCACTTAAGTGGTAAACACACAAGCCATTCGACGCAGCGGTACATACCGATCTGACACAAAGTCGGAAGGTCAAACAAATTCATGGTTATATTTTTTTCAGCCCAATAATCAGCTATTCGTATTGAGTTTGTCAGTGGAGCCAAAATTGTGGGCAGCTTCTAGTTAACTTACAAGACAATACGATAGATGTCTTGCGCTCAGTAGCTGAATAAATACAAACTCTTTCCTTAAAATTTTTAATATTTTTGGGAAACTGTGCTCTAAAGATCTTCAGATGTTCTCGTGACTCCTATTCCCGTTTGACAGCGCATTTTGTACAACCGAGTATTAAAGAATCTCGCTTCTCTATCGGTCAATAATTTCCAGCATACTGCCGATGGTTCGCGATCCTTGGTCTTGTATGTCTTAAACCTAGGTGACGTAACTTTTTTCCGACTTATTTTCCTGACCCAAAACGGAGTTTGCTCAACTCCTTTACTGCCGATCCCTTAGAGGATCCGTGAATAATTACTGGCTTCCGTCTATTAAGCTGTCTGCAAATACTTTTGAAATGGGTAACTTTATCCTTCCTTTGAGTCGGATCTAATACTCGTATACCTATATAATTCTGTGAGAGGTATCCTGAAGAGGTAACTTGTTCGTTAAATGCGAGTATAATTGCTAACAATTTATTCTGTTTGAAGGAAAATAATGTTCATAATTTGTTACAAAGAGATTTCGATGTAAATGTATAAGAATGAGTATGGTTGTCTGTACTTTATTTGGGTGCAAATTTTATAAATAATATAACGCTCATTTAATGTAATTTGCATTTGTACTAAATACACTTAATTTTATACAATTCTTTTTCTCACATTTTACACGAAGTTCATTTATATAACCATCATTTTACATATTGCCAATTCAGATAATTTTTACGAGGTATTTACCTTTCTAACCCCTCCTTTAGTAGGTTAGGCTGGTATATAAAAAAACGGACAATATACCTAGGTGTCTTCTGCTTCTTTTTCCTAACCTTGTCTCACGCTAGGTGGGTCAGCACAATTTGGACTTTTCGTCCACTATGCCCTATCAGCCGTAATTTCCATAATCACACCTTTCTTATCCATGTCATCTTTCATACAATCCATCCATCTTTGGCCTTCTCTCCCGTTATATCCCTCCACATTCATGAAACCTAAAAAAAAACTAAGCTCGCTTTTAAATATCTCTCCTTAATACAACATTATCTGTTGCTCCAGTGGTTCTTCATTTTGTCATCAAGTTGTCTTGTTTAGTCTACTTCTACGGACCATGTAATTATTCACAGGAAGCTCTTGTTTATGTTAGCAATTATTTGTTTGTATTAACTGTGTGAGAACTAAAGCACCACATTGTTGCGTTATAATAATCAGTTTATTACGACTCATGCTTTTGTTGCGTTTAAGGTAACTCATAAATTTTAAATTGTTTCTGCTTACATTATTGTTACTGAATATGTTTGCATCAATATCGGAATGACTTTTGGAAGTATTCGGTATATTCTTGCGTAATGCAGCGATGTACCTATAGCGGACCGTATTAATGAAGCTCCGGTTTTAATACAGAGTGAGCAAGACCAAAGGAAGAAAGTAAAGGTACGAACAAACACAGAGAAAACCGTAACAATAAAAAAGAAAAAGGCGCCAAAAACAAGTACATTTAAATTTAGAATTTCAATTTAAAACTAAACTGCTAAAAAGATTGTACTAAATGATTTGTAGAAAGTGCTGTGATTCGTTACAGTACTTTGAAATTGGTTTTGTGAAAAATCACTCTAAATGTTTTAAGCAAGTTTTTTTGTACAGTCAGAGCTTGCAGAACCGGTCCGCTTCCTAAAATTTTAATTCACGGTACTGGGCTTAGCTCAGTACCGGTACTCCCAGTATTCACGGTGCTTCATGAAAAGATTAAACTGCAACCAGTAAGTGTGCTTTTTCCGGATTATCCGTACCTGTTCAATAATTTACGTGATAATAATACCATAATAAAGGAAAACTTCATTCTCTAATCAAAGTAAAGGTGTGGTGGTGCTGCTAGAGCTGGTGGCATTCTGGTGGATTGTAATAGTGTAGCCTGGATAGCAGTAATAGCCTCCGCAGTCCCCACAGTCTCCATACATCTTACGTAGTAAGTTTAGAAATTCAAACGTTGAAAGTCCAGTTCATAGGTATTTATTCGCTTTCAACATATATGTAAACTATAATAAATGTAAAATGTAAACTATAAATGTATAAATGTAAACTGTATAAATATAGCTAGTAAACGATTCAAAAGATAAGTAGAGATACGTTCGCTACCGCGGTCGCGCAGAGAGTGACAATGGAAAGAAACAAAATCAAAATTCGAGGTAAAATGGAACAATTCGAAATTTTAAATTGAAATATGGGAAAAAACGATACGATACGAATGGAGAGAGGCGATACAAAATAGTATAAGGAGGTCACACAGTCACAAAGGTTTATATATATATATATATATATTTGTGAGATAATTACTTTTGAATTTGACATAACATAATATCGTAAAATCACATTATACTTAAGTAATAACTTTGAGTAGCTATACAATGGCAGTAACGTGCACTCGTGCGAAGTTGCCAACGGGCGATATTACTCCTAGCGCAGTAGGTAGTTATTTCCTTGCTAACTCCCAGTATTCCCGGGAATCTATATTTGCGGTACCGGTACTGATTGCACCTCGCCAGTACCTGGATTTTCCAGTATTTCCGGAACCGGAAATTCTCGCGAGTAAGCCTTAGGTACAGCTACACGCTTCTCTCCGTCCCCTAGCAATCAGAAAAGAGAAAATTTAAGAACTATATCAAAGGGTCGAAGCAAGTACGGGATTCGAGAGGAATGAGAAGGTCGACAAATTAGCAAATTAGGCCGCTCAAAAATTAAAAACCAAGCTGAATTATGACCCGTGCCCTGTTTCATTAGCCAAGCGGAATCTCCGAATTGGCTCGCTCTGCTAGTGGGATGTGAGTTGCAAGACCAGCAAAACAGTAGGAGTGGCGAAACTCTTCTTTCCGGAGACGGAAGCAGCGTTTCATTTTGATATTTTTTTGTTTGTTAACAGTCGGAATTCTATGTTAAAGGCTATAACGTTGGCAATAACGATTTATTTGCTGCATCAATTGTACTTTAAGCTCATACAATCGTATAAAGACACAGTGAGTTAAACTCGACATTATGGTAGACACCGACGCATTACGCACACGTGTAGTTTTGAACTTGAATGTTATCGACCGCTTCAATAATTTATTATTACATTATTTTCAATATTTATACCGTAATATCTTTGTAACCGGTTTGTGCGGTGCGATTCAGATGATTGTCCATTTGACATCGTGCCCTGTCGACTGTAACACCTGCACGCTTGATTTAATGGCGGCTACTACTGACGCGCTCTGCATGGCTAAGTTCTGGGTCGCAGTAATTATTGTGTATGCCATTGATATGATACGAATATCTTTGTGTCTTCAAAATGTCTAGAATAAAGAGGTTCTGCTGACCGTCTCCAGCTACTTGGAATGGACCTGTCGTCCAATTTGAACTTCGGCAGATATATTGAATCCATGGCCAAAAATGCCGCAAGGAAGCTGGCATCCTTTCCAGGGTGAGGCGTTACTTCACACCGGGAGAAGCACCAGAACTTTCTACGTTAGTTTTGATTATAGTGATCCTCCCTACCTACCCTTACGAGAAGGACACTATAACCTGTGCGCGCACAGGAACATTGCAAGTTCAGGTTCTGACCCCAGATCAGCCAGTGTACAGGGTTCTCACAGACCTCTGTCACTTGACTTCATCCGGTTCTTCGAGAGACTAGTACCTCGGGTGAGCCGCCCCGGATGCACTTACAATATCCTCCCTATTTTCGCTTAAGCGCTAGCTGCTCACGAGACATACGCCCCGGACACATGCAAAATCGGGGCAGACAAACATGTCCGTCTCTGCAGCTAACCACAAACCACAGCGAGTCCATACCCAAGTCTAGTAGTCTCTCCGGAAAACCCTATCTCTCAGGTTGGTAGATAGGGACATTCACACCGTGACAGTTGCTTTAGCACTACCAAGCACAAGTCCGGTCGTGCATGGAGTACTGCTGCCACCTTTGGGATAGCTCTGCTACATATCAACTGGACACTTTGGATTCAATTGACAATCGTGCCAAGAGGCTTATAGGTGACTCGGAATTAGTGGAGGTGAAGCTACAGAGCCTTGAACATCGCCGTAAAGTTTACAGGATATATCACGGAGAGTGTGCCATGAAATTACACGATTTAATTCCGCCTTTCCCTTTCCATCACCGGGCGACTAGGCGTAGGCTTGGGTTCCACCCCTATGTTGTGGATATTCCAAAGATTCGCACGAACAGTTATGCTTCCATATTTATATAGCGAACGGCTATGGAGTGGAATTCCGTCCTGCAGACTTGTTCCCTGAACGTTATAACTTGGGCCTTTTAAAGGCGAGTGTGAATAGGCATTTAGTTGTGCTTGCTCCATCGTCGACATCATCGTCACTTTCCGTCAGGTGAGATGGAGGACAAATGCGCACTAATATTTTATTTAAAAAAAAAAGTTTCAAGATTCTGCGAACTCAATCTGGTCGATAACATTTTTATTCCGACTCGGTTGGACAGCGTTCGGGAAGTTACGCCATAGCTTTTTATCCAAAATACCACAATGTCTCAAGACAAAAACTAAGATTAACGAAGAAAAGGAATTAGAGAATGATTCAAAATTTCAAAAGTAAGTGGCCAGGAGCCAGAAAGGAGGTCGACAAAGGTGAGTCGACGACGAAGGAGGTCGCATCGTCACACTTTATTCCAATCTGTAGCAATAGCAATGTCCTAAAATCAAATACAGAACAAGGTTCTAATTTCAATGAGATCACGTCAATATGACACGGTCATGTTTGACCCGTGAATATGTTCAAAACAAGGTCACAAGTTGACATCGACAATAATTACGTGACGTACATATCTATTAAACGTTTAGAAATTCCAGATTAGACACTTCGTATGTGTTTGTTAACAACTTCTGAATTGTTTATTGTCTTGTTGAGTTATTTAGAGTCTACGTCAAACATCATTAACGTTGTAGCACTTTTTAATGCCTATCATAGAAATATTTTTTATAATACCAAGTGACGGAACAAACAAGACGTGTACCTGGTGGTAAGCGACACGCCTATCTATAACAGTTGCAGTGCGACTCAGAGCTTTAATTTGCAAAGATCTGAGAGGCACTACCACTGCGCCCGTCACCCTGAGACATAAGTTGACAAGTCCCATGTGCCTATAATTTCACCAGCAACCTTACCCTTCAAAACCGGAACGTAGTAATGCTCTCATAACTACTTGGCGGCAGAAATAGGTAAGGTGGCAGTATTTTCCTGGACGAACTCTTTCACAAGGAGCTCTACTGTTACTAAATTTTTGTTATGCGCAGACCCCTGACTTTTTAATATGTATTTTTTTCATATTAGAATGTGTTTTTGCTGACACAGTGGCGAGTAAGGCGAGTTAAACTTACAAAAAAAAGACACTAAATAAGAATAAATCTCAAATCTACATAATGGGATTATTCCATTTATGGAAAAAGTCAAATTTTGGTTACGACCTACCTAAATGGAATCAGCTCTCGTGTACCCCCATTAATGTCTCACGCACCCCCTGTTTTGTTTTCGCTGACATGGACCCCTTGTAATTGGAGTGAACCCCTGAACTCGAAATAGACCACTCTGATAATCATCGACCTAAATCATCTTGTTACAGAAGTTCCGTGACTACTCTGTAGTAGGTCTTAAGTTGAATTGGTATCAGTATGTACACCATTGAGTCAAGAAATTATCTTATCATAACTAACATAATCAATATTTTTAGCGAAATTGTATTATTAACATCTGTAATCAGCGAATCGATTTCTAAATCTAAAACCCCTAAGCCGTTTTTTAATATCTTGTTTAGTTTTAGTTTTATTTTGAATTGAAAACGAAAACTTTGGATTATTATAATGTCTCGTAATTGTAATTGCATTAGTTATGACAAGGAAAGAGTGGGTTGTTTAAGGGTTCGTAATAATAATAATAATAAACACTACATTAGATTGGAAAAAGGACGTATAGATGCATAATTGGACGTAGTTAAACAAAAAGGAATCAATCTATATCCACTCACTTTCGAGACATGACAGTTTCAAGTTTAAATATGTTACCCACTTTTGTTTTATTTTCAAAACTTATAATGTTGTGTAACTAACTCCAGAGACATTTATTTATGTTTATATGTTGGATTTTTTTCGTTGATTTAAGGGGTTAGACTTTAGGAACCGTTTAGTACGTATAACTCATATTTTGATAATTTTGTGGATTGTATCCTTTTTGCTTAACTACGTCCAATTATAAGTACTATACTCTGTCTAACCATTTATTTAACTTTTGACAGCTCAAATTCTAATCAATTTAGTAATCTATTATTGCGCTTCCGATCCTAATATTTTATAACAACCGATTTTATTTATGAAGAAGTTTAAATTATGAATGTGAGCGGGTTCAAAAAAGAAGATACTGTCTAATTGGGATCGTAATGTTGCGTTTGACAATTTGTGTACTCAAGAATTAGTAATGAGGATAGAAGTGATGATTCTCGTTCATATGGAGAAGAATCTGAATTTTATACTGTTTAAATTGTTTTATATTTAACTTCTAAATTTAAGTGTGATTGTTTTTGACGCCTTTTCTTCACTTTTGTTTGCTGTTTTGCTTTTATAGATATACGTGTTTTATAATAAAAAATAGTGAGGCGCTTTTTCAATCGTTGTTAGCACCCATCCTTTAACCCATTTATACAGTCCGCTACATGTTTTCGATTCGTTATAATAAACAATAAAAGTTTATTATAATTATTTATAATTTCTTTCAAATCATTATAATTTATTAGACAGGTGCCAAAATTTATCAACTTGAACAGTTTTTAAATTTTTATTGATATTCAATTATTTTTTGTGAAATTACTCCACTAGTTTGTTATAATTATTAATACAAAGATCGAACACTCAGAAAAAAATCCTTCGATCCGGTCGGATTCGAACCGACGTCTTCTAGCATACCGTGCCAGACGCTATACCAACTAAGCCACGGAAAGCTAGACGTCGGTTCGAATCCGACCGGATGGAAGGAATGTTTTTCTGAGTTTTCGATCTTTGTATTAATAATTGAACAATTTTTGTTACATAATCTGTTGGCTCGATAAGTATCGGAGCTAAAGAGCACGTCGCTTCACTAAAATTAAAAACTAAGATTGTCCAGGAAGTATTGCATTTTTTGTCTATGGTTGTATGGCTACAATTACGGAACTACGAAGGCATGCATATCTCAAAAGTTACATAAATGGTTGAATGGAGTATAATATAACTTCAGTAGAGTACTAAAAATAACGACCTCAAAAGTCATTCATCCCCTGGTTTGCCACCGTTAGAGGTGGAATGTTTTCTTCAAATTTAAATGGAATGGCTTCTGGAGTACCCTCTTTCCAACGAAAAAAAAAAATCATTAAAATCGGTTCACAAATGTCGCCGGAGTTATCGCGTAATGTACATACAAAAAAAACACAGTCGAATTAAAAATCTCCTTTTTTTAAGTCGGTTAAAAATTCTTGAATAATATGCTTCTGCATGAAGCGGTCGCGAAGTTTACATTCAACAAATTAGATACAACATTTTTGTTCAACTCTTGTGGTTCAGTAATAGGGAACAGTGAAACGTAATACAACAAATATCATTAGTGAGCAAACAAGCTCCCTCGTTTCAATACGGACAGATGACATTGCATATTTTGTGTTTACCCTCGTGTGCAACTCGTTGGTCTGCATACTGATTTCTACTTATGTTTCAAGTCCCATCTCAGTCTTACAAACACGTATGGGTCTTGGGACTAAATGAAATACAAACATGCATATCAAACCACTTAACATGACGCTGTAAAATACTTAAGAACAACTTATGCTTAGGAGACGGTAGAGCTGAACGACAGAGTATATTTACTGAAGTCTAAATAGCATGCAGAACCTGGCGCTTTGTTAACGCCGGGTGTAAATCGGGTTAAAGCCCATTAATGCCCGAAATTGAGGGTAAAAACTAAACATTGCTTTCTGGTCTAGAAGATTCGTTTAGCCTTTCTATTGAAGCAAATCGATCGCTTGAAAATTACACGGAAATAAATCGTTACTAAAAATCGATAGATCGTATGCACTTAAATCAATTTTCATAAAAATCGAATAGTAATAT
Source organism: Hyposmocoma kahamanoa (assembly GCF_003589595.1). Lineage (NCBI taxonomy): Eukaryota > Metazoa > Arthropoda > Insecta > Lepidoptera > Cosmopterigidae > Hyposmocoma > Hyposmocoma kahamanoa. Next base: position 2,922,520 of record NW_020653850.1, read on the forward strand.
GCAATTCTTAGCAGTGAGAATTCATAAGATTGTGTGGAAATGCCGCTTCCTCGTCTAAAAAAAGAATTCCGTATCCGCTGTTTCCGACCACGATTTTGGGGAGAAATGTATTAAAACTCGGCGCTTTTGTTTAGCCACTGCCCATATCTGTGTACATCTACAAAATACACTATTACATATCGATGCTTTATTTTCTCAATCTCGTATCTTATTCAGAATGGCAATACTTTCTATTTATTTTAAATTTCTTATCAAGTTTGTTAATTTGGATGCTTTACTTTAAGAATTAAAGGAAATGTGCTGAGAAATCAGTCTGCGAAATTTGTATACTCATTTTGTATACTCACCCATTTTTTGCATTTCAGTAACTTTGTGCTTTAAGATACGAGATAGTAAGACGACGATATATTACATACAATAATTTATAAATGGAGTCAAACATCCCAGCCTTAGAATAATAACACATAGAATGATAGTTTCATATCAAACGAACTGTCACAAGTGAGGCAAAAATCAAATTCATGTAGGCTAGTTTTAGTAGTAGGTTAATTTTCGGTTTTGGTGAATATTTATATAAAAATACAAGTTGAAACGCGTTACTTCCTTGTGGAATGTGATGTTAGTATCTATTTTATGTTTGTCTGACGTATTTTTACACTCATTTACCGCACATTTCGTCATTTTTAGCTAAAATTCTTGATCTGTTCGCGGTGCAAGTTGACCTTGAGCACTGAAGGCCCGCCCGCTCGTGTAGGCCCTTTTGGCGCGCTTCAATTTGCCTCACTTAGCGTGTGCGGACTAGGTTTCTATGCGTTATAATTCTAAGATCCCAGCATTATTTTCTCAAAAAAAAACCTTATACGTTGTAACTAGCGAACCAGCTTAGAACTCACAAGATCTTGTAACCGCATCGGACATTGAAGTTGCATGATATATTGGTTCAGTCAATATAAGGTCCAGAGGTCGCATGAAAGATTGGAAGATATTTCATATAAAACACTAGCAACAGAAACTTTTTTTGTGATAACAAGTGACGGGACGAACAAGTCGTTCGCCTTGCGGTAAGCGACAAGCCAACGTCAGTTGCAGTGCCTATCTCTAAGATCTGGCACTGCCACTACACCCATCACCCTGCCACTTAAAGTTAACAAGTCCCATGTGTTTGTAGTTTCACCAGCACCCTTCGAAATCGGAACGTAGTAAATTATCTATTGGCAGTAGAGCTCCTTACCTATTTCTGCCGCCAACCAGTAACGCAAGCATTGGCTCAGTGTGACGGGCGCAGTAGCAGTGCTCCTCAGATCTTTGTGATTTAAAGCACTCAGTGGCACTACAACTGTTATGGACAGGCGTGTCGCTTACCACCAGGCGCACGACTTGTCCGTCCCATCTTGGTATTATTAAAAAATAATTTCGCAGAAATAGTAATCTTCTTTCACATATAAAATAGCTTTATCTACCACGCCCCTTCATGTTCGTCTCTTATAATAATAAAGCAGACTGTAAAAAAAATTGGTGTTTTTATAGACTGCATGTATTACGTACCTTGGAGATCGCGAGTCGTTGAAAATTAAATGAAGGGCGGAGGTGAATGACAAATGGGACTGCGCTACCTATTCCCTAAGGCTGCATCTCCTAAAATGTTCTGTAGTTAGATTCGTTCACACATTCGTTCAAGGTTTTTTGTAGTTAAAATTACGATGTAACACGTCATTCACAAGCATTACCTACAACTTACTTGAATGATCCTAGCACGACACCATCGATACTTTTGTAGACCGTTCACCCTGAGGGCAACACCCTGCTCCAAAAAATGTACCGTATTTTGATATGGATTTCCATAAATAAACTGGGAATAATCTTTCATCTGAGATTGAAGTATTATTCTGTTACGAAATGGAGATCCACTGGAATATATAAAAAGGAGGAGTCCGTATAAGCCAATAAGATGAAACTTAAACTTGTCTAGATTTAAACAAAAGACTTTCACTGTAAAGATGGACAAAAGGTACACTATCAATCGTTGAGATCGTTCGATCGAATCGTTGAAAAAATCTGGTACATAAATATCTTCTGACAAGGTCCTTGTTTGCAATATGTATATAATTATATTATTTATTAGTAACTATAAATGTTGCGTGTTGATGAGGCGAAAGATATATGTATGTCAGTATCGCAAGCATGTGGAAGATTGTTGTCTCTGCCAACCCCTATGGGAAAAAGGCGTGAAAAGTATATGTATGCATGCATACGTGTGGAAATTTTATTATTATTTTATACATGGCAGGCAGATGACTCCATTCCACCTGATGTAAAATGGAAAATGGAATCCAAACGTGAAGGAACCTAGTGCAGTGTTGATACAATTACTGCCCTAGCCACCTCCACTCTGCATGCCTACAAGATGCCTCTTCACGCCTCGTTTGAAGGACCCCATATCGCAGGACGTAGGGAACACGTGCCCTGGAAGGGAGTTCCATTTCTTAACAGAGGAAGGTGCCACCAAACCTTTAAGTTCGCGATGGAATACGGTTACTTGTAAAACAGGACTATATGGTGATTATAAATAAAAAAAGTTTCAAATTTACCTAGATAAGGCCACATTAGTTTTAAGTTGTTTATGTACTGCTTTTATTCTTTTGTGTGTGAGCAATTAAGTATATAACTATCTATCTATCTAATATATCTATAAATGCATTTGTAACACGTCTAAATTATGGGCTCGATACGACGCACTGGTTTAAGTTTTCAAGGGCAAGTCCGTTACGAACATTTCTCGGTTTCATTTTGGAGCTAACAAAATGATTTAGTTCACTCTTAAGTGTTAATCAAACCCTTCAGATGCTGAATTTACAATCCTATTGTTTTCATCTGGGGTTGAAAACACTAGTTTTTTATCTGGAAAGTAAACACTCTAACCTAAAGGTCGCAGAACCCACCCTTGTTATAAAAAAGCTTATCAGGAATCCACCCGGCATAGTTACTGAACAAAATTGGATCCGATAAAAAGTTTTTGCCATTTTTTTGTGACTCGTAAAAAGATATCGCCCTCGCCTCGGGCTGATGTCATTGAATTTTCAACAGCGATTTGAGGAGATTGTTGTTACCCCTACTAGGAGATGCTTTGTAAGAGAAAGCTGACTTCGCATCACGATGAGTAATCACCGATTGCAAAATCAGTATTATTTTCAAAGATTCAAGACCTCTTTTCTCTTGTATACATTTTTTTGAAGAATTTTCTTCAAGAAAATTATTTCTAGTAGAACTTGTAACTTACATCTGCTGGCTAGAGGTGTCTTCTACTATAAGCCATGTTCTATTTCAAAAAAAAAACCTTCTCCCGGAATCAGAAATAAAATAGTTCTCATTTCCAATTGCAGGGTTTATTATACCACGAAAGTTCCTCAAACTGAAACATCTTAATGCGAAATTGTTTACATTCCTAAAATCACGTATTGAGGATGATCTTTTTATAATCTAATTACGACGGACCTTTGTACTTTTCGTTAAACACAAGTAACAAAGTTTTTCTCCTTCTATTTGTCAAGATCTGATTTATACTAAAAAGGATAGAGACACTTATGTAGATACATTGTTACAAGCCTCAAGTTCGTTAATTTGAAATATTCTTGTTCAGCAATCGGAAACTTTGTATAGAAAAGAATCGATTTCAAAGATCATTAATCAAAATAAAAAAAAAATAGAGCTAAAATCATGAATCTTTTGTACCAACCTCGTTGCCACAAAGCAATTTATAAAAGAAACTGTTTTAACATGTGTGTTATTATTTATAATAATTTACCAAGTGACATTAAATTATTGCAAGGACATACATTTAAATTAAAATTGACAAAATGGCTTTTGACACATTGCTTTTATACTAATAAAGAATATTTAGAATTTTCAAATGCAAATATAAATTAATCCGAAGTGTAATTAATTAATGGTAGAGACTGAACAAGAAATCCTATTAATATTTGCACATCTGCTTGCAGATTGAATACAATGTACCTAATTTTATTTAAGACCTATGTAATTACTGTATTCTGGCAAATAAACGTATTCTATTCTATTCTATTCTATTCGTTACTACTGCTCGGCCATCAGAATCATGTACATATTTTTTTTTTCATTTATGAAATCTGAGAATAGAGGCTCGCTATCCTGTACCAGTCTATGCTTATAAAATATTTTTGCTGCAGCGTCTACGTCGAGAAATTAAAGACGTCAGTTTTCCGATGAGAATCGCCAACGTTAATGTGGATTATCCAGAATTGTTGTTACATATAAAGCTTAGCAATATCTTAGGAAATGAAACTATTTTACGGATTTAAGTCAACCGTGTCAACGTCAACCGTGACCATGGGACCTGTAAAGGGCCCGAAACGTCGGTTTGTTTGAAAAAACAAATATACGCAATTTAAATAAATTACTTAATGCATTTAGACATGAAATAAATATAATGCTAGTTAAAGGTTGCTACTACTCCGTAAATGAATTTCTAGAATGCAAAAATAACTCGCAAATCAAATAAACCGATTGACATCTGTACAACTGACATATATATCATCTAATCTGTACTATGCAATGTTTAATGTAATATAATCATAATAGTAAAATCTAATGATAATTCAATATATTGACATCTTATATGATAATTATAACTTCAATATGATAAGATAATAATAGATTTAAATGTAATACTTTGAACTAATGACTTCAACAATTTGTAATAGTTTACTTAAGAATATTTGTCCGCCATTATTGGTAGAGTTTTTGTGATACTTAGCACTGTTATTTATTAAACATCAAATTGTTACACCAAAAAATCACACAAATAAACAAATTTCATATAATTTCATTTAAATCCGGAAAATAGTTTCATTTCCTATGTGTAACAATCGCGAAAACCTAAGAACTCGATATTAGCAATAACTTGTTGCAATACAGATGGCGACCACCTTCGCTAGTGCCGTTTGCGAGCAGTAATTATAGACAAAACACGTACCTAGTGCGTTCATTGAGGCTTTTTATAATACATCGCAAATTCACTCTGAATGTGATTTGTTCTGTACAAACACAGACACAAATAGGCGGGAAGTGACCAAACATCACTTTTTCTTTATTTGTTTAATTGGTTTTTGTGTCGGTTTTGTAAACACTTATGTAAACAAACTTTTATGTTGTTTGCTAAAGGTGGAAATTCGTAACTGACATTTCATTATTCATTATCATTAATAAAATTATAACTGTAATTGTATAATTAAACCGCAAAATTTTCCTAAAATGTATAAAATAAAAATAATTATAATAAATTAATATGTATTTTAGCAATCGAAACTGCAACGAAAAAACTTCTCAAATAAATACACCGTTGCAAAAACATTAAATATATTCATCTCCATTATCATAATTCAGTAAAGATGTCCCGGATGATATACAGTCGCAGTTTATTCAAGACATATTGCAGTGGCATTATGTAAAACTGAGTCGGAGTAATTTGCTAATGGGAATCCGAATAGAACTCGCATAAGTTATGGAAACTTGCAATTCACGATACTCCACAAAAGACGCGCGGCTTGTATGAATGGAGCACGGAGTTGCCTAGGCCAAGTTGCCGAAAACTTTAACATTTGAATTGATTACTGATTACTTGATTAAGTATTTCTTTTAATTTAAGTGGCAGCTGGTATTGACATTGTATTTGTAATATATAACTTTCGTGTTAGTAATATTTTTTAATAATTCTAAGAGACAGGACGAACAAGTTGTTTGCCTGGTAGTAAGCGACACGCCTGTCCATACCTGTTGCAGTGCCACCCAGAGCTTTGAATCGCAAAGATTTGAAGGTTACTGCCACTGCCCGTCACCTAGAGACATAAATTGACATGTGCATGTAATTCCACAAATTACAATTAAGGTTTTATAGCTTGACCTGCTCTATACAGATATCATGGCTCATAATAATTGTTTAGTATGTTATCTAGGTCGCGGTCCAGATACTTGAACATAGCATTTGTTTTCTGTACAATTACGATTATTTAGTTATTGTTTACATTCATCATTAGAGTAATCTCAGTTATTGTTAAATGTATTTGTGTCACAATATGTATAAGTTATACAGATTTTAATAGCCGAGTTCACCAAACAAACTGACGATTTATTATTGCAATTTAAAAGTATATTTAGAAAAAACTTTTGACTAAACTTGGTGACATGTCTGACTTTATATTTAGAAATTATAAATAGAAAACACCGTTTAAGTATTATATTATTTTCAAACTTTATATTGAACTTGGCCGATTTTTTGTGGGGTCCCATTTCTTCAGCTTGGCTGGAATTCAATAGGATTTTCTTCGGTTTGCCTATTTGATATTCACTTAAATATTCGTATGCGTCTCGAGTCTTTGATTTTCCTTTCTTCTCTCAAGAGGTGATTGTTAACCGCAAACCCGTATAAAAATGAGTTAAATTCGTTTCATGGATTTATTTTCAACTTCAATTGTCGTAAATTATAAATAAAACGAAAAAAATTGTTTATGTTGTGTGTAACACTGGATTCGACGGTGTCACTAGTTAAAATCATCATTGTTCGGCTTTTATTATAGACCATACTTCCCTGCTTTTCGGCAAAAAATTGGATAAGTTCAATTATATTATCGTACACGTTCTGAATGAAAGAAGATTGATCAGTGGGATATTTATTCGAAAGCATAACTCCACTTTATTATCTGTCAATGTATTAACTAACATTTTAACTGCCTCCTTTTGTTTACCATGCTGGTCTGCTACGCAGAGGTCCCGGGTTCGATTCCCGAGCTGGGAGAAATATTTGTATGGCCTGTTTATTTCTGTTGTGAATTTGGGTGTAATCATGACACGGGTTTCCGTAGTGTGGCGCTATTTATATATAGTGTGTGCATTAAAAATGCAGTAGATACGTTTCTAACGACTTCAAGAAGGTTCACAATTGGACTTTTTTGTGAGCATATTGCGCAATTTTTTGGAAAGCGGTACCTCTGTAGTGGTCCCATTTCAATTTAAAGAAAATACTCCACCTCTAAGGGTGGCAAAATTGGGGATGAATCCGGTTTACTGAATTGTCACCCACTTTCCACAATCGATTTCCATAAAACTTGGCAAATAGGAGTAATTCCACGATCTTTTGGGGATGTTTTTCTATAAAAAAAGTTATCATGATTCCGTGTACTAAAAAACGTAGACATTGTTTTTAATTAACACGTTTTCTAAGATTGGTCCATGTTGAAGCAAATTAGTAAAAGGACAATGGCAAACGTTCATATACATTTTTGTTGACATAATTTGTATGCGTCTGTTTATGAAAAATATGTGAAAATATAGAGTTGAAATTCTTGAACAAATTTTGTTACGGGTTTTCTATACTGAGAAGTCTGGAATTAAATATATTCCACTTTGAAGTTTGGGAGGTTACGTGTTACGTAATAGAATAAAATATATTCGCACTGGGTTTTCAGACCACACGGAAAACGTAAATAGAATACGATTTCCATGGGTTGGGAACCCTCTTCTACATGCAAGTTTCAATATGGTGTTTTTTTTTTTCACCGTTCATACATATACGAAGGTTATTAGAGGCTATGGTGTAACGGGCTGGTGTCCGCAGTTCGACGTCTAAGCGTCTACTTCAGCGTGCAGGATCCTGCTCATGCCACACGAGCTCCTTCAAGAATCTCAGAATCCCAGGATTCTGGTTTTCTGAAGTGCGACCTTGATACTTCAAGCTACTTCAACACGACTGGTTGGACACGATGGAGCATTGTAGTACAATATGAAGTAGCCGTAGAGCTCCTTGTGAAAGAGTTCGTCCAGGGAAGTACAGCCAGAGTACCTATTTCTGCCGCCAAGCTGCCACTGCACCTGCACAAGGGTGTCGCCTTAGGGTATCGGGTGCAGTGGCAGCGCCCTTCAGATCTTTGTGATTAAGCTCTAAGCGGTACTGCAACTGCTATGAACAGGAATGTCGCCTACCATCAGGCGCACGACTTCTTCGTCCCGTCACTTCATATCATAAAAAAAAATACAAATGTAAAAGTTATTGGGGGGTTATTTCCTCCGAAAAATAAGTTTAGCTATTTAAAGAGAAAATGTCGCCAGCCTTCTGAGCACGATACCCCAGGGTGCGACTCTCGAGGAAATTTTCTACTTATAAACTTTCTAGTATCTCTGGACCTAAATAAACGCCAGGGGCAGTCCTGTACAAACCTCAAAAGACTACTCCCCATGGACATCCTACAATTGTACAAACAGGCCGTACAATACGGAACATTGCACAAAATTAATGTGGCCATTGTCGCAGTAACCACAAACAACCAATCAGCAACCGCTAGTAATACAGGGTGACTGCGGGGTCGTATAGCAAGACAGTTAATTATGAGTTACTTTATATCATTAGAAACACATCGTTAAAGCAATACCTATTTTCATGCAAATGAAAAAATACTTAGTTTCTATTATTTAGGATCATGGTCATCTGAAGTTTTTTAAATTGCTTTATTTATTATCATTGTCACAACTGTGACTTTTGACAATTTCTCGTCTGATCAGTTTGTTCTCAAAAAGATTTTAACACAAAATACGAGGTGTCCATAAGGTCAGTATTAATTAGGCCGTGTTCTGCATAAATGTGTTAACACAGAAAATCGTAAAATGAGTATGAATGCAGTCTTATACCTTGTAATATAATGTTAAATATTCTTTACAGTAATATATGTAAAAAAAAGTCGTGGTAATGGTCAAATTAAAAAATTGTTTTCAAATCTGGTTCGTCTCATAGGCGAATTTCGCAAAAATGTGTTGTGTGGTAACCATAAATGCGAATTACAACACATGTCTTTCAACGTGCTTTGAAACTATTTAGTTTAAGTACGCTTAACACGTACAACTTGTTTGAAAAATGTAAATACTCTAAACTTTGTCGATGACATGGACAGACCGGAAAATGATATAGATTCTGAAACTGAGGATTGGGCGATGAGAATAATCCTTTTACTGTTAAAATAAGAATTTGGCTAATGGCGCACCTTTCAAGATATTCATTGCGAAAACTGAAGCTTAATTGGTTTATTTCAATCTGAAAGAAAAGGAATGAAGGCGAGTAAAAGTGAGAGTAAGATGAAGGTGATGGTAATTGAAAGGAATAAAAGTGGAAAAATGGGGACAAGATTGGTAGCAAGTTGTACCCTACAAAAGGTGAAAGAATTTGTGTAGCTGGCTGGGTAGTATATATATTTTTTTTATGTAAAAAAGGAGGCAAACAAGCACATGAACCACTTGATGGGAGGTGGTCATTGTCGTCCAAAGATATTTGCAACATCAGATGAGCTGCCTATGCGTTGCCAGCCTTTGCGAGCCCTGTAAACACGCTTTTTAAAGAACCCCATGTCACAGTGCAAAGGAAATACTTCAGGAGTAAGACCATTCCACACTTTGCAGGTTCGAGGAAGGAACGAACGAGATGTCAGGCATCTAAGATGTGGGGATGGACTCTACTCCTTTGGCGGGAGATGCGATGGTAGAAACGAGACGGTGGCACCAGTTCGAAAAGTTCCTCAGAGCACTCCCCATTGTAAAGACCGTAAAACACTCACAGAGAGCCAATGTCTCTCCGTAGGCTAAGGGGCTCCGTACCGTCTGCGAGTTTATGCCCATCGATAATACGAACAGCCCTACGTTGGATGGACTCAAGTGGGTCAATTTGGTATTTGGGAGCTCCTGCCAAGAGATGCGAGCAGTACTCCATATGGGGCCGTACTTCTTGTTGCGAGTTCTTCATGTCTTCAAGAGTACACTGTAGCTGTTATGCGATTGTCTAAGCACATAAACGTACTTTTACTATAATTGTTAGAATAATTATAGTAACACTTAGAAATACGATCGGGCCTCGGGATCGGGATTCGAATCGACGTCTTCTAGCAAACTGTGCCAGACGCTATGCCCACTAAGCCACGGAACGAACCAGCGGACCTGACGAATTTTTCTGTGTGCTTGTTTGTCGGGTCTTTGTATTTTGATTTAAACTTTCACGATTTTCACACATTATTTGATTTTTCCTATATTGGGCAGACAAAACGCGCCATAGCGGAAAGAGTTAAAGAACACATCGCGGCTGTTAAGAACCTTCAGCTCAAAAGTCTGCAATAACCGAGCATTTGCTGGAATTAGAACCAAACCACTGGATTGATCTTCATAATCCCAAGATCCTTTTTACAGAACGTCATCACTGTTGTAGAAATGTACGTGAAGCTATTGAAATTAAAAAAACACCGTTATTTCAATCGAAAGACGGTTTTAAGCTTTCATCGTCATGGGATCCAATTATCAGCAAATGTAAACGACATCAAGTATCGCCCGACAAGGCACCGAATGTCGTGAGTGTTGTGTGTCGGTCTAGTGAGAACCCTAGCGCACAAATAAATAATGAAGATCAAGTGCGGGTAGTTAGAAAATCCCGCATGGCTAGAAGATGCTAACACCCGCCTCTTCAGTCCCTTCGAGACCATAGACGTTGCAGTATGACCGAAACGTCGAGGTAATTAATAAAGGGTCTTTGTATCTCGTTTTTAACGACTTTTCAGCCGTACTTTTACTGCTTGCAACTTCGGTAATTTTTTTATCTCATTTTTATAGTCTAATGGATTGACCTACCGCTTCTTAAGAAAAGGTCGGTAGATTCGAATCCGGGGTTGCTTCTCTTAGTTTCTCGGAATTTATGTGGGAAATTTAATTTGCTTTTCGGTGAAGAAAATCGTTGTGATGAAACCTACACGCTGAGGAAGGTTCACCACCCTCGGAAAACGTGTGAAATTCCCAACATTTAGCCAACGTGGCGAACTTTGTTCCAAACCCTCGGCTGAGAGGAGACCCGTGCACAGCAATGGGGCGTATAAAGGGGCTAATGATGTTTTTTGTAAATATAAATTCTTTATTGTACAAAGAAAAGATACTTAAAACACATGTTATAGGACATAAACATAGGTGAGCTTATCTCTAGAAGAGATTTCTTCCAGCCGACTCTAACCGTGGTGTAGAGAGGAAGTTTGCGGGACTAATTATTGCACAATAAATTTATCAAAGTGTTATTTATAAATGATAAAAATATACGTACGGCAGATATACACACCTACATCAACTTATTTATTTATTTGAACTTCAATATACATAAAACAGTACAAATGTCGGACTTATTTCCATTAGGCGTTCTCTACGAGTCAACCGGAGAGCTTGGTTCAGAATAATTAACAGACGATGCAAAACATGACAGTCTAAGACTAAACAAAAACAGATAGGATCAAAGTTTACAAATCATTATGATACATAATCTACACACAGAAATATACCTACAGTATACAATAACATGACTATTAATATCTATTCTCGTGTTTTTTTACACTATCAAGTGACGGGACGAACAAGTCGTACGCCACCGATATTGTGTACTTACAGATAATACGTACACAATATCAGAGAGGTGGGTTGCACTTGGAGATTGAAATATCTTTTCATAACTCTACAAGATCTCAAGTTTTTATTCACATGTCGTATTGTTTAGGACTTATTTATAAACTTAGTATCCAATGTAATAATTTCCGGTACTGTTTCCCTATTTATATTACTTCTCCTAGAGCCCGCAACCATTTGCCCGTATTTTCTATTTTGTCGCCGAAAGTGGCGTTTTTTTTGTTCTATTCGAGATTGTTTTTTTTGTCGGTCATGATTGATACGTACTGAAGAAGAAACTAAGGCGTATATCGTGTGTCAAAGAATCGCACCGATTGAATCTATAATTTACCAAATAGACTTACACAGGCCATTGACTTAATCGTGGAATTACTTGAGGCTCTTAACACCGCTGACGACAGACTAATCTTCCGTGACATCATTAGATAAAGGGGTTTTATCACAGGAGCCACGACCAACACCAATAACGAAACCACGCACAGAGAAAAAGGTAATTGAAAATCTTTCCTGTAGAGAGACTTCGTTTAGAAACAATACGTCTTGGAATTTTATTTCAAAAAGATGAAAATTTATTTGCTAGCAAGAGTTATTACGGGTGCTGTGAATAATAGAGAGTGCTCTTAAGAGAGCTTTTAAGGATTCTAAGTCATTTTGCTGAAAAAAATGAATAAATAAATATGTAGCAGCAGCAGGGTGCAGAGAAAAGACAGCTGGAAAATGCGGAAGAAATTTGTAGATCAAAGGGCTATTGGACAAACCCAACATAACAGGCAAAGCCAACGCTGCGAGATTGCGAAGGCCTGACCATGTGGAGCTAATAGCTTTAATCATTCGAGCGTTAATAATAATAATAATACTATATTTCGGACCAAAAACAATTATCCATAGTTTGTTAGTAAAGAACTTAGGAATAAGGTTAGTATGATGTTATTCAAATGTTAAAATTATGTTGAAAGAGAGCGTTTCTAAAATTCTGAGGCGATAGATGGGCTGCTCTAAGGCAGGGGTGGAGAAAGATAACAGTTCTATTGCGATGGTCAAGATCCGCTTGAAGTTAGCAAGTATATGTACGTACAAAAACAGTGTAGACGACCTATATTTTGAAAAGGCTCTTGAGAAACATTTTATTAGAGGCGACCCTGAAATGAAAACAAATTAACTCGTGACTTTTAGATCTATATATACGAGTATTTGCCATCATACAGAACGTGTGACTCGGTAATATATTTAGTTTAGATATAAACACGTTATGTATGTTTTGAAAATATGAAAACAATATAAATTTTGAAGATTGCGTTTTGTTTAAACTTACTTCGAATTTAAACTAAAAGTTGCAAATTAAAATGGCCGGATAAATAATAGAACAGGACATCATGTGTCATCTGTACCAATAACAAGAACAGAGCGCTATGAAAACTTCAAATTTTTTTACGTTTTCACATTCGGTTTGCTGATCAATTATTTGAGGTTTTTAGAGAACAAAGAAAATATATTTAAAAATGTGTTAGGAACGATCAGTTAGTCCACACTTTTGGTGTCATATGAGAGATTCACTCTTTAATTCTCTGCTATTAAAGATATCTATTTAAAACCCAAATTTTCTAAAACGGTTTAGGTTTTAATGTACTAAATTCCATTAATATTCGATTCTTTTTAATGTTTTCAATTTTTCCATATACAGCGACAATGTATAACATGAATTTTAAGACTCTCTTCCTTATATTATCCACTTTGCACAGTAAGTATTTTAAGTCCTCTGCAAAACTGAACAGTAATTGCAAGTTAAATACTATAAATGTTTTTGTGCCAGAGGGCGTCGTTCGGTCGAGTGTTTACGTCTTGATTGATTACAGTATTTATAACACTAGTTCAGATTGTAAGGTTGAAAGTGTTTGGCTATATACTCATGATAAGTGCACAATATTTCGAGCAATAGGCATCATTTCACTTTGTGTCTTCTTTAAGGTTTAATTTTAAGCTTCAGCTTTGAAATCATCAAATCATTTACATGATATTGAAATAAAATTTTAAATGTATTTTAAATACTTGAAGCCCGAATGACTTACATGCGATATTAAAAGTATCTTAGTTTTAATATATATAGTTTCTAATTATTTGTTTATATCTTTACAGGTAAATATCACACGTATATTATCAGCAGAACTTCAAGATACGTAAGTCAATGAAAACACATTTAGTGTCAACTCAAATACCGAATGTTTTAATAATTTTGATAACCATCAAGACTTGAGATACAGCCAGTATAGTAATAGATATAGAAGACACTGAGCAAGTTTGTGTCGGCGTTCTGGCATCTTAGACCGGTCTAGAAACTGGATTAGCTCGAGCAGGGTTGCTATTTTATGAAATGCGGGATTTGTGCCATAATATTAAGTAGATAGTTTAAAGAGGCTAGAGTAAAATGTTTTGTAAGAACTAATTTTTAGTAGATCATAGTTAATATAGGTCAACACAATATAAAATATCATTGTATGTTTACCATTATATACACATAAATACCTCCATCGCGCTCAATAGAGTAGGCAGGAACAACGAACCTCCGCTTGCTCAGTTCACGACTTGTTAACTATTAGTAGGTAATAATCTATTTTGATCGATTTAGACAATGTATGTGCTATCTTAAAGCTTACTAACTTAAAGAAAGATACGATTTTGGTTAAAACTTTTTTTATTAAAGAAGCTAATGAAGTCTACGAAACGGAGGAAATATATTAATCAAAGTCGACTTTTTGCATGATGACTTCGCCAAAGCATTAGATTGCATTGTAATCAGCTCAACCTAATTACTCGAAAGTGCTTAGCAACCCTCTGCAGAAACTAGGAACGTAATTCGAAATATCAAATTTCGGATGATATCAAATTTTGGGTGAATCGGCGTGATTAGGTAAATTAAACGGCGCTCGAGCTGCGCCGGGTGCCTCAAGGAGTCCACTCAGGGCCGGAACTATTCGTAATCTACAAACTTTGCTGTAATTAAAATTGATGCGCCCTTGACAGTATTCGTACATATTTTGTGAAACAGAATTTCCTCATTTAATAAATTTGAATTAAAATTTCAGTAATTAGTTACTAAACGGTATCAGCTTAATAATTAAATTCCATTTGGACGGTAGGCCTTTTCAAATAAAGAAACTTGAATATTATAGTAATTTTAGCAAAATTAACTAAGTACGTGATAGAAAAAATTGGTTCAATTAAAAGGAAAAAAATTAAAACTAAATAAGATAAACGAGTAAGGCCATTACGAAAAACGTGGAAAAAAAAAACAGAAGCATTTGAACGCTATTAAGCGCCATGAAAATTCATCAACATTTTTAAATTCAAGACTTAAAATATTTCTCTTGCACTCTACTAAGAACCTTTGTCACGGCATGTGTGGCGACATGTACCTATGACTTTAATTCTTGCCTTACGTACATTTATGAATATTTAGTACCTTACCTCTCACTAACAATGAAGTAAAATATCATAATGAAATATGTACGTCGAGGAAACTTGTGAAGTCATGAACACCCATTGTACCAGCATAGCGAAATATCCTTAGGGTAGACCATGTTACCGATAGTTAAAGTCACCTCGTTATCAAGCACCAATCAGTACCCTTATCATTACAACTAGATCCCTAATAATGCAGAGATATTCTAAATATGTGTATGTGATATGTGCCGATGTAAAATGGAATTTGCCCCTAATAATTGCCGTGTCATTTTTACCTGTCACAACGGAGCTTACAAATCAAATACAATTTTTCTCAGGATTTTTATATGTGAATTTATTCAGAGTTATATTCAAGTTTGTAGGTCAGAAATTCGGGCCGTGCCTCGTAAACATCTTTCCGTTAATAAAATATTTATATCGCAATCAAGAGGGGTTTCTAAATTTCTTATAGAAGGTTTGGATTTTATGAGGCTCTCACATTGATCTGTGTGCGTATGCGAGATGGACATTTAATACAACTTTTTTCCTTCGCTAGCGTAAAAAACTTTCAACGCAGGCCAACACACAGATCATTAACAACTAAGCCGTTTCGAGAAAACGGGAAGATGTCAGTTTAAATCTTTCCTACACTTTGAAAGACAAAAATCTTTAGAGGAGATCCAAACCTATCAGCGGAACTTATACAAGTTTTAACAAAGGAATTCCTAGTTGGCATATCACGTTGTTTAATCTATGCAACAAATGCAATCCAAATACATTTTTTCGACGGCATTACATAGAAATAAATTAATCAATAAGTAAGGTGTAGCATTTAAAAGCGGCGGCGTGGTCGTAAATATGGCAAGCGCGAGTCGCGACCACGTGGCGGACGGCGGTGCGTAGAGCGGTAGCAGGGTTACTGCCCGGTTCACTGCCACCGACCGTTACGTACTGCGATGAAAAGTACGGGCGACAGCGTGAGCGATTTCACAAGCGATTATCCTTATTATCTACGTATATATGTTCCATAGTTGAGCATCCTCGACGGGAGGGTTGCAATGCAGCTTGGGGAATGCACAGGGGTTCCAAGGCTTATGTTCACTATTAGCGAAAGATATTCCAACTAAACGTTACAAATATACGTAACTTTAAAATTGAATACGACTTCTCAGTTGAGGAGTAAGCATTCTTTCACTAGGCCATATCAGCTCAAGCGATTATGTAAATTACGAATAACTATATCTTACATATGTTAGAGTTTGTAAGAGATTAGACCAAGTAGAAACTGGTAGACAAGATTTACTGCGATAGTCAACCAAGGTGGCTTGGTGATCACTGTTTTCTAGAGTCATTTATTTGAGTCTATTAGGCTAAAGCCGTGAACAGTATGGGTGTAGCTAACCCGATGTTTTCTACAAATGTCGTAAACAAACAACAGATACTAGTTTTTAATCAAAACGACTAAATTTTGGTGAAATTGATGCTAGTTTCTTTTAATTTGTGCCTTATGTGTTCTTCTATAATCTAGATTTTTTTTAAATTGTATTTTATTTATATTTTGCAGTCGTTTTTGCTCAAGTGTGTGTGAGTGTGTAAGTTTGTTTATATGCTGTGATAGAATATTCAGTCCGCTGTAGCTGGGTAGGTACCAATGTTTTGTTTTTCCTTTTTTATAGTGTTGCATCAAATATAACTTCATTTATGTCATCCGTGAGCTAATTACATTTGAAATTGTCACATTGATTAACATCTACTACTACTTCGTAAGGCAGATTCCCTCAAGTGTTAACAATTGTACTCGTTTATCATTTACAATATTTATTTCAAATAACGTAGACCAATACAACCCGTAAGAGCAAACGGGTCAGTGCAATGGAATACGCAAACCTTCAGTATTTTGGTTTTACTCATTGACTTACAAATAAATGGACGACGGGTCTAATACAAAAACCACGAAAAAAATGTCCCAAGTCAACCTATTCGAAATTTAAATTGTTATGTCATCGCAGTATCGCGCTGTCCGTAGAACAAATGAAGACTAAAGCGGAGTGTCGCGCTCTGTATACGATTTTAGCGCCTTACAAGTGCGGACACTTTTTAGCGCGGACCCGACGTCCATATAATTGTAAGTCAATGGTTTTACTATAGATTTTACACCTCGCAAATGACAAATTTTGAATGTCAACTGGACCTTTACTATTGAAGCGTTATACATTGCTTCTTAAATGTATGTCAACAACAGCCGGTTTATGTTTATTCTTCATATTAATGGTATGTCTCTAACAATTCTTCTTAGCATACATTACATTTTTTACTAATATTGTAAATTTGTAAATAATTTTGATATTAATTTCGAATTTAGCTTCATTAGAAATAATCTTTGACTCAATATAACGTAAAGGTCATTTTTGTTATGTTGTTTACTTGCGTTCATTGTACGTCTTCCATGACTTGCAATCTCGTTACCTGTCTCGCTCTTCTACTATTCTATTAGCCCGGATTAGAAGAGGATAACAACAGTAGTAAGGATTATCCGCGTGGAAGCGCGCATGTACCCTCTTCGTCCGTAATTACTGGGGCTTTAGCTTATTGATGGCTTTCTAAGGTTTGCGTTAAAAGTCTACTTTTATTAATTGACTTAGCTTTTGGATTAAACCTCCTTTAACTGGATAACGTTTTTGGTTCGTAAACGTGGTGTAAGGGAAGCCTGATGTAGTTCAAGTTACTTAGCAATGATCTATTCAGTTTAATAAACAGCTGCTTATAATTATTATTTTTTTATTTATATACTTCCGCCCTTAGATTCCAATTGGGGTAGCCAGAGATTATCGATCGCCACTTGGCGCGATCCTTATAAACCTCTCTTGCTTCACTTACATTAATCAATCTTTTCATACATGTCCTCTTATTCTTCTCACCACGCACTCCAGCCTTTTTAAGAACAATCTCAATTTGATCAGAGAACGTTTTTTGTGGCCGTCTTCTTCGAATAATTCCTTCTACGTTAGCTGTATATATTTCTTTCGTTAAACTACATTCATTCATCGGCTCCATGTGCCCAAACCATCTTTTCTATTTTTGTCACTACATCCTCTTTCAAACCTCGTTTTTAACGGATCACAGCCTTCTTCACTCTGTCACACAGCCGCACACCACAAATTCTTCTGAAAATTTCTTTTAAAATTATTAAAAGGCTTGAAAATTTGACATTTACGCTCTTACTACACAGAATAGTTAACGGACTATGGCCTAAACACAGAGAGGAGATCCGTGCACGGCAGTGAGACGTATATATAGGTTGATGATGAAAGGTAGAATTGGACTAGAATAATTAAAATTTGTGCCTTGTTTCCTAATGTATACAAACCTTTGGTATAAAGTTTTTTTTCACTATAATTGTAAACGTTGTGAATGGCAAATTTTGAATATCAACTGGAATTTTATTGTAGAAGCGTAATATATACATTGACGAGACGGCTGTCAAGAATAGATGCTTTATTTTTATTTCTCAATTTCATGTTATGTCATTTTAATTAATGTTATTTTGGTAGCAGTAGAGCTCCTTCTGAAAGAATTCGTCCAGGGAAGTACTGCCACGTTATTTATTTCTGCCGCCAAGCCGTAATGTCAGCATTACTGTATTCCGGTTTTGAAGGGTAAGGGTGCTGGTGAAATTACAGGCACAAGGCACTTGTCAGCTTATGTGTAGGGCGCAGTGGCAGGGCGCGCTCAGATCTTTGCGATTCAAAGTGGCACTGCAACTGATATGGACAGACGTGTAGTTTACCGTCAGACGCACGACTAGTTCGTCCCGTCTCTTGATATTATATATAAAAAAAATCTGTCACTATTTTTCAAAAATTACTGTAATTGCATTTTCATAAAGGTTTTTTTCAACTCATCTCTCAAAGACACCAATTTACACAACGTACGAAACCAGGTCTTTTTTTCTCATTCTCCGTCAGACGTCAGTCCGAAGCAATTACTTACTTTGTTATAATTATTAATACAAAGATCGAACACTTAGGAAAAATTCCTTCGATCCGGCCGGATTCGAACCGACATCTTCTAGCATACCTTGCCAGACGCTATACCAGCTAAGCTACGGAACGAACCAGCGGACCTCACGAATTTTTCAATGTGCTCGCGTCGTCTCTTTGCATTTGGTTTTTCAACAACTTTTTAGCCGTAGCGCCATCTATGAGAAATCTTAAGTATTTCGTCACCCAGTTAGATACCTTTACGGCTACCAGCCCCGGCTAGAGATGTCACTATTCCTTGTAATTGAATTTTATTTTTTATTTGAATTGAATTTTTATTGAATTATTTTTATTTGAAATTACTCCACTAGTTTGTGATAACTGTAACTGAAATGAATGTGGTGGAGTAATTTCACATAGAAGTAATTGAATATCAATTAAATAAAAATCAATTACCCACTGTCAAATAAGTAATACTCGACCAAATAAAAAAGACAATGTCAAGTATGAAGCTTCATTCGCATCGAACGGAGAACGGTGGTACACCCCAGCTAATTAGTATTATTGCTCGGTACGTTATTATAATTATTATTACGCCACAGGCTTAAGCTTCTCTTGAACTGTTATGTACATACTTGCGGAACCGAATTACTAAAGTTTGAAAAGTACTACGAAAAGCAAAAGTTCCTTTGAACAGTTTAAAAGAACAGTAAAAATTCCGATCATCTAACGACACTCGGCAAAGATTGTTATATAACGAGTTTACTACGTTATATTAACAGCTTTTAACGCGTTATTTTTAGCTGGTTTTAGCCTTTACTGCTTTTATGATGATCAGGGTTGTCACTTTGCTAAAACGATATACAGTGTTACGGATTCTCTGTTTGAAAACAGGTTATTTATTTAGGGATTGATTGATGATATTTTTTCACACCTGGTTGGAGGTACACTACCCCCAAGCAGGTGTGAAAAAAACCATCACTTTTTATTTTCTTTTTAATTTTTACATTATGTGTTGTACGTAAATAATGTGTGTGTGTTTGATAAATTATTAGTGTGTTCTTTGCCGTCACGTGTTCTCTGTAGTCGAGTCGTAGACAGACGATATTTGACGTTTCTTTTATTGTTTTATTTATGTTTGGTTGGTTGGTATATTTTTATCCGGGTCATATCCAGTTTTCCTTGTCCAGCTGAAATGAGTTGACTTAAAGAGATTACCTCAGTATTTGTTGTATTATGTGGGTTTGACGATTGAAAACGAAACTTTCTAAATTTATCTTAGTCTGAAGTTCTAGGAGCTACGCCCGAAGCAAATTTCGTTACTCTGGTATTCGTAGTATAACCAAATACTTGCAACTGTCATTGATAGACGTCGCTTACCACCAGGCGCATGATTTGTTCGTCCCGTCACTTGGTATCATTAAAAAAACCATTGGTATCATTAAAAAAAACCATTGGTACCATTAAAAAACACCATTGGTGTCATAAAAAAACCATTGGTGTCATTAAAAAAACCATTGGTATCATTAAAAAAACCATTGGTATCAACCCTAATTGCACGCAATATCTGTGAGCCACGCGAAATGACAAATCGAGATCTCGTTACAATCCCGTCGACATAAATGCGATGTAAATACGACGTAAACGCATTTACGGCCAGTCAAATGTGCGTTACTCGATAGCCCTTAATAACGTTATATCGATTTAGAGGAAGAATCAAAGCAAAGTACTGTTGTAGGGGTATACATCATACAATACCTCGAGCATGTTGTAAATTTTATATGGAAACCACCGCATTCGTTGAATAAAACTGGTGGTAGGCTGTAATATACGTACTATCTATTTATTATTCAAAGTTTTAAGATTGTTTAGTTTTTATAATTATTAAGTGATGGGGCGAACATCTTGCGCCTGGTGGTAAGCAACAGGCCTACCCATAACAGATGGTAGCTACAGAGCTTTAAATCGCAATAGTCTGAAGGGCATTGCCTCTGCACCCATCACCCCAAGACACAAAACTTACTTTAGTTACTTAGTTGGTTATTTTAAGAAGAAAAACAGAAGGCTTCACCCACGCGTCTGATTTATATTACAGGCATTAATCTTAGAATTATTTCAAAGTTACAAATTTTCAATGTTGGTCAAATTACTGGCACATGGGACTAGTCAACTTATGTCTCAGGTTGACAGTGACTGGACGCCTATCCACTGTCATGGATCTTCGAGGGTGGAAAGGATAGGCGTGTAGCTTACATAACACGACTTGTTCGTCCCGTCACTTGATATTGTAGATAAAACCCTTTTTAAACGTCATCAGCACTTTACTGATCGATTTTATCTGATACAATAGCCGATAATGTGGTATACACGTAATCTAGACTTATGCAAGTCTAGATTTGTGCTATGCCCCTGTTAACTAATAATATTAGGTTCTCCGCGAAATAACTGACTAACACTTGCATCGAATGACACCAAATAAATATTAGTTTCCGTGTTTGATTATGGTGTTTAAAGCGAATGCTATGGACTATACAGAAATTTAAAAAAAGACGGCGGAGGCGGAAAACGATCGCCGATTGTTTTTGATATTTTCAGAATCTCATAAGTCGATCCCCGACCGGCAGCAAGCGACGGCAAAGTCGTATAAGAGCGCGTTAGATGTGACAATGTCCATTCTTTTGTAAATTACAATAAAAACAGACTCCTGACTGACAGATCGATGTTTATGTTGTTATAGTATTATAGATTAGAAAATCTTTCGATTTAACGTGTCTATTAATACATTTTTTTTGTATAATATTTGATGATTGGATAATAAATATTTCAAGGCGGATGGAACATGTCTTCGAAATCGAGAAATTGTCGCAACGCCAGAGAATTGGTTGCCTGAACACGTTACTCAAGTGTCCACAATGTCTTCTATTATAACCAATATTACTTGCGCCTCCCCACAATGGCCTATAAAAACATTTCGTCTTCAAATACTTTTCCCTCTGAAAAAAGATTGAACACAATAACAAACAAAGGGAAAAAATGGAGAAACATAACCCATAGATAAATTGAAATATCAATGTACAAAGAAATCACAAGTTAATTGGATTTTCTCTACCAACAGAATAATAACTTGAACAAGCTTTTTGCCATTGATGATGCGATGTTATGAAACGAAATGGTATTTTGTTTTCAATAGAAATATTTTCTAGAAAGAATGAAATAAAATAAACTTTCTTCCACGATGTTGACGTCCCAAAGCATGTGAATCCATGAATTGTACAACACTTATACAAAGTAATACTTAGAATTTTAACGAAAATTACGTACTTCTTAATGCGTTATGCAAAGGAATGCAATTTAATAGCAGCAGAACTCTTTGTTAAAGAATTCGTCCAAGTAAGTACCATATCTAATTTTGTCGTTTTGAAAGAGAAGGGTGGTGATGAAATTACGGGCGCATGGGACTTGTCAACTTTATGGAAATCAAGGTGACTCAGGACTTTACGATTAAAACTCTGACTGTCACTGCAACTGTTATTGGTAGATATGTCACTAACCACAACTAGTTTCTCCCGTCACTTGATATCATAGAAGTGAATGAAATACCAGCTTCTGCGTTCCTTGAAAACTGCAGTCCAGGGGCAAGGTTAGATTGAGTAGGCTTTTTTGGCCAAATACGTTCCATTGTCGGTCACATTGCTTCAGCATTAGGTGAGGTTGTAACTAAGCGTGCAACTTAAAGAAATTAAGCAATAAAATTTATTGTTACCTGACGTGCTACTCCCGTTCTCAACAACGAATATCAAATAAGTAATACTCGACAATGACAAAAGACAATGCCAAGTACGCAGCTTCATTCGCCTCATGCGTCCTTTAATTTAGTTGATTAAAAGACTCAGACCCCCAGAAGACAACTTTAAACATACTCGCAAGGTTGGATTTGCCTCAGTTTTGTACTTTATTTCGTAAAGTCATTAGAGTTCAAAACATTACGTCACACTCAACTAAAGTGGTTTTTAACGCCTCATAACCTGCGTAGGCCGATGACTCTTTCTAATTGCCAAATTTCGATATTTTTTACGACGTAAAAGCTAACCAGTCTGGTTTGAACCCTCTTCGTGTTGTGGAACTGTTAAAAAAGTAATTTGTGCAACTGGCAACAAAAAGAGTGTCGATGTTAGCGCCACAATTTTGGGGTCCTAGATTAATTTGTCAGCCGTGATGATAGACGCCATGCATGGAAGGTCAGTATGCTTTGTCCTAATCGAGAATCAAACTGGAACGTTTACTTTACCGCTTCATTACTATAAACGGAGATTAGCAAGACATAATTTATGGATCTTTAACTTCCTTACAATGACGTCACATTTTATTTAACTAAATGATTGCGCTTAAATATGAAAATACTGAACATCTTTTGTTAAACCTATGTTAATATGACTGTTATCATGTAGTATATAATGTAAATTCATCTTTATCGTCATCGACAGATAAAGTCCCAGTTGTAACACGTCTGCCACGCTGACTCCACACGCTTTCCAATGGTATTTTCTTCAGCGGGTTACATCATGAAAACATCATTGACCATGTTAGCGTAATATTAAAAATATCTAAAATAACTGATGATTTGACTGAAAACTGGAAATTTTCGCAAATTACAGTAAACATTTTAATGTTTCAGGACTTAGCTACAGTAATATTTTTGTGTCATAATATGTTTCTTATAACACCAGTGTAAAGCCGAAATCTGGGGCCTTATTCTCGAAGCACAAAATCCGTAGATACGCGCGATTTGACAGTTTCGAACAGTGCCTTTACCACGAGTTTCATATGACAGCTGTTGTCGCTAGCGACCGCGTATATTACCTCACACACGTTTTGTATGGCAAATTATGCAGCGCCTCTAGCGGTCACAAGAGGAAAAAATATTTTGTATACTTACTAATCGCTGGGGATAGTGCAATTAAGCTTAACTAGCATTTGATTTTGAGTCTAATAATGCTTACTGTGCAAAAACGAAAGTCGTAGCTATCGAAATAAAGTAATAACGTTAAATCCCTCTCCTGTGAAATTTGGTTTGTTGCAGATACGCGCTTTTACCAGTACTAGATAGGCGTTTAGCACTATCCCCGACTGAACTATAATCATAGTAGAGTTTGACTGTTTCGAACAGGCGCGTCCGTTCGTTTTCGCCCGTAACTACGAATTTCGTGCTTCAAGAGTATGGCTCCAGAGCACAGAGGTCTTGTCGTTTTTGTTTGAAATAAATACGTCATAATAGTGACTTTATTAAAAATAATTCAGCTGAAACTAGTTTGGTCGCATGTTTTTGCTTTAAAAACAACTTAGTTTGATTTACAGTTGAATAGCGCGTTACGTAATGTAGTAACCGGAATAGACAACTGCAAAAACAAGTTAGGTAGTGCACTACCAAATTAATCTCGCAGTTATGTAACAGGTGTTATATATATGTGGAACATGGATAAATAAAGTTCGTCGCTGCAAATGGATTTTTGTAATAGAAACACGTGTTAGTTTTTTTAATGCGTGTTGAAATACTCAAGTTCTGATTGATAGCTATATTTAGAATCTTTTAAATAGATCCAGTCACGGAATGTAAGTTTGTAATGTCGATTCGATATTAACTGATGCGTGTAAATGGGTGTTCTTCGAGTAAACTGGTGTTTTTTATGGTATCTTATGACCGTACTAACAAGACTAAGGGTCGTATTCCAGAACTCTACTCAATGCTCAAGTCAAGACTTGAGTATTGCAGTGAGCACTGAAAATCATACTCAAGTCCTTGCCATTAGGGTCGTATTTTCAGTGCTTGAAATCATACTCAAATCTGCTCAAATCCTGACTTGAGCATTGAGTACAGTTCTGGAATACGACCCTTAGGGTCGTATTCTAGAATTCTACTCGATGCTCAAGTCAGGGTGCGTGCGTGCGTGCGTGCGTGCGTGCGTGCGTGCGTGCGTGCGTGCATGCGTGCGTGCGTGGGTGCGTGAGAGAGAGTGTGTGTGTTTGTTTGTGTGGGAATTAACTATAATGGAACAAGATGGAGGTTTTCGGTTTCCTCATATGACAAAGTCAATAAGCCTTTTAGTGACCACATTCTTACATTCAAACTTGAAAATAAAACAAGAGTGAGAAACACTTTTAAACTTCAAACTGCCACATCTCGAAAGTGAATGGATGTGAATTGGATCCTTTTTGTTTAACTACGTTCTATTGAAATAAGGTATAAATTTAAATGCGCAGAGAGAAATGTCCCGCAATGTTTCTAGTCAGTTTCGAGAATATAACAATTTTATACCATATTCAATTGAACTAGCATAAAACAGACATTGCTTAATTTAATGTCCTCTGGCTTCCTGTCCGCCGATTTCAAAGATCATGTATGGAGTACTGCTTCGGTCGATAAGAAGGTCCGGAATACTCCATCCTTATACCGTTGATATACCATCCATTCACGCTACGCACTTTGCTTCCTCCTTTCCGTTGCGTACGGCACGATGTACTCACATGTAGCATATCTAACCTAACACCTAGAAACAACGTTGACAAGTCCCATGTGCCTGTAATTTCACCAGCACCCTTGCCCTGCCAAACCGGAACGCAGTAATGTTGACATTACTGCTTGGCGGCAGAAATAGGTGAGGTGGCAGTAATTCTCTCTACCATGGAAGAAAAAAAAACAATGGAATTGCCTTAAGACTCGCTTACTGTTACCAAAACGCACATGAACAAATGATAAACACTTTCGTAGTGTTACGTAGTGTAAGTACACCTTGATATTGATTGGTCATAGTTTCCAATTTAAAAGACGTAACAAATTCTGGATTGTTAATATAAATTAAACTTTACCCAGTCGCTATATCGTTGAAAGTTCAATAACTTATTGCAAGTTACGAGTTTTGATTTTATATTGAAATTTTATTCAACGTGCTGTCATCTTGCGGCCAATGGCTAGACTACGATGAACTAACTAACATCTGAATCAATTCAATCAAAATAAGACTTACCGATGATATGAAATACTACTACGGGTAATAGTTTTGGTGCAGCTATCGGTCTAGCAATCCAAAACAGCACAATAAGGCATTTTTTCTGCGATTTTAGAGAATTTGCGCGAAATAATGACACAACTATACCATGCAAAGCGAAAATGGCGCTCTGAGCTCATGTAGGTCTTTTGAGACCAAATGTTGGCACGTGTACCACGCTAACTAGCCACTTCTACTGTGTTTATTTTTCTGTAACGGCTACCCTGCACCATAGGCACTGACAACTGTAGTAGTAATTGTTACACATGAAAAATGTAAAGAATGAATAATCTATTACGCTCCCGGGCCTTCATAGATAGGTATTATTAGCACGCAGTGCCTCTAAGATCTTTGCGATGAGCTCGGAGTGCACGACTTGTTCTTCCCGTGACTTGATAACATAAAAGAAATAAAATTTTTATCACGTCCCTTTTGTTTCACAAATATTATATTCGCGTTGATTTACATAAACGGAGAACATTAACTCATTGCCAAGTTATTTCTTATTCTTTTTTCTTTTGCCCATAAATTATACGGCGGGCCATGTTGTCAAATTAGAAAACCAAATCTCCAAGGGTAAATAATTATTTTTATTCCGGACACGATTCTCGAGATTTTTCACTTGAAATAAACAAAACAAAGGAAATGTAAAAGTTTAAAGATTATAGGACTTTAGGCCGTGTTTATAATAAAAGAGGCGCAGGGTTAAATTTAAATCTGAGATGTAAATAGCAATGTGCCGTTTTGTTCCTAATTATGGAAACGAACACCACCAGAAAAAAACTATGAATGAATCATTGCATAATCAAAAATCTTGACTCATTGAATCTGTATTATAGAGTTCATTCAGAACTGAACCAAACACATCACTTACAATAAACTTGGCAACTTATTATTTAAAATGCATAATGACATTCATCATCATCATCATGGTTAGCCAACATCAACCCACTGCTGGGCATAGGCCTCTTCTTTATTGCGCCAATATTTTCGATCCTGCGCCATTCGCATTCAGCGCGATACTGCAAATCTGACGATATCATCAGACCGTCGGGGTGGTGGTCTGCCCATTGGCCTTTTTGCTCCTCTTATCCATCACACGTCTTCTCGTCTAGCCAATGCCCCGCCTCCTTTCTCACCTTAACCTCGTGATGCGATTACCCACGTCATCAACCATCGTTTTACGTCGAATTTAATGACGTTACTAGCTGTCAATTTGACTTATTAAACATTCAACTACAGGTAATTTACTTCGTGTTAAAAGAAAATCTACTCCACATGGCGCAGCCTAACAATAAGCTATTTAATATGCCTAAGGACAAACAAACCATCACGTGCGCGAAAATGACATCACAGGTAATACAATAGTCGATTAACATGTTGTTAGTGGTTGTTTTATGTCGCATTGAGTTCTATGAGAGTTTTTATGGCATTATTGCACTGGACAGTGCTTCTACCGTGACTTTATTCTACTGTTGTCGCTGGCGGCAATTGTGAGCACCCTCACAAATGAAGACAAGATTTTCTATGTTCATCATCATCGTCAGTCTATCGCTGTCCATTGCTGGACATAGGTCTCTCTCAATGCGCGCCATTTTGCCCGACTCTCAGCTTGTCGCATCCATCTGGTGCCAGTACCCTTTCGCAGATCGTCACTCCATGTGGCCAGAGTTCCTTATGAAACAGGCGAAGGTCAAAGACCATACTGCCTAATCATTAGTTTCACTTTTTCTTCAGTAAATATGTTTCGATTTAAGTCAACAGCGCAAGATCCTTCAGTTTAAGTCTGTCAGTATTAAGGTGAGAGCCGTGTAAAGTTTTTAGGTTTGAATATGAATTATCCAGGATACGAAATAGTCGTGATGATAAATATAAAATTAATTTAAAATCTAGCAATGTCGTGCCATGTGTATCCGAATGCGATTTGCCGCTTCGAGGCGTATCCAAACGCGTTAAATGTCAATCTCAAAAAAAGTCACGAACCCGAAATTATTTTTGCAAAGATTTTTCCTTGTATTTATTTAGTATTCTCACTATGTGCCGAGGACCACAGACTGTTTGCTGTTATGTTTCTTTGTTATTTGATTCTTAAATTTGTAATTTGATATAATTGTCAATAAAGTAATTATTATTATTATTTATTGAATATCATTATGTTTTTTACTACATTGACATTAATAATTATATTTTTTGTGAAAATACCAGTTAATTGCTCCGCAAAAATAGCCGTGATAGCCTAATTGTTTGACTAACCGCCTGTCATGCAGAGGTTGTGGGTACGAAACCGGTCTCGCACCTCTGACTTTCTCGGAATTTATGTTCGAAATTTAATTTGAATTTTACCATGAGCTTTTCAACGAAGGAAAACATCGTGATGAAACTACACGGTGAAGAAGGTTCATAAATCTCGAAAAACGTGTGAAATCCCCAACTGGCATTGGGTCACAATAGCGGACTATGGCCTCACCTGAGATTCAGCCATACGACACCCGCTGCTAGGCATAAGCCTCCCCCAACGATCTCCACGACGATCGATCCTATGCTGCCCGCATCCATCGGCTTCCCGCGACCATTACCAGATCGTCGGTCCATCTGGTGGAGGGCCTAACCACTGAGCGTCGTCCGGTGCGCGGTCGCCAATGAAGAACCTTTCCGCCCCAACGGCCTTCGGTTCTCCTAGCTATGTGCCCCGCCCACTGCCACTTCAGCTGAGCAATTCTTCGAGCTATGTCGGTTACCTTAATTATCCTACGGATTTCCTCATTTCTGATTCTATCATGTAAGGAAATACCGAGAATCGCTCTCTCCAGTGCCCGATGAGTGACCTTGAGCCTTCTTATTAGGCCGGACGCGAAGATGTTTGTAGTTTCTCGAACTCTGCCCATCCGAGCTGGATTCGACGAGAGATCTCTTTCTCAAAGTTAGACTTACCTAACTAGACTGTCTGTCTCAGGTATACGTAATGGTCAACAACTTCGAGTGTAGTGCTCCCAATTTTAACTGAAGCGGGTACAACGTGGGCCCAGCAGTGGG
Organism: Hyposmocoma kahamanoa; assembly: GCF_003589595.1. Lineage (NCBI taxonomy): Eukaryota > Metazoa > Arthropoda > Insecta > Lepidoptera > Cosmopterigidae > Hyposmocoma > Hyposmocoma kahamanoa. The sequence goes on from NW_020653850.1 coordinate 2,951,513, forward strand.
ACGTGGGTTAATAAATGGATTAATAAAAAAAATTGCTCCGAAACGTTTAATATCTATTATCTATTTGTATAGCATAACTGTACATTTTTATCTTATTTACATAGTACATAAGGCGCACTATAAGCTTCCGGTACTGGCCACTTACATAAACCATATTTAATTAGTAATTAGAACATTAGAAAATGGAACTCTTTGGCTATAGAATACAGTTTCTTTCATCTGACTGTCACTTGTTTTTACATTGTGGCGTCATTTTACAAATTGGTATTTTATATCACTATGGATTTAACTCGAGAAAATTTTCGTAGTATGATTTTCTACGACTTTAAGTGTAATTTAATAGCTCAGAGGAACTTCGCTCGGCTTCAAAATGCTTTTGGCGATGAAGCACCATGCAAGACGACTATTTATAGCTGGTTTGCAGAATTCAAACGCGGTCGTGTGAATCTCAGTGACGAATTTCGTGACGGTCGCCCGTCCACTGCTGTGGACAACAAAAACATCAATGCTGTGCGTCGTATGATCAAAACAAACAGGCATGTGACATACCATGAGATTCGGGCATCTTTAGGCATAGGCATGAGTCAAATACAATCAATACTACACAAACATTTGGGTGTGAAAAAGCTGTGTTCTCGGTGGATCCCACACTATTTGACTGAGGCTCAAAAAACGGATCGCGTCACTGTAATACCAATACCATGCAATAGCGTGCAACGCCATGCTTATCAGATTCAACGAAGCGGCGTCAAATTTGGAGTGGGACATAGTAACAGATGACGAAATATGGATTTATAGTTACGATCCCAAAACAAAGCAGCAATCGAGCGTGTGAATCTTTCGAGATGAGCCGAAACCAACCAAAGTGGCGAGCGTGCAAAGTCCCTCTAAGGGGATGATTGCTTCTTTTTTTTTAATAAATCACGTGGTTACTGTTGCTTTGGAGAATCGTTGTACCGTGTAAGTTATTGACAAACTCCGTAAAAATAACCGTAAGCACCGTATCATCTTGCATCACGATAATGCCAGTTCTCACACGGCCAGACAGACAAATGAATTTTTGAAGGTGAACAACGTTGACCTTGTGAGCCATCCCGCATACAGCACCGACCTGGCACCTTGTGACTTTTATTTATTTCCAAAAATTAAGAACCAGTTACGCGGTCAACGATTTTCATCACCTGAAGGGGCAGTCGAAGAGTATGAAAAATATGTTTCAGAGATGTCACGGAGGAGTGGCATAAATGTTTTCAAAATTGGTTCATTCGTATGAAAAAATGCATTAATGCTAACGGGGAATATTTTGAGGAACAATAAATTCATTTCTGACCATTTATAGTATTATTTTCTTATTTGTTCCGGAAACTTATAGTGCGCGTCACGTACAAGGCAGTGGGAAACTTTTTTTGTGTATCATAATAGCGGTGTAACTTTTCTATCGATAACCACCTCTCATCTCTACGATGGTCCCTACCAAGGCGCGGCACGGTCGCCGGTGAAGCGTGACGCTGCAGTGCGCGCGCGCAAGTACACGAGCCAATGTCAAGGCCGTCGTCGAAATAGCAGCTCGGAAATAGCCGGTTAATTCCGGCTCCCTCTAATGCCAAGAGGCGTTAAAAACGTGCTTATACATTGTTTTTAAACTTTATTTTGGCTACGTAATACTATTTATTTGGTCGTACGTAAGTCAGTAAACCACTTGGTATAATGAATAATATGAAAACTCAGATAAGAACTTTGTTAAACAACAAACTGCAACTGAAGATTATAAAACAAGCACGTATTTTATAGATATCAAATTGTGGACAAGGAATTTGTGTCGTAATATATACTAGTATGGTTATAGGTAAATGGATTTTGAATAAGGCGTACTTTTATTGTGTGGCTACCACTGCTTTCGGAATTTAAAGAGTTCATATATATAGAAAATAATACATACGCCAAATAAATTACGTAACATAATCGTATAGTACGTAACGTAATATATGTAATGTAAATAAATAATATAAATATACACAAATCGAAAATAAATTCACATACATATATGTTTATATAAACTTATAATACAACTGTTATTTTAGTAACTTCTTATATGTGAGATAAGCAATTAAAATGATACTATTTAACATGGTGTGACAATGTATATATAATTTTGGACATTGTACGGAAGGATGACACACATATACACATTCACACATTCCACACAATTACACACTTACAGATAACATGTACACATTGCAAGTATGTGCTCAGACTAAACCTTAGGTTAATCTATTTTTCGTCTTGAAAGTTAATGTAATTAGTGAAATATGTATTAGACGTAACACCAGTTATAGTAGCTATTAAGGTAGTCTGTTTCATCATCTGAAAATAATATAAGAGCGAGATAACACAGACACCTAACAAGCCAAAAAGGAAACATCCGACCCTGTACTGTGCCATTTAAAAACGCATGATGCGAATGACGCTTTATACTAGACATGGTCTTTCAATTAGATCGAGTATTACGTATTTGACGGTAATTGTTTGGGACGGAGACGGGTAAGAGCGCAGGAGATACTACAGGCAATCTATCAATCAATCAGTCTACTGCTGGACATAAGCCTCCCTAAGTGTACGCCACAGTGCCCGATCACCCGTTTTCCACATCCAACCACTACCCGCGACCTTCTTCAGATCGTCGGTCCGTCTTGCATGGGGACGTACTACGTTACGTTTGCCGAGACGTGGTTTCCACTTGAGAACCCGTCTACTCCGTCGGTCATCGGTCATCGGTTCTGCGACAGATGGGGCCAGCCCACTGCCACTTCATCTTGCTACATTTCTGGACGGTGTCCACAACTTTAGTCTTGTAATAGATAACTTCGGTCCCGACTTTGTCTTTTGACCCAGCATAGACCTTTCCACACTACAGGCACATGTGACTTTTTAACTTTGTCTCAAATTGACGGGTGCACTTCGTGCATCTTTGCGATAATATACACCTTCTGCGCACTTGAATGCCAAAAATCCGTGGTAGTGTTTGAAATAAATCGACTCATCCGTAGAACAAAGATCTATGTGCAAGACTACTTGTTCTCAGGAAATAGTACATTTCGTTCGTTCCTTCTTCGTTGTGGAAGTCAGAGCGACCGTTGTTCAATTCTACATTTCCGAAACGAAATAAGGTATATAAATTATCAAAACACCTTAGCATAGGCTTTAGTTTGAATAACGAAATTATTCTCGTAACGTTCTTATCCTCTTTTCGCTATATAATCACATCGGACTCTGTTCTTCGGATGAGTCGAAATATTGTAAATAATAATTGTGTACAAAGAGCAACCCCTAGAGTTTCTTGGTCATTCTTCTAAGGGTAGTCTGCCTTACGAATGAGCAGTAGAGTTTAATCAATATGACGATTTCGAGTGTAATTTACTTACCTATGAAATAAAAATTACTTGACTTTGATGAAAGCTCGGAGTGGCACTGCATCTGTTATGTATAGGCGTATCGCATACCACGGGGCGCACAATTTGTTCGTCCATAAAAAATACAATAGCATAATTAACGTTCCAACATACACCACAAGATGGCATTGACCTATTTTGCGTAAATTTCCAAATCGCGTTGTCAACGTTTTCCCTAGGGAAGTAACTAATATCGGTGACACGAACATGATTGAAACCTAGTACTGCCTACTCGGAACAATGCCTTACATTGATTATACCTACTTCTAGTAAACATGATATTCTTTTTTTTTAATAATAATAACGCACTAGGGAAGCCCTGTGACGCGGGTGTCATGAACACATAGACCACAAATTACAACCAAACTGACGAGAGAAATAAAGATAGGCCATGTAAATATTTCTCTCGGCCCCGGAATCGAACCTGGGACCTCTGCGTAGCAGTTCGGCATGGTAACCGTTCGGCCACGGAGGACTTTTGTATTCAGAGTTTGCGCTAGCGGTTGAGTAAAGTATTTGTCAATTTTATATGGCAAATTGTACTGCGCCCTTTGCGATTGCAAGTAGTAACTTTTGTATGCAAATAAACATTTTACGTTAGTAATAATTGTTACTAAGCACGTGATGGAAGTTCTGTTAGCTTTAGTCCTATTACCTTAAAAGAGCTCATGAGTCTCCGGCTAGCGGAAGTCGTTGCTGCTGTATCTCGAGACACTCTATATTACATCCCACCTTCAATAAATAAAGTAACTAAATCCGAATTAAACTAAGATCGACACTGAAAGAATTCCCTTAAATCCGGTTGGATTCGAATAAACCAACGGAATTCACGAATTGTTCCATGTGCTTATTATATATCTTTGTTTTTGGTTTTTAACGTTTTTTTTTGCTGTTGCGCCATCTGTGACAAATCTGTAAAAGTTTTCTTCAATCAGGTCACAGGTTACCAGCCGCTGACTAGAGGTGCATATATATTAATGAATTGTTTTTTATTAAACTACAGCACGGGTTTGTTATAATAGTTAAACAAAGGTCGAACATTTCGAAAAATAATTGAATATCATGGTTCACCACCAACATCGTGACATTCAATAATATTTAATTGTAATAAACAAAATAGTTTTAAAACAATAACGTGGGTTTAAAAAACAAACAACGCGATTTAGATCAGAAATTTTCTAATTCGCGATTTAGTTTAGTTGCCTATATGTAACAATCGCGAAACCTAAGAACTCAATGAATAACGTAGTATGTAAAATAAACGTATAACAATATCATCAGAACAGCAACAGTGCGTGGAAGGAACAGGCTTAGTTTAATGGTTTACAGGATATATCACGGAGAGTGTGGGATGGAATTACACGATTTAATTCCGCCTTCCCCTTTCCATCACCGGGGGACTAGGCGTAGGTTGTAGGTTTGGGTTCCACCCCTATGTTGTGGATATTCCACATTTATGTAGCGAACGGCTATGGAGTGAAATTCCCTGCCGGCAGACTTGTTCCCTAAACGTTATAACTTGGGCCTTTTCAAGGCGAGAGTGAATAGGCATTATTTAGGTGTGTATGCTCCATCGTCTACCTCAACGTCAGTTTCTATCAGGTGAGATGGAGGTCAAATGCGCACTTCTAATTTATATTAAAAAAAAATCCTTGTGGCTGTGTGTCACGCCGTTACAGATTTGATATTTATAATAAATATGAAATTTAACTAAATGACATACGCAGGTTATTTATTTTTCATCACAGTTGCTCGTAAATTGTATCATTGCATGGTGGCTAACTTGACCATAATGCCCCATATAAAACTCACGGGCTCTTTTTCTTTCCATTACAGCTATGTTGGTAAAGAGTTTTTTTATTTGTAGCACGACATATTTCCTTATATGTATAGGTCAGGTTCAAGTTCAGGCAAGGAAGTTATTTAAATTCAAAATTAAAACATTCGCTTAAAATGTTATCTAAACGGAAGTTTAATTGCAATTAAGCCACATATTACTTAAATACTTATTATGAAAAATTTCTTATAATTGATTTTTATTTATTTTCTGTGTAAAAAATTTGCAAATTTTTATTTTACTTAATTATGGCTTTACATTTTACAACACTTTAATTCGAGTTGTATTATCATAAAAAAAATCTCCCATCTGCCAAATCCATAATTGTTGTGTTGTGAACCATATTTATATAGTATTTATTTTCTCGCAAATGAGATGAAAAACATTGTATGTATCACAGACGGTAAAACATACAAAACTCGGGTTATTAAAGACCTCAGCTCCTCAGCCTTTAGCTTCGGGCTTCTACTAGACCCTCGTTAGTAATTTCTTATGTAACGTCCTTAATACACAATGTACTAAAATCTATTTTCTCATTTTCCTAATAATGTCCATTTTCGCTTGCATGCATTTCGGCTTTTTATGGCCATGGACGATGTAATGACTAAGATAGGAAAAGGGACTCGGGATGCTTAGCTGGTTCAGACACGTAAACAGACTTCAGATTGGAGACAGATAGAAAGAACAGAAGGCGTTTCAGAGCGGACAAGTTGGTGAGGGCCGACCAAGGCGATACGACAACCAAATGGAGGACCTAAAGAAATGCCAGGTCAAAGGTACCTATAGCCGAGTGTGTAAAAAGCATTTATGACGTGTCAGCATTGTATTAAGTGGAAGGCTGTGGTCTGTTCATCGTGAAATGTACCTATATGTATTTTATTTGCTACATTCTGAATAACAGGGATAAAAATAAAACAAAACTGTGTTGGCGTTCGCCAATATGCAATATATGCAATAGCTTTCTGTCGATTTTAGATTCAGAAATTTTATATACTGCATTTGCTGGAATTTTTCAAAGCTGAACTCTCTATAGTCAATTCCGAATTTATGCGAATGGAACAGTACGGTTTTTGTTTAGAACCAAGTGCTTCAATTTTCAACTCCATGTTGAAAATGTTTTCATGGCATACTGTTAACTGCGTTGCGTATTATGGACCTTAAATGCTTTATAATATGTCTTTACTCATTAGTTTCGTAACGGTTCCACTGCCCTTGGTTTTTTTTATTATAGCAAGTGACGGGACGAACAAGTCAAGCGCCTGGTGTTCAGTGACACGCCTGTCCAGACCAGTTGCAGTCCCGCTTAGAGCTTTAAATCACAAAGATCTGAGGGTCCCTGAAACATAAGTTGATAAACCCGTTAGCGCTTGGCAGCAGAAACAGGTTAGGTGGCAGTACTGCCCTGGACGAACTCTTTCACAAGGAGCTCTACAGCTACTAAATTATGCATGCACTTACATATCGAGTACGTTATTTTAGATGCACTTCACTTTTTATTACATTTTTAATAATTAACTTCTATCTACATTTAACCCCTCTCGTTGGTTCTTCGGATAGAAAGCCAGCGCATTAGTAAACTTTGGCATATGCTGATACCTGTTCACTGCTGTGACAGAAATGTTTTATTTTTAACCGACTTGAAAAAGGGGGTAGGTTCTCAAATCGTCTGTATTTTTGTGTATGTTTATTATGCGATTACCGATATCAGTGAACCGATTTGGATGTTTGTTTTGTTTATCTTGGAAAGAGGATACCTCAGTAGCAGTCCCATTCAAATTTGAAGAAAATATTTCACCTGTAAGGGTCGCAAATTAATAATAATAATAATAATAGTTTATTTTCTTCTTCTCCCACAAATATCGATTAAAAAGTAATTTACAGCAGCAATTAACTAGTTAATGTATGTGAGAGACAGGAGCTAAACTAGGACAACCCTGTATCTTAGGACTCCTAGTCTCCATCTCTCGGTTAGAATATTCTTTAGGTCTATTTTCCACATTTTTTTTTGACCAAGAGTTTGTATAATAGGGAGTAATTTGTTATTAAATTATTTATGTTATTAAATTAAAAAAAATAATTATGTTATTAAAGTGTGTGTGTGCGTGCGTGCGTGCGTGCGTGCGTGCGTGCGTGCGTGCGTGCGTG